>NC_140996.1:106342085-106380004 GCF_052327205.1 Somniosus microcephalus
TTCTCAAAAGCCTGGCCTTGCACTTGATATTTTTGCCCAGAGCTTGTACCCTGTTGATTGGATTGTGCCCTTTGAGCATGTTCAGTGCGCCGAATATCCCAGGATGCTTTAGTACTATTCAGTACTGATAGAATTTTTTTTTTAGGTTCTAGTACTTTCTGCACAGTCCTTCAAATAATTTTGAAAAACCAGAGTACAAATTTCAAAAGCTTTGTGGTAAAATTTTAAGTTTATTTTTAAAAACAAGATGTGTGAAAGATAGACTAATAAAAATTACTGTTGATTAGATACCTACTGTAATTTTTTTGTGTACTATAAACTTTAGAAAGTATTATACTGAGGGGAGCAAGCGGATGTGCAAGAGTCTTGTGTTACTATTTGTTCAAATAAACACATCTATTTATCTCGTCTTTGTTTGGCAGTCTGTTAAAAAAATGTCAGTGCTAATTTTTGCCCACAACAATGGGATGCGGAGAGAGGGACGGGTCAGAGAGAGGGTGGTGTGTGAGATAGAGAGAGAGAATGCGAGCAAATGTTTCTTCGTTTATTGTTACTACAATTTTCAAAAGTAAATACCAGTTAAATTTTGTAGTCAGCTGATTATTTCACCTGTGTTTTGTTGACAGCAGTTGTCAATTCTAATCGCTTGTACCTGTGAGACAGATTCTAATTTCTAACACCTATGAGAGAGAGGGGGAGTGCATGCATGCAAAACAGAAAGAAATTGGGTATCATTCTTTGCTCAGTGGTAGCATTCTCGTCTCTGAATCAGAAGGTGGGGCTCAAGTTTATTCCAAAGATTTAATGCACATCAGTGCAGTACTGAGAGTGTTGTTGGAGGTGCCCTCTTTTGTATGAGGTGTTAAATTGAGGCCCCAGCTGCCCTATCAGGTGGACATAAAAGACCCCATGTCACTATTCAGTGTCCTGGCCAACATTTATACCTCAACCAACACCAGCAAAATCAGATTGCCTTGTCATTTATCTCATTGCTGTTTGTGAGATTTTGCTCTGTGCAGATTGACTGCCATGTTTCCCTACATTACAACAACTACACTTCAAAAGTACTTCATCGGCTTTGAAGCGCTTTTAGGCATCCTGTATGTGAACGGTGCTATTAAAGAGAAAGGCAGATGCGCAGATTCTTTCCTCATTCCAATTGAATGTGTAGCTGACAGTGTTACTGAGTTGAATATTAAACTGCAAGTTCATGCTTCATATGCTATAAATACACAACTCAATGTTTTTCTTTTCAAGATTCCTGATAATTGGATAAATCCATCTGGAAAATACCATGTTGGTCTCAAAAATGGATATGAATTTTACCCTAAAGCACTTAAGGAAAGGATACAGGTAAGGCTGTAGTGTGCATTAAAAATTGCTATAAATATTTTCACTTGTATGATTCACATGGTTAATAAGCCATATATTTATCATTTTACACTTTCGTTGTGTCAAAGGTAAAGGATATTTGAAAAGAATGTACTGTGATTTTGCTTTGCAGAAAGAAAAGCGGGAGAAACTCTGGGATCCGGTTCATCGCATCTCTTTGGCAGAAACTTGCAGAAAACTAGATGAGTTTGACAGCACTCATACAAATTTGTCACAAGTTTGTATTTTGTATGAGCAAATTTATAGTGCAACCTGGGCATAGATAAGTAATTGTTAAAATGAATTTGTTAAATCAGAATACCCATGGCCACTAAAGTGAAACTGACAATTAACGATGAAATGTATATTTGACTTTATAACATTGTTGTCTCTGATAATGACAGTTACAGTTCAATGGTTGCATTGTCGTTCATCTGTTACTAACTGTTTTCCCCTAGGGAGCGTATGTCCAGTAACTGAAGATGTACATGAATTTTTTTTCTGCCTGCATTGAGTTATTTTATTGCAGTAGATCAGAGTTTAATTATTAAGAGCAGCTTACTCTGTGAGGGAGTTACAAGATTATTATAATGGATTTTTAAAAAATTGCATTTCCAGATGATTATTTTTAAAAATACCTTTGATTTGAACAATGGAGAAGCCAGTTATATTTGGGATGAGGCACCCAATAAATATACCTCGTGAGAACTTTAGTCAAAACATTTTAAAGAATGTTGGTCTTGCTGTTTAATTAGGTGTACAGTACATATCCAATTTATGTTTCATACTGAATTCTTTACTTTGCCTGGCCTATCTTAAATAGGTTCTCAGGAAACCGAATGCTGAGCATGCCCATAAAAATGCCATCGTGACATTCCAGATAGGCAGTGCAACATGTCACCTATTCCCACATTTTGTAAAGCTTGCTCCGTTGTGCAGATTATTTTTCCCCAACTAAAGACTCTACGTGGGTGAAACTCTCGTCACAAAATGATTGTGACAAAATCTTCAGCCTCTGCAGAAGTAAATTAGATTAGATAGACATCAAGAGTAGCAAACACGCTTGTTAATTAGTCCAGTCTGCCTGGGTTTTTGTGCTTTTTAAGATTTCTCCGACGCACCAGATGATGAACCTTTCCTAAAATATCATAAGCTCTCCTTTTCAGAACAAGCATACAAAATCAATTCTCGATGATGATACAAAGATCAAATGAAGCAACTAGAAATAAATTAGTATACAAGGGGCAAAGGCAAACATTGGAACTTTACACTTGTCACAGAGAGTGCATCACATCTAAGCTGTGGTTGTACAATGCACTGACCCATGAAATACATCGCCTACATCAAAAACAAATTAAATGCCTCCATGATTTGGTCAGATGTCAACACCAACATCTATCAAAGGTTTTAAATAGCATGCGAAATGTCAGCCCAACATCTGTTAAAGGTTTTAAATACCGTACAAACTGAAATAGTCTGTTGAAAATCTGTGATGCTCACAATTATTGCATAAAATGTTTCTTCCGACACATACAAAATTTACCTTGCGTTCGCAAACACATTTATGAGGAATAGTTGCACCATGTTTCCTGTTCAGAAAAAGGTAAACAAACACAATAAGCCTAAGAATTCAAGCCACAGCCAGTTGGGTATCACTAAATATATGTCGGCATTTATCAGTGCCAATGCAAAGCCAGCGTCAGAGTGCCAGGGATTCAGCAATTTCAATCACCACTGGGGATGGACCTACACTAAAAAAAATATTGGCACTGACCAGAGCCAAATTCAATATCCATCAAGAACAGATTGCACCTGATTTCTACAAGGAGGTAACTATTGGTCTAGTAAACAGAACTCTTGTATAGGAACCTTTAGCGCAGAGGTCCCTGAACTGCTTGGGACAGTGCTGTGTATCCTTTAGACTAAAGGATAGTCAAAACAAAGCATAGATGTCCCCTGAGAGATATCAGGAAGTCTTCCAAACATAACCCAAGAAAAATCCTGAAGTAAGCTTGGCTTTGTGGTCCTAATTCCCCATTTGGAGATTAGATAACTCCTCTCTGCTTGCACCGATGTGGTACCTCTGCGCCAACTTCCTTGGGTCCTCTTCCTTTCGGACACTAAAGTACACTAGATTCGGTTTATCTTCTGGCAATAGACATCCACCTGTAGGAAAATGTTATAATATTAGATAGTTCCTTTCACCATCCCAGTCAAGCAAACCCAAAATATAATACAGGAAACTCTTGATTTACTGGCACCTAAATAACTGGAAATCTCGGTTAACCGGCAAAATTCAGGAGTAGGTTCAGGTAAGTTTTACTTCATATTACTTGCCTTCCTCGATCTGTTGCTGTGCAATCGGGTGTGGCTGCAGCTGTTGCTAAGCTGCAGAGACGCTTGGAACTTGTGGCCATTGTTCTGCACCTGTTGCTAAGCAACAGGGTTTGTTGCTTTATACGGAGCTCTCAGCTCTCCGTATCTTTTACTATAGCTCGGTTATCCAGAATTTTTGATGAACCGGCACCACGTCGGTCCCGTCAGTGCTGGATAAAAAAGTGTTTCCTGTAGTTAAGCACAGTTCTTTTCACAAGCCATCTCTATGTAAGAAAGCTGTGGTTAACAAAACCCATAAACTTTGCAAGAGAACATTATTTGCAAGGCACCAGACAACACTCTAAACCCTCATTAACGATGTTTCTGGAGGGTTATTGTTCATTCTAGGAAATTTTGAATGCTGAAAATTTTTGGCTTTTTTGAACTATTTTACCAGTTCAATTGATACATACCAACTCCCCTTTTTTAGACACGTAGCATACCTCTGAGTGAATGAGAGAGCTCTTTCTCGCTGAACCCTCAATGAAAAAGCTAGACAGGGAAGTAATGAACTAACATCTGATTAGATTAACCTACTTCTGACAACACAGATATCACTCTGAATACTAAATAACCAGTCTGCCTGTCTATCAGGGGTAGACTATTATAAATACTCTGATGGAAAGCCAAGAGGCAGCTTACCACATATTCTTATTAAATACTTGATGCGCTATCAATTACTCATAAAAGACTGAGAGTTAAGAGAGTAACTAAAGGCTTTTATTAACAAAAGAATGAAGGTCTGCCTCGAGTGGTCGACCGGTCCAGAATACAAAGGGTTGGGGAGCAGTCACCTTTATACTAGGGCTTGTGGGAGGAGTCAGCCGAGGCATGTCCAGGCATGTACACAGTGGAATACAAACAGTGGTTTACCACATTCACCCCTTGTTTAAAATTGAGTCCGACGGGGTGAAGTGTATTAAAAGTTAGTGTATTGGAGTCTCTCCGGAGGTCTTGTCTGCCGCTGTGATCGGCGTGGCGACGGCAGGGGTAGTGGAGCTTCCGGCGTCGAGTCCTGCGTAGGCTGTGGCACAGGCGTGTCGTCCTCGTAGATGTCGAGCGGGCCGCGGGGCCCAGGCCTGCCGTCTGCTGGGGCTGGATATCGGATCGTGGGGGGGGGGGGGGTGGTAGTGAGTAGTGGGTTACTGCGGCCCCCGAGGGTGCAAGGTCTCTTATGGAGACTGTGTCCTCCCGCCCGTCCGGGTATGCAATGTAAGCATACTGGGGGTTGGCGTGGAGGAGGTCGACCCTCTCGACCAGGGGGTCCATTTTTTGGGTCCTCACGTGTCTTCTCAGTAGGACCGGCCCTGGGGACGTCAGCCATGGCGGTAGCGATGTCCCCGATGTGGACTTCCTTGGGAAGACAAACATTTTCTCATGAGGGGTGGCGTTAGTGGCAGTGCAGAGCAGTGACCGAATAGAGTGGAGCGCATCGGGGAGCACATCCTGCCAGCGGGAGGTTGGAAGGCCCCTAGACTTTAAGGCTAGCAGGGCGGCCTTCCAAACTGTCGCATTTTCTCTTTCCACCTGTCCGTTCCCCCGGGGGTTGTAACTGGTGGTCCTGCTTGTGGCAATACCCCTAGTTAGCAGGTACTGACGGAGTTCGTCGCTCATAAACGATGAGCCCCGGTCGCTATGGATATAGCTGGGGAAACCGAACAGGGTGAAGAGGTCGTTCAGACATTTAATGACCGTGGCACTGGTCATGTCCGGGCAGGGGATGGCGAACGGGAAACGGGAGTACTCATCAATAATATTGAGGAAGTACACATTGCGGTCGGAGAAGGGGAGAGGCCCTTTAAAATCAACGCTCAGGCGCTCGAAGGGGCGAGTGGCTTTTATCAGGTGGGCCCTGTCTGGCCTATAAAAGTGCGGTTTGCACTCAGCGCAGACTTGGCAGTTCCTGGTCATGGTCCTGACCTCCTCAATAGAGTAAGGCAGGTTGCGGGCCTTGATGAAGTGGAAGAACCTGGTGACCCCCGGGTGGCAGAGGTCATTGTGGAGGGCCCGCAGTCTATCGATCTGCGCGCTGGCGCAGGTGCCACGCGATAGCGCATCCGGGGGTTCATTGAGCTTCCCGGGCCGGTACAAGATCTCGTAATTGTAGGTGGAAAGTTCGATTCTCCACCTCAAGATCTTGTCATTTTTGATTTTGCCCCTCTGCTTGTTGTTAAACATGAAAGCAACTGAATGCTGGTCAGTGAGCAGGGTAAATCGTTTTCCGGCCAGGTAGTGTCTCCAATGACTCACAGCCTCCACAATCGCCTGGGCCTCCTTCTCAACAGCGGAGTGTCTGGTCTCCGGGCCTTGGAGGGTTCGTGAAAAGAAGGCCACGGGTCTCCCCGCCTGATTGAGGGTAGCGGTCAGGGCAAAGTCGGACGCGTCGCTTTCCACCTGGAAGGGGATGGATTCATCCACTGCGTGCATGGTGGCTTTGGCAATGTCCTCCTTGATACGGTGGAAGGCTAAGCGGGCCTCTGCCGTCAAGGGAAAAGAGGTGGACTTGATCAGCGGACGGGCCTTGTCTGCATAGTAGGGGACCCACTGGGCGTAATAGGAGGAAAAACCCTAGGCACCTCTTCAGGGCCTTGAGGCAGTGGGGCAGTGGGAGTTCCATAAGGGGACGCATCCAGTCGGGGTCGGGGCCGATGACTCCGTGTTCCACAACACAGCCAAGGATGGCGAGGCGGTTTGTGCGGAATATGCACTTCTCCTTGTTATATGTCAGGTTCAGGAGTTGGGCGGTGCGGAGGAATTTTTCGAGGTTTGCGTCATGGTCCTGCAAGTCACGGCCGCAGATGGTCACATTGTCCAGATATGGGAAAGTGGCCTGCAACGCATTTTGATCTACCATCCGGTCCATCTCCCTTTGGAAGACTGAGACCCCGTTGGTGACGCCAAAGGGAACCCTAAGGAAGTGATAGAGGTGGCCGTTTGCCTCAAAGGCAGTATACTGGCGGTCCTCAGGGCGGATAGGGAGCTGGTGGTACGCTGATTTCAGGTCAATGGTCGAGAAGACGCGGTACTGTGCGATCTGGTTGACCATATCAGCTATGCGGGGGAGTGGGTAGGCGTCCAGCAGGGTGTAGCGATTTATTGTCTGGCTGTAGTCGATGACCAGGCGCTGCTTCTCGCCGGTCTTAACGACCACAACCTGGGCTCGCCAGGGGCTGGTGCTGCTCTCAATAATCCCTTCCTTCAGGAGCCGCTCCACTTCGGTTTTAATGAAAACCCTGTCCCCGGCACTGTATCGCCTGCTCTTTGTGGCGATGGGCTTACAGTCGGGGGTGAGGTTAGCAAACAGTGGGGGGGGGGGGGGGTGACTCTGAGTGTGGAGAGGTTGCACCTGGTGCGCGGCGGGCAATTTGGAAGCTGCTGGCTGCGGACTGGGAGTGGGGGTAGGGGTCCACCGTACGCCATCGTAACACTTTTAAGGTGGCACTGAAAATCTAACCCCAGCAGGACGGCAGCGCAGAGGTCGGGCAGGACCAGAAGTTTAAAATGATCGTACACAGTCCCGTCTACTACGAGTGTCACCACGCAGTAGCCGCCGATGTCCGCCGACTGGGACTCGGAGGCCATAGAAATCCGCTGGTGCGCAGGCAGGACTGGGAGAGAGCAACGCCGCACCGTGTTGGGGTGGATGAAGCTCTCCGTGCTCCCAGAGTCAAAAAGGCAGATTGTATCGTGACCATTTACCTTAATGTCCATTGTGGAACTGGCCAGCTGGTGCGGTCTCGCTTGGTCCAGTGTAACGGATGCCAGCGTAGGGGTCGGTGTGTCGCTGCGGGTATCAGATGAGGCGGTGTTGGGGGCCTGCTGCGTTCCGGCTGTCGTCCAAGATGGCGGCATCCGTGATCCCCATGTGGCCGGAGGCGTCCAAAATGGCTGCTGTACCGGTGGTTCGCACATGGCCGGGGAGGCCCAAGATGGCGGCCCGCATGGCCCACACGCGGCGCTGCTGGGGTTCGGGGTGGCTTTGGCCCTGCAGACGCTAGCGTAGTGTCCCTTCTTCCCGCAGCCCGAGCAGATCGCGTTTTTCACCGGGCAGCGCGCTCTGGGGTGTTTTGCCTGGCCACAGAAGTAGCATTTCTGGCCTTGGGGCACTGCTGTCTGGCCTTGGGACACTGCTGCGGTAGTTGGGGTGTGGCTGGGGTGGCACGGCGCTATGAGGCGGTCCTACCGTGTCCCAGGCTGTCATTCCCCGCGGCGTCCACGGTGCAGAGGAGTAGGCATCCATGCCCCGGTAGGCTGCATCCAATGATAATGCGAGTTCAGAGGCCTTGTTGAGGTCAAGGTCACTCTGCTCCAACAGTCGCTGTCGGGTGTCATTGGATCTGTGGCCCGCTACAAAAGCGTCCCGGATAAGTTCCTCTGTGTACACGGCGGCCTTTACATCCTTACAACCACAGGCCCGGCCAAGCACAGACAGTGCCTGAAGGTATTCCACGGTCGATTTCCCAGGTTGTTGTTTACGACTCCCCAGAAGGTGCCTGGCGTACACTTCGTTCACTGGGCGCGTGTACTGGTCCTTGAGGAGCTTGATAGCGTCCGCGTACGAGGTCACGTCTTGGATGACCGAGTACACTCGGTGGTTCACTTTGGAGGTCAGGACATCCAGTTTGTCCTCGTCCGATTTGATTGCTGCGGAGGCGGTCAGGAATTTAGAAACACTTAAGCCAGTGAGTAAACTTGGTGGATGAGTCCGCCTCCCGATGATCTAAGTCCAGGCATGCTGGTGTGAGGATCTTCTCCATTATAAAAATTTTGTTAATAAAATTGATGCGCTATCAATTACTCATAAAAGACTGAGAGTTAAGAGAGTAACTAAAGGCTTTTATTAACAAAAGAATGAAGGTCTGCCTCGAGTGGTCGACCGGTCCAGAATACAAAGGGCTGGGGAGCAGTCACCTTTATACTAGGACTTGTGGGAGGAGTCAGCCGAGGCATGTACACAGTGGAATACAAACAGTGGTTTACCACAATACTGTTATGTTTATTTCTGGTGAACACAATTTACAACTTTGAGTCTTGAAACTTTATTACCCCCAGAACTGTTGCCTAAAATTTGCTTTCAGTTCTCTCTCTTTTTCGCTCTCTCTCTTTGTCATTGCTGTTTTTTTTCTTGTTCTGCCTTCAATTTCTAGAACGGCTCTTCATAAATACTTCACTGGTTTGTAATCAAACTAACTTGGTGAGCCAGATTCAGAAGCTCTATCATTCAAAGTTTCAGAACTCTATTTTGTTGTTTTCCAGCAAACCTCTTCCCTCGGTTTCAAGCCAGTTACTTTCAGGAGCTCTGTTTTGCTCAAATGGTTTCCTCGCAATTACTTTGCCTCTCCATTTCTGGCTAGTCAATTCCGTAAAAAAAATGACCAGGAATTTGTGCTATGGATGACAGTGAACTGGCAGCGCTCGCTGTCATTCCGCCTTTGAAACTGACCGTAACTTCGGGATTTGTCATGCGGAAATCCTGGAGTTGCAGTCAGTCATTCACTGTTCCAACACAGGCTCTGTACCCCCCCCAACAGAGCCGGCAATTGGTGTAATCTCTCAAATCAGGGAAACTGATGACAACTTCGGCTCTTCCGCAGTAATTATGCTCTTAAATTCCCCACTAAATGTTAGACTGGTGTAACTGGGGTTATAACAGCATATTGACTGCTAAACAAAGGTTATGGCCCTGAAAAACTAATTTTAATTTTGTGCAGTGTCAAATTTATCCATTTAAATAAAAATAAACATTTAAAATTGTTTTTTAAAGTATGTTCATTATTTCAGGTTTGCCTTTTCCCCATGTGAGCCCCAATCTTCATTTTGCTCTCTAACATTTTTAAAAAGTTAAGAATTTTAAGAGCTTACCCACTTCCTGGTTCGCTATGTGAGAATTCTGCAATTTGATTGGCTGCTTAGACAGCTTGTTGACGTCACAGCAGCTCACACTGGGGTTCCCTACTAAACTCCGTTGATTTAAATTACGCGTCTGAAAACCCGAACTTCTCACAGAGATTGCAAGACCTTTGTGCGAAGCTTACTTCAGGGCCAGCGGCAAATGCCTTTGCTTCACCACTGACTGCAAATTTATAGTTTGTTTCTTAGATGATCCAATAGTGTCAGTTTCTGAGAGGAATGACCCTTCTTTCAACATTCGCTCAGCTCCGTTTCTCATAAAGTTACACTTCTGCCAAATCTCTCAGCATTTATAATGTTCTCCAGTCTCCCAGGTAGCTTTATGTGTAATATTCATGTACAGATGCTCCTGCTGGGATCCTCCTGTAGATCCTATTATGGGGGGGAAAATCAGCACAATTTTCTCAATTGGGTCTCGGGACGCTTCATTTTTTTAATTTCCTAAATAAAATACACTCCAAGATTCTGTGGGATGATCAGATTGGACCACTTGTGGCGCCCTACTGTAGTAGTAGTGTTGTCAACCAAAATAAACTTCACCCCAATCGGGGGGAAAACTGGTTTCTACTCCAGGTATTTTATAGTTCCCAAAAAGACATGGGCACTCTGCCATACATTTAGATCTTGAGTACTAAACTGATTTCTAAAAGGTGAGATGGGTAGTAGTAAATGGTCAGTGAGGCTGAAATTTTGCTCAGCGGACGGGATCCGTGGTGGGTCGGGAACCCACTGTCAAATCGCGCACATTTGCCTTTCCCAATGTCGGGGCTGCCAGTGCTGAGCAGGGACCTAATTTAAACAATTATTGGCTTGCTGACAAGCCCTAAAGAATGAATTTAACCTTACCTTTTGACTTTTAACAGCTTGCCCACTGCTTCCACGCTGCTCCTGGACCCCGTCTGTTAATCTGAGGCGGAAGTTAAGTGGCCATTGAATCAGCTGATGAGTGACGGCTTGAAATGTAGTATAAAAGCTCCTACTTCACACCTGTTCACTTTCCAAGCGCAGAGGCTGTTGCTTTCTCCCATTGGAACCCAGATTGAGCTTTATGCAGGCTGCAAGTGTTTGGAGCAAACTCTCCAGCCAGTGTCGCCTCATTGCAGCAGCCTCTCTCACCATTGACAGATCGCTTCTGCCATCTCGGCTTCAACTGCTATCTACTCCATCAGCATGAGTACCATTTACACTCTCTTACCTTGGTCCTCAGAATCCCACCACGATCAGCCCCAACACCAGCAGCACCACCAACCTTCTCCGCAATCACCTGATGCTGCACAGGACAGAGGGCATCAGCACCCGACCACATTGCTGCCTGGGTCACCAGGGATGGCCTCACTATGGCCAGATTTACTTCACTTGACGCTGTGCACCCTGGCTGCCACATGATGCGCCAGGCTGGCACGGCCCCACACCAACACCTTAAAGCATCCCTACAAAGTCCAAGCCATTCCTTTCACATGACCATTGCAGGGGGGGTACCGTTATGCCTCACCATTCACTGCAACTCATTAAGCCGCTTCCAAAGGTGCACCTAAATCTGTCCAAGAATGCAAAGTGTTGAAAATAAAGGTTTGCAATGTTTGACACCACATTAACAGAAACTTTACATGAACATTGCATAAAACACCCAAGTGCCTACCCTTGTGTGTTAGTTGGTATGATTGCACTAGGATGAGGGCGAGTGTGTGGGATGGCTAGTGCGATGGGGATGTAATAATATAGATAGAGAGGGATGGGTGGAGGTGCAAGGTAATTTGTTGTGAGTAAGGATGTGCAGGAGTAGGGTAGGGAAGGCAGAGTGATGGCGATGTGATGAGAGGCACAGCAGGCCTTGTACTAACGTTTCGAGATCTACTGAGATCATTGAAACGTTTGCGGCACTGCACCCAGGTCCTCCTGACCACATCCCTGCTTGTGCCCTCCTCTGCAATGTGCATCCAGGCTGTGTTGATCTCCTGTGGAGGTCTCTTTCGCCCATGGGAAGGGAAGAGGTCCTCCCTGCGTGCTGCGACTCCCTCAATAAGCATATGGATGGAGTCATGGGAGAGCCTGGGTGCAGCCCTGTGCCTTTGTGCTGTCATTGTCAGTGTTTGCGGCACCTCAGTGCTGTAGAACACTGACAGCATAAATGTCAAAATAAATTTGGACATGGGCCCTTTTCGGAAACCGGCTGATGATGCGTCATCAATTGACGTCACCAGACCTGCTTCCTCTAATTGGCTGGGAAATGCGCTGGGCGGGCTTAACAAGTCCCATTAAGGGAAACGGGATGGAGCCAGCAGCAGGGTCGGGACCCGCCGAGGTTAGTAAAATCCTGGCCTGAGTTTCAGTTTGGTTTCGGGTTACAATGAATTGGCATTGGGGCTTTATATTTTGTGGGAGTAGGAGTCTGTATGTAGCACTGTCTGTAACATCACAACAATATTTTCATCCATTTGCAATTCCTATAATTACATACACAGATACACAACAACCAGTGAATCACTCTTGTGTATTAATCTCCTTCCTGGGAGGTACCTAGACTCACATGGCTGAGGCTGTACTCAAGGAGATCAAACTTAACTCTCATGTTTATTTTGTAGCTGATTATGTCACGTGCTTAAGGTTCAAAGTGCAACTCAAACTGTTCTTTAAATAGTTTAATTGTCCAATTACATTTCAAAAGGTTTGTAAACTGTTACCTGATTGAAATAATGTGTGTAATACCAGCATTGTCACTTTCTGTGAAGGCAGAAAAGATGCAGCGAGAAGAACTCCAGACTCAAGTAGAATTGCTGAATTCCATGGAGAAAAAATACTGTGACCTAGGCCCTGCATATGACTGCCTGGTATGGCAGGATGGTGAGACATGGAGGTAACCACTGCAGTTTGATCTAATTTAAAAAAAATGTATTTTATGTGTTGGTATTAAAAATGCATGTTACTAAAGTGTTCCACATATTGGGAACAGTGTTTTTAAGCTGTTAAATAATAAGTAATCTTTGTTTGAAACCTTTTTGAATAGCTCTTAATTGGTAATATCTCTTTACAAGAATAAAAGTACCTTTTTGACAAATCAGATGGTTCAAAATTGAATTCTAGTCAGAAAATGTATTCCTGTGGTTTTTAAATATTTTTCCCATGGATCATAACTCTTTTTGTTTTTAGAGCCTGTATGGATACAAGTGAATGTGGGGATCTCAGTAGCTGCACTGTACTGAGGAATTACAATGAAGCGCAAGAATATGCCTCATTGGGGATATCTGAGATGCTCAACTACTCTGTCAATATTTATGATGAAGGCAGTACACTATGTATTGTGACAAGTGGCGGTAAGGCTTTATTTCACTAGACGCTTGTACATGCTCTCAGAATTTGGATAAATGGGGTATATGCCTACGGGGCAAAAATTGTGCACTGTGTAGCGAACAAACAGAACTGTGCCTGTGCAGATTTCTCAGTTGCTTAGTTTGGAGAATCTTAGGCACAGTGATGTCTGACATCCAGCTGACCAAAACAGAGAGACACTGTACCAATGATTAAGTTTTGCATTCTCCTTCGCTTGCTTTTGGAACTGTCCTGTAGCCTGAATAGCAGTTAAATTCTGAATGAACTCATCAACAATTAGTTATGGCTTTAAACAAACATAGTTTCACCTTAACAGCAATATAGTACGTTGAGAATTACTTGGCATAATGTTCCTTCCTTATAAAATGGTGTATCATCCACCTTGATGTGAGCATCGCCATAAGATATTATAGTTTATATAAAATACTTCACTCAGTCCATCTTGGGCTCTCTTGCTACTTTCATTGCCTAGGATAAAAACCTTGAGGGTCCTTTGAAGTCCTCTCAACAGTGCGAAGAAAGAAATTCTTCATTAAACAAAAAAAGCAGTAAATTTATTTCTCTAGTAACCTCCATATGTTAGAAATAAAAACAGAAAATGCTGGAAATACTCAGCAGGTCAGGCAGCATCTGTGAGAGAAGCAGTGTTGTCATTTCAGATTGATGACCTTTCTGACCAGTTCTCTGAAACATTAACTCTGTTTCTCCACAGATGCTGCCTGACCTACTGAGTATTTCCAGCATTTTCTGTTTCTATTTCAAATTACCAGCAGCAACTGTAGCTTTTGTATCCATATGTTAGAGTTCTGTTCTTCAATTGTGTTTTGCATTTGCATCCATCATCGAGTTAATATTTTTCACAAACTGTTATAAGCAGATTGGAAAAAGTCTAAATTTCTAAAATTCCAGCTTCTCCTTGCTGACTTCTAGCTAATGGAGAGTTGCTGTATCTTTAGTGTTGGCATTTGTTCTCAACAGGGGCCCATGGGACACATGTAGCTAGTATTGCTGCAGGTTACTTTCCAGACGATCCTGAACGGAATGGCATAGCACCTGGGGCTCAAATTCTTGCTGTGAAGATTGGTGACACAAGGCTCAGCACCATGGAAACTGGCACAGGGTTGATCAGAGCTGTGAGTGTTTGTTTATAATTTTTTAATTTGGCAGTGTTAGTCTTTGGTCCACATTATTATTGACAACAAGGATGTTCCCTCCATTTTCCCCCTGATTTTCTTTTATTCTGCTCCCCCCTCCCCCCCCCCCCCCCCCGTCGACCTCCACATTTGCCTATGCTGCTCTGTAATTGACCTCTCAGAAGAATTAAATGGATTAACTAACCTCCTATTTACTTCATGAAGTTGACTGTCCTATTCTTGTATTAGATTTTTTGGTAGGAAATAAAATTGGACCTCCCTGATGAAGAACTTAAGTGATCTTGCTGTGGGGTAGTTGGTCAGTGGAGGCTAGAAGCTTCTCCGCAGAGAGGAAATAATAGATAATCATCCAGGGCTACTTTAATATGTATGAAGGGAGCAGCACACACAAGCCAAATAATAACACAAGCCAGGGCAGCATTAAGGTTTAATGTCTTACCCGGAAGACAGCACCGCCACCAATGCAGCGTTTCTTCAGTATATACTGAAGTATCGGCCTAGTTAAATTTCATTAGTGTGTTTTTTTAATTGATCAATACAAAAAAGCTTGAGGAATTAAGTTAATATCCTTTCAGAAAATTTACTTACACTGCCTTTTAGAAATACAATAACAGCATCTGTTTATTTTTCTTCCTGTTTATAAGTTGATTGAAAAAGGTGGAAGATGGGAGGTTTTGAATAAGGTTCCTTTTGATTTGAGGTTATTTACAATACCTGATTTGTCTTGTGTAAAAATATTTAAGCCTGGAATATATTTAAGCCTTATTCCTGTTCTGTTAACAGATGATTGAAGCAATAAAATATAAATGTGATCTTGTAAACTACAGCTATGGTGAGGCTACACATTGGCCCAATGCAGGGTGAGTATAATTAATAGTTTTTTCCTAACACTGTAATACACCAATCATAGATCAAATGAGAATGACATGTAATTTCTTACTGTTGAATCAAATTTGACAGACGATGGATTTGAATTGTTAGTGGAAAGAGGAAACAAATTACTATTAATGCGATACCATGAGATTTTTTTATCAATGCTAGCAGGATGCTGAATGTTACTAAATTATCTCAATACAGTCCCCATCACTTAAAATGTCCATGTTTAAAACGCTTATTTCGGCCAAAAAGCAACAACTATTAGCCATTTGCATTAATGTCTATTTCAAAGTTGCTGGTTATAGCATCTTAAGTGCTCCGTTTATCTCGGGCAGAAAAAGCTGTGCTTACTCAGTAATCTTGAAGTAGTCTACCTACTATATTTCATTTTTCTTCTGATTTATGAGCATCAGTGTGAGGAATGCTGAGAAACTGAACACTTCTCCAGCAATAACAACAGAAAACGCTGGAAAAACTCAGCAGGCCAGGGCAGCATCCGTGGAGAGAGAAATGGAGTTAACGTTTCAGGTCGAAGACCCTTCGTCAGAACTGGAAAAAAAGCAGGAAGAGGGATAGATTTTAAAGCAAGTGGGGGCTGGGAAAAGGGGGAGGGGATGAAAGAACAAAAAGGAAGGTCAGAGATAGGATAGAAAGCAGGAGAGATTAAGAGACATTAAGAGATATTCAAGGAACAAAGGATGGCTCCAGATGAAGTGTGAATGGCCCTGGCCGAATGAAGGACAGCTGCCATGTGGGAGGGAAGAAAAAAGCCCAGACGGCCAAGGTTATGATCTGAAATTGTTGAACTCTATGTTGAGTCCAGAGGGCTGCAGAGTGCCTAATCGAAAGATGAGGTGCTGTTCCTCGAGCTTAAGCTGAGCATCCATGGAACAATGCAAGAGGCCAAGGACGGTGAGGTCTGAGTGGGAATGGGGCAGTGAATTAAAGTGACAGGCCACGGGGAGCTCGGGGGGCCCCCCTTACGGACTGAACAGAGGTGTTCCGCAAAGCGGTCACCCAATCTGCGTTTCGTCTCCCCAATGTAGAGGAGACCATATCGTGAGCAGCGAATACAGAATACTAAATTGCAGGAAGTACAAGTAAATCGCTGTTTCACCTGGAAGGGGTGTTTGGGGCCCTGGACAGTGGAAAGGGGGGAGGTGTAAGGGCATGTGTTGCATCTCCTGCGCTTGCACGGGAAGGTGCCGGGCGAAGGGGAAGGGGTGCTGGGGGTGGTAGAGGAGTGGACTAGGGTGTCGCGGAGGGAGCGGTCCCTATGGAATGCTGAAAGGGGAGGTGAAGGGAAGATGCGTTTGGTGGTGGGATCACGCTGGAGGTGGTGGAAATGGCGGAGGATGATCTGTTGAATGTGGAGGCTGGTGGGGTGAAAGGTGAGGACAAGGGGAACTCTATCGTGGTTCTGGGAGGGAGGGGCAGGGGTGAGGGCAGAAGTGCGGGAGATAGAACAGACATGGTCGAGGGCCGTGTCAACCACAGTAGAGGGGAATCCTCGGTTGAGGAAAAAGGAAGACATGTCGGAAGCACTGGTATGGAAGGTGGCATCGTCAGAGCAGATGCGGTGGAGACGGAGAAACTGGGAGAATGGCATAGAGTCTTTACAGGAGGCGGGGTGGGAGGAAATGTAGTCCAGGTAGCTGTGGGAGTCTGGGCTTGTCGTGAATGTTTGTCAATAACCTATCCCCGGAGATGAAGACGGAGAAGTCGAGGAAGGGAAGAGTCGGAGATGGACCGTGTGAAGGTGAGGGAAGGGTGGAAATTGGAAGCAAAGTGAATGAAATTTTGTAGTTCAGGGCGAGAGCAGGAGACGGCACCGATACAGTCATCAATGTACCGGAAAAAGAGGTGAGGGAGGGGACCCGAGTAGGATTGGAACAAAGAGTGTTCCACATATCCCACAAAAAGGCAGGTATAGCTAGGACTCATGCGGGTACCCATAGCAACACCTTTGATTTGGAGGAAATGAGTGGAGTCAAAGGAGAAGTTGTTCAATGTGAGAACAAGTTCAGCTAGGCGGAGGAGGGTGGTGGTGGATGGGGACTGGTTGGGCCTCTGTTCAAGGAAGAAGCGGAGTGCCCTCAGGCCATCCTGGTGGGGGATGGAGGTGTAGAGGGATTGTACGTCCATAGTGAAAAGGAGGCGGTTGGGGCCGGGAAACCGGAAACTGTTTAAGTGGCAGAGGGCGTCGGAAGAGACTGGACAAGGGGAGAAAAAATAGAGTCGAGATAGGAAGAGATAAGTTCCGTGGGCAAGAACAGGCTGAAACGATGGGTCTACCAGGGCAGTCCTGTGGATCTTGGGAAGGAGGTAGAAGCGGGCTGTGTGGGGTTGGGGAACTATGAGGTTGGCGGCCATGGCGGGGAAGATCTCCAGAGGAGATAAGGTCAGTGATAGTCTTGGAAACGGTGGCTTGATGTTCGGTAGTGGGGTCATGGTCCAGGTGGAGGTAGGAGGAGGTGTCGGAGAGTTGGCGTGCAGCTTCCGCTAGGTAGAGGTTGTTTCGCCAAACAACAACAGCACCACCCTTGTCAGCAGGTTTAATGACAATGTCGGGGTTGGATCTGAGAGAATGGAGTGCTGCAAGTTCAGAGGGAGGTAGGTTGGAGTGAGTGAGGGGAGCAGAGAAATGGAGACGGCCGATGTCACGGCGGCAGTTTGCAATGAAAAGATCTAGAGAGGGTAAGAGGCCAGAGGGAGGGGTCCAGGTAGAACGGGAATTCAGAAAGCGGGAGAACGGGTCAGCCGTGCGGGGGGAAGACTCCTGGCCAAAGAAGTGGGCACGGAGGCGAAGGCGACGGAAAAAGAGCTCAACATCGTGCCGAGCTCGAAATTCATTGAGGTGGGGGCGTAAGGGGATGAAGCTCGTTCCTTTGCTGAGGACTGATCGTTCGGGGTCAGAGAGGGGAAGGTCAGAAGGGATAGTGAAAACACGGCAGGGGGTAAGATGGAGAGAAGGGGTGTCAGAGGAAAGTGAAGGGGAAGAAGGTTCCGGAGGGGCGTTGGTGTTCAAGAGTTGATGAAGCTTGCGATCCTTGACATCAGAAAGGAAGAAAAAAAGTTCTCCAGCAATGTTCCCTGTAAGCGGCACATTGTTCTGTGCGGTCTGTTTCTTTTAATGCACTGTCCCTTTAAATTTCTGCGCATGCACGGTATTTACAATGGAGAAGCCGGTGAGCGGCTTGCGCGGGACCTTTCCCATTACTGCGTGGCTGCGCAGCTTAGAGGGAACATTGTTCTCCATTCATTTTTATTTCTTGGGCATTCCCAAGTCAGGTGCCGGGGTCATTTGCAGCTCATTTCACTTCATTTGTGGCATTCAGCAAACTTGCTATTTGCATACCTCCGGGTCTCAGTTCATCGCCTGTCTACCTCTGCCAGAGTTGGCAGCAGCAGCGGCTGATTGTATTTCCAACACACACTCGTTTGGGTACATCGGTGGATCGGACCCGTCTGGTAATTGTTTGGATGAATGCTCATTCCTGCTCTGCAGCCTTGGCTCCCTTTTCACCTTGGATCGGAGATCCAAATAACAGACTAGGTGCCCTACAACAATTTAACCTATATCAATTTTTTAAAGAGGGGATTTTAATATGCAAGTATTGAGCAATGTTCCCTGTAATTTTTTTTTGGAGCTGCGCGGCCCATTCAAAAGTCCACGTATGCGTGTTTTTTTCAATTTAAAAGCCGGCTCACCGATTGCGCTGGACCCCTGGAGGGCTGCGCAGCTTAAAGGGAACATTGATAGCGAGACAGTTAAATTGAAAGGCGGTATAACCTTAATTACTTTATCATATCCAGTATGTTGCCTGAAATCCAAAATAATTCACAATAATGAACAGAGTGCTGATCACCTTTTCAAGGAACTAGGTTAGTAAGAGTTATTGAACTGCACAGTGTAAGGATCTGAATTGTTAGTGTAGAATCATAAACACAGTGGTTAAATTTATAGGCATGTAAATTCAGCTCACGTACACTTAGTTGAACTCAGTAACTCTTCCAAGATTTTCCTAATGTTATCATCATTCACTGCTTAAAAAATATTCACAAAGCAAAATCAAACTGATGTTAGTTACAAAGAATGATCCTTGTTAAGTATCAGTGATACAAATGCATTTTAGTAGTTGATTTTATCGGAGCACTCGCTCTGCTTTTCACTGCATATCATGTCAGGTAGGTGCGTTCACAAATAAAGCATGAAAAAATTATGCAATGATGTCATATTTGGTCCAATCATGTTTTTAAGAACTATACTGTTAATCAGCAATGTTTGCTCAATGTTTTGAATGTTAGTTCTCCCACTAGTAATATAAATCCTATATTTAACAAGTATGCCATAATTATATCTACAGATAATTTTATATGATGCTTCTTTTAAGTTTACACCTGGTTATTAATGACCGAATATGAAGCAACATATGCGTTTCTTCAACACTGCTGTATTACTAGCTAGAGAATTTAATAGTTACTCGAGAAACTAGTGTTTGTCTAATACTGTCTATTATGTCCGTGTATAATTGAGACACGGACTGCAGGAGTTGATTATAACAAGTCTTTACTGAATGGAGACAACCTGGAAACTGAAACTACAGAAGCCTGCTAGGGCCTTTTATACAGGGGTGGTCACTGCCGGTACTGCAGTCTGAGACCAGTTATTCCCTTAAAGGGACATACACAACAATTCCTCCCCTTTTAGATAAACAGTACATAACATTCATTTAACAACTAAATAATAACTAATTACAATTACAACTACGGTTGCTAGATACATTGGTTGAAGTTAAGCAATTATAAGTTCAGTCTTTGAGGAGGCTTCCTGATTCTGTCTGGATAACGCCTCTTTGGGGTATCAGGTTCTTTTGGCAAGGTTCAGTCGGGATCAATGTCGTTGTTTGGTTCGTCTGCTTCCAATATCACCGATTCTGCGGTAGATGCAATTGGTACTTCGGTTTCATCGCCAGGTGTATCAGATCGTGGTGTGGCGTTGACGTTTTCCAGTGACTCTAGAATCTGGTCAGCATGGCGTCTTACACTGCTCTCTCCAACATCCACGGTATACATTAGAGGTCCTTACCATGTACAGATCGTTCCTGGCTGCCATTTCTCTGTGCGGTAGTCCCGGGCCAAAACTGGTTGACCTATCTTAAAACTCCTGGTCGGCCTTTCATTCATATTCTGAAACAGCCTGTTCTCCACATCTCTTCTGACGTTTGGCTTAACCAAATCCAAGTGGCATCGTAGTCTTCGATTGAAGAACATCATGGCTGGAGTTTGGTTGGTAACCGCATGTGTCGCATTCCGGTAGGCAAACAAGAAGTTGTCCACCTTGTGTTGTAGGGGTATATCTTCATTACACATTGCCTTGATAGCCTTCTTGAATGTTTGAACAAACCTCTCGGCCAATCCATTAGTGGCTGGATGATGTGGGGCGGATGTGTAATGCTTAACACCATTGTTCTTTAAGAACCTCCGGAACTCTTCAGACACAAACTGTGGTCCATTGTCAGAGCAAATCTGTTCAGGCAGTCCATTCCTGGCGAATATGGTTCGTAAGACTGTGATAGTTTTTTCTGTAGTGGTTGAGGACATTTTTATTACCTCTGGCCACTTTGTGCATCCACCGCAATTAAAAACATCGAGTCCATAAAGGGACCAGCAAAATCAATGTGCACCCTTTGCCATGGAGATGAGGGCCACTCCCATGGATGTAGAGGGGCTTGTGGTGGGGCGTTTTGGACCTTCTGGCATCCTGTACAGCTCTTGGTCATCTCTTCGATTTCTCTATCGATTCCCGGCCACCACACAAACGTTCTGGCTAAGTTCTTCATTTTTACCCCTCCCAGATGACCCTCATGAAGCTCATTGAGCACTCTATCCTTCAATTTGGGTGGAATTACTACTCTGGATCCACACATCAAGGTTCCTCTGCACACTGACAGCTGTTCTCTTCTCGGCGAGATGCTGGCAGCAGTGGTTCGCCATGTGCTGGCCATCCCTTCACCGTTAAATCATAGACCCTGGAGAGTGTCGGGTCATTTCGTGTTTCCTTTTCTATGTTTGCATTCGTCACAGGGAGACATTCGACTATAGTCGAGTGGAATAACTCCACTGGATCCACTGCCAGTTCTTCTTCCACCGTCGGCAACGGTAGGCGCGACAATCCATCAGCATTCCCATGCTGTTTAGTTCCTTTGTACTCGATGTCATATTGGTGTGCCCCTAGGAAAAGGGACCACCTCTGTAGCCGTTGTGCCGTCATTATCGGTACGCCCTTCTGAGGGTTGAAAATGGAGACGAGAGGTTGATGATCAGTTAGTAGAGTAAATTTCTGACCGTGCAGGTAGTGATTGAACAACTTCACCCCCCACACCAGGCTGAGGGCCTCTCTGTCAATCTGGGCGTAGTTACGCTCGGATGAAGTTAATGAGCGTGACGCAAAAGCTATCGGCCTCTCCGAACCATCAAGGAATTTATGTGACAGTACCGCCCCAATGCCATAGGGAGACGCATCACACGCCAGTCTTATCGGTAGTGATGGGTTGTAGTGAGCCAATACTTCTCTTGAAGTGATTAGGTCCTTACTCTTCTGAAAGGCCCGCTTACATTCATCGCACCATTTCCATGCTACTCCCGTTCGTAGTAGGGCGTTCAGTGGATGCAGAATTGTGGACAAATTCGGCAAAAACTTATGGTAGTAATTCACCAATCCGAGGAATGACCTCGGTTGCGTCACATTTTCAGGCGCTGGAGCCTTAACTACCGCTTCAATTTTGTCAGGGGACTTATGCAACCCCTCTTCATCAATCACGTGGCCACAATATGATATCCGTTTCTTAAAAAACTCGCACTTGGGGCGATTGGCTCATAGCCCATGTTCACGTAGTCTAGTGAGCACCTGCTCTAGGTTGGCAAGGTGTTCACTGTCATCTTCACCTGTCACTAGGATGTCGTCCAAGTAACACAATCCCTTGCAGGACTTGTTCCATCGCTCTTTGCCATATCGCCGGAGCTGATGCTACTCCGAATACCAGTCGATTATACTGGTAAAGACCTTTGTGAGCGTTTATCGTGAGATACTTCCTGGAGGATTCTTCAACCTCCATCTGCAAATACGCTTGTGCTAGGTCAATTTTTGTAAAACGCTTCCCTCCAGATAGTGAGGCGAAGATATCTACTATCCTTGGAAGAGGATATTGTACTGTGTGAAGGACTGGGTTCACCGTCCCCTTGAAGTCCCCACAGATGCGAACCTTCCTTGGCTCCTCAGACTTATTGTTTAACGTTTTCTTCATGACAGGAACGATGGGTGTCGCCCACTCGCTCCAGTCTACCTTGGATAACACGCCTGCATTCTCCAGATTCTCCAGCTCTGCCTCGACGGCTGGGCGAATTGCATATGGTACCGGTCTTGCTTTGAAAAACTTGGGAATTGCATTCTCTATTTTTATCGAGGCGGTTACGCCTTTAAGAGTGCCCAGTTCTTGTTGAAATACCTCTTGGCGTCAGCTAACATTGTTGACAATCGTCCAGGAGTGACGTCGTCATCCTTTTTACCAGCCACCGTCAGTGCCTGAATGGAGTGCCAGTCTAAACTTAACTTTCTGATCCATTCACGTCCCAATAACGGTGGTCCACCATCTTGCAGAATGCAGAGATACAATTTCCGTATTTTCTTGCCGTTGTATTCGACAGGCACCATTATTTTTCCTCTGGGGTATACTTTTTGCCCCGTATACGTCCTCAAGACAATGGATGTCTCTCTCAAGGGTATGTGTGAGAATAGCCGCTCGTAGTCTCGTCGATTCATGACGGTTAGAGCTGATCCTGTATCCAATTCCATTTTGACTTGGGACCCTGCTATCGTGAGGGTGACCCAAATGGTTCGGTGATCCTCTTTTGCGATTACTTTGTGAAGTGAAGTTTGAGACAGCTTAGTCTCTTGTTCCCGGATTCACTATCGCTCATCTGGTCTTCGGAACTACTGTCCGTCATCTTTTGTACTTTCCTGTACGGTTCCTTAGTAGCCTTTTTGTTGTCGTTGGTCTTCTTCCCAGACCTGCAGACTCGTGCAATGTGTCCCATCTTTCCGCATTGCCTGCATATTTTGTCCTTGGACCAGCAGTCCTTCTGGTCATGGTTTGTTCTGCCGCAGCGATAACATTTTGCAAATCCCCGTGTCATTTCGTGGGTGCCGCATTCCTGTGGCTTTTGTTGTATTTCCGCAGCTCCCCTTGCTGCTGCTTCGTACGATACTGCCACGCTGAAAGCCTTATCTAGCGTCAGCTCTTTCTCTGAGAGTAACCTCTTCTGGGTTCCTTCACTCAGGAGTCCACAGACAAATTTGTCCCGTAAGGTATCTGCCAGTCCTGCTCCGAACTGACAGTACTTTGATAGCTTGCGTAGTTCCGTAAGGTAATCAGCATTGCTCTCATTTTTATGCTGATTTCTCCTGTGGAATTTAAATCTTTCTGCTATCAGCAGCGGTGTAGGATTTAGGTGTTCCTGTAGGATAGCAACAATTTCGTTAAAACTCTTAGCCTTCGGTTTGGCTGGAGTAATCAGGTCCCGCAATCGGCCGTATGTTCTTGCGCCCATTAAGTTTAGCAATACCGATGCCTTTTTCTCATCGGCTATTTCGTTTGCCTCGCAATATACCTCGACTCTTTCCACATACGTGGTCCAGTCTTCTATTGCATTATCGAAGGCAGTGATATCGCCAGTCTTTGGCATCTTGAAAATCTAAGATGGCGCCTCCCGCGCTTTGCCTTCGTCCCCGATGGATGAAAATGGCGCCTCCCGCGCTTTTCCTTGTTCCCCGCCGAGTTAAGATGGTGCCTCCCGCGCTTTCCCGCTGCTGCCAACGCTGTTGCTGGCGATCATATTTATTTTACTATCCTGTAATGGCGACGCCCTATGGTCTTCGCACCTCCCCGATCGCTGCTGCCAACGCCGCTCTCCGCGGTATTTTTATTTTTCTATCGCGCTTCAATATTTGCTCCGTTAATTGAAGAACCATTCCCGTCGTGGAGCGGACCCTCTGGGACACTTCCCTCCCTCTTCTTAGGTCCGAACGCTGCCCGGCTTCGAAGCACCGGCCGCGCCCTGTGTGCTCCACCCTCTCTCTCTCTCTCTTTGCTTCCCGACTTGCTGCCCGGCCCCGTTGCAGAGCCACCCGATCGAGCTCTAGCCCGCCGCAGCCCAGGAAGGATCAGTGCACTACCTGCCACCAGCCCGATTAGCTGGGAAACCACAGACTGGAGGACCAAGCCTGGCTCTCGACAGTCTCTCCTGGAACTTTTCAATTCGATGATTTGGAGGGCGGTTGCCCACGGTTGACGCCCGTTTCTCGAGTTCCTTTTGGATTTTTTTTTTTTTTGCTTCTGGCTTCGACCTTCAATAACGTCGTCTGAGGTGCTGCCGAGTTGCAGGTAAGTTCATTTCTTACTCGTCGCCAGTATTATGTCCGTGTATAATTGAGACACGGACTGCAGGAGTTGATTATAACAAATCTTTACTGAATGGAGACAACCTGGAAACTGAAATTACAGAAGCCTGCTAGGGCCTTTTATACAGGGGTGGTCACTGCCGATACTGCAGTCTGAGACCAGTTATTCCCTTAAAGGGACATACACAACACTGTCGGTGTAACGATCTAATCAAAAAGAACAGACAGCGGTATGATGGACTAAATGGCTGCCTTCTGTGCTGAAATTTCAATGTTTCTTTGATAGTCACATCACTGTTTATTTTGCAGTCTAATTCTCAGATCAGCAAGGTAGGCAGGGTAATCAAGCAATGTTGTTTTTCAGGTGAAACTCATCGATAAGCTGATTCAAATTGTTTCAGTGATCAGAAGATTTATGAAAATGTTAAATTCTCCAATTTAGCTAAATTTTAAGGAAAGTTGGAAACCAGGGCATTATTACATTGAAGTAAAATATGTTTTGAAATAAGTATGAAGGGATTGCAGGATAAGACATGGAAGTATGATATAGCTATTCCTGAAACATGGCTTAAAGAAGGGCAGGAATGGCAGCTGAACATTCCTGGTTACAGGATTTTCAGACGAGTTAGAGAGGGGAATAAAAAGGGAAGGGGGGTCGCAATATTGGTTAAAGAAACAATTACAGTTGTGAGGAGGGATGATATGTTAGAAGGATCATCAAATGAGGCCATATCGGTTGAACTGAGGAACAATAAAGGGGCAATCACAATGCTGGGAGTGTACTATAGACCCCCAGTCAAAGGGAGATAGAAGAACAAATAAGTCGGCAAATTTCTGTTCAAAAACAATAGGGCAGTACAGGAAACTTTGGTTTATCCGGAGGTTATATGTCCAGAATACTCAATCTAATGGCAAAAATCAGGAGCCGTTTTCTGTAAGTTTTTTTAGTTCTCGTTGCTTTTTTTTTCCCAGTCAGGCACTGCAAGATCTGTAGCTATAGCAACAGCTTCAGCTAGAGACGCTTGCAGCTGCAGCCGACTGTTTTGAAGCTGGGTTTGTTGATTCACGGAGCTTTTCAGTTCCGTATGTTTCAACATTAACGCTGGTATGTCCGGCACTTTTGATGGTACGGCACCAGCTCGGTCTCGCCAGTGCTGGATTTCAGAAAGTTTCCTGTAATAGTAGGGGATTTCAGCTACTCCAATATTAAATGGGATAGTCTTTGTAAAAGGTATAGAGAGTGCAGAATTATTCAAATGCATTCAGGAGAACTTTCTTAGCCATTACATAGCAAGCCCAACAAGAGAGGAAATTAGGAAAGCAAAGAGCGGACATGAAAAAATATTGGCAAGGAAAACCCAAAGGTGTTTTATATATAAATACATAAAGCGCAAGAGGATAACTAAGGAAAGAGTAGGGCCTATTGGAGACCAAAAAGCTAACCTGTTTGTGGAGGCAGAAGATGTGGGTATAGTTCTTAATGAATACTTTACATTGTCTTCACAAAAGAGAGGGATGATGCAGACATTGTAGTTAAGGAGGAGGAGTGTAAAATATTAGATGGGATAAACATAGAGAGAGATAAAATATTAAGGAGTTTAGCATCTTTAAAAGTAGATAAATCGCCAGGCCTGGATGAAATGTATCCCATCTGTTAAGAGAAGCAAGAGAGGAAATAGCGGGGGCTCTGAACACCATTTTCCAATCCTTTCTGGTTACAAGCATGGTGCCAGAGGACTGCTAACATTGTACTGTTGTTTAAGAAGGGAGAAAGTGTTAGTGAGTAATTACAGACCAGTCAGCCTAACCTCGGTGATGGGCAAATTATTGAAAAAATTCCTGAGGGACAGTATAAGTCATCATTTAGAAAAGTACAGATTAATCAAGGACAGTCAACATGGATTTGTTATGGGAAGGTCGTCTCTGACTAACTTGATTGAATTTTTTGAGGAGGTAACGTGGAGGGTTGTGTGCCTGATGTAGTGTATATGGATTTCAGCAAGATCTTGACAAGGTCCCACATGGCAGATTGGTCAGAAAAGTAAAAGCCGATGGGATTGAAGGGCAAGTTGAGTCCAAAATTGGCTCGGTGGCAGGAAGCAAAGGGTAATGGTGTTTTTGTGACTGGAAGGCTGTTTCCAGTGGGGTTCCGCAGGGCTCGGTACTAGGTCCCTTGCTTTTTTGGTATATATCAATGATTTAGACTTCAATGTTGGGGGCATGATTAAGAAGTTTGCAGGTGATACAAAAATTGGCCGTGTGGTTGATGGTGAGCAAGAAAGCTGTAGACTGCAGGAAGATATCAATGGATTGGCCAGGTGGGCAGAAAAGTGGCAAATGGAATTCAGTCTGGAGAAGTGTGAGGTAATGCTATTGGGGAGGGCTAACAAGGCAAGGGAATACACAATAAATGGTAGGATACTGAGAAGTGTAGAGAAACAGAGGGGCCTTGGCGTGCATTCCACAGATCCCTGAAGGTAGCAGGACCGGTAGATAAGGTGGTTAAGAAGGTATACAGGATACTTTCCTTTATTGGCATAGAATATATGAGCAGGGAGGTTATGCTTGAACTGCATAAAACACTAGTTATGCCACAGTAAGAGTACTGCGTACAGTTCTGGTCACCATATTACAGGAAAGATATGATTGCACTGGAGAGGGTACAGAGGAGATTTACATGGTTGTAGCCTGGGCTGGGGAATTTTGGCTGTGAGGAAAGATTGGATAGGCTGGGGTTTTCTTCTGAACAGAGGAGGCTGAGGGGAGATTTAATTGAGGTGTATAAAATTATGAGGGGCCTAGATAGAGTGGACAGGAAGCACCTATTTCCCTTAGAGAGGTCAATAACCAGGGGCATAGATTTAAAGTAATTGGTAGAAGGATTTGAGGGGAGTTGAGAGTGTTTTTCACCCAGAGGGTGATGGGGGTCTGGAATGCACTGCCTGAAAGGGTGGTAGAGGCAGAAATCCTCATCGTATTTAAAAAGTGTTTGGATATCCACTTGAAGTACTGTAACCTGCAAGGAAATGGACCAAGAGCTGGAAAGTTGGATTAGGCAAGATAGCTCTTTTGGCCGGCACAGACACAGTGGACCGAATGGTCTCCTTCTGTGCCGCAAATTTCTATGATTCTATAATTACTTCACTTATAGTAGCTGTTCATATGTCAATCCTTTACCATGCTGTTAAGTGAGGAACTGTTGATTTTTTTCTGTATATTATAATTGTGGCTTTCTTGAAATGCTTTAGAAAATGTATGGTCCTAAATGGGAAGTTCCATGACAATAAAATGACAATGAATAGGTTACTGATATAGACTTATAGAATGGTTACAGCACAGAAGGAGGCCATTTGGCCTGTCGATCCTGTGCTGGTTCTCTGCAAGAGTACTTCAGCTAGTCCCACTCCCCTGCCCTTTCCCCTTAGCCTTGCAAATTTTTTTACTTCAGGTACTTAACCAATTCCCTTTTGAAAGCCACAATTGAATCTACCTCCACCACCCTTTCAGGCAGTGCATTCCAGATCCTAACCACTCGCTGCGTGAAAAGGTTTTTCCTCAAGTCGCCTGTGATCCTTTGGTTCTTCATTAATCACCTTAAATCTGTGTCCTCTGGTTCTCGACCCTTCCGCCAATGGGGACAGTTTTTCTCTGTCTAGACCCTTCATGATTTTGAACACCACTATCAAATCTTCTCTCGGCTTTCTCTGCTCCAAGGACAACAATCCCAGCTTCTCTGGTCTATCCATGTAACTGAAGTCCCTCATCCCTGGAAATATTCTTGTAAATCTTTTCTGCACCCTCTCTAAGGCCTTCACATCCTTTATAAAGTGCGGTGCCCAGAATTGGACACAATACTCCAGTTGTGGACGGACCTGTGTTTTATAGAGGTTCATCATAACTTCCTTGCTTTTGTACTCTATGGGCTCGAATTTCATCGGGCCATTGAGGCGGGATTGGAGGCGTGTGGGGGGTTAAAAATCCCGAAATCGGGGGGGCACGAACCCATCCCACCTCCATGCCCGTTTCCCAGGAGGCGGGTACCCGACCTGTGCTGGGAGCCACCTTCCCGAGGCGGGAAGGGGATTAGTGCCAATTAACTGCCTGTTAACAGGCAGTTTTTAACCTAATCCCTATTTTTATCCCTGAAGTGTGGGCTGCCCGACGGCTCCAAACCACGCCAAGTTAGCGAGGCGGACCGTCGGGCTGAAGAACTTGGAGGGTTTGAGATGTCCGGTGTTCAGGTGAGTGATGGGTGCATGAGTGCAGAGGTAAGTGTGTTTGGTGTGTGTAAAGTGTTTAATTAAATTTTACTTCCCTTTACAGGCTTCCTTCCTTCAGGTCTCTGGAGTCCCTCATCTCACCGGCACAGAAAGCAGAATGGCCGCGAGCTGTCAAAAGTTGCAGCCTCTGCTTTCTGTTCTGGAGAGATCTCTAAATCAGCCTGAGAGGAAGGAATTAACTTAGATTACAGATTCAGTGTTTGACAGCTTCAAAGAGCTGTCAAACGCTGATATTTCATCTGTCAAGCGCTCTTGACAGATGAAATGTCAATCTGTGACATCACCTGTTGCCGGGTGGCCCTTAATTGGCCTGCTGAGCCCGCTGGGTGGGTTCAACAAGGTCAATCAAGGGAAAATCGAGTGGGTTGGCCACAGCTCGATGGAGGTGGGACTACAACCCCAAAAGTGGGAGTCCCACCTCCTACTCACCTCCATTGATAAAATCCAGCCCTATGCCTCTATTTATGAAGCCCAGGATCCTGTATGCTTTTTTAACCGCTTTCTCAACCTGCCCTTTCAACGATTTGTGCACATATACCCCCAGGTCTCTCTGTTCATGCACCCCTTTAGAATGGTACTCTTTAGTTTATATTGCCTCTCCTCGTTCTTCCTACCAAAATGTATCACTTTGCACTTTTCTGCGTTAAATTTCATCTGCCACGTGTTCACCCATTCCATCAGCTTGTCTGTGCCCTCTTGAAGTCTCCTCACTGTTTACTATACTTCCAAGTTTTGTGTCATCTGCAAATTTTGAAATTGTGCTCTATACACCCAAGTGCAAGTCATTAATGGGCCAGAAATTCGGGTTCCCACGGCTGAGTACACGCTGGGTACTCACGCGTAGGGCCAATGCAAGTGCCAGTTTCGTGCATGCACTGTGCATGCGCGGGAAACCGGAACTTCTGTTCCCTTGAAGGAAGGGGTTCACAGGTCGAACGCGTGCGCCGGAGAGGCAGCGCGTACGCCTTGAACTTCCTTTTTTTTTTACAGGTTTCTTTGGGAGGGTAAGTCTCCAGCAGCTACGCTTTTAAAAAGCAGTCACAAGGCCTGCTTTTAACAAGGTAAGTGGTGAATTAAGTAAAATTAAAACATTTTTTCCACAGGTTTATTATTTTTAAATACTTTAAAGAAAGGTAAGTTTATTTTTAGCCCTGTTAAAAACTATAATTAATTTTTTCAAAAATTTAAATTATTTAAAATAGTTATTTTATGTAATTTATAGTTATTTTAAAAATGTGATGTTTTTAAAAAAATTTATTTGAAGTTTTAGTTAGGTTTTGGGGCCGATCTCTATTCATAGATTTGACAGGTCTTCCTGTCACATCTATGAATAAAGATTCCCTGCTACGATTGGCTCTCCATGGCCCACGTGATCCCAGGGGACGCTTCGAACTAACTGCGCCCCTGGGATACGCAAGCACTGCGCGCCGGCAGCTGGAGGAGGCCCAGGATCGGAATCCCACACGGGCCCACAGCACAACGGCCGGCGCACTAGGTAAGTGCAGGTCGGGGGCTTGCACCCGCGGGAAGCCTCCGACCCGAATTTCTGGCCCATTTATATTAAGAAAAGCAGTGGTCCTAGTACCGACCCCTGGAGATCGTCGATGTGTACCTTCTTCCAGTCCAATAAACAACCGTTCACCACTACTCTCTGTTTCCTGTCACTTAGCCAATTTCGTATCCATGCTGCCACTGTCCCTTTTATTCCATGGGCTTCACTTTTGCTGGCAAGCCTATTATGTGATACTTTATCAAACACTTTTTGGAAGTCCATGTACACCACATCAATCGCATTGCCCTCATCAACCCTCTCTGTTACCTCATCAAAAAACTCAAATCAAGTTAGTTAAACACAATTTGCCTTTAACAAATCCATGCAGGCTTTCCTTAATTAATCTACACTTGTCCAAGTGACTGTCAGTTTTGTCCTGGATTATCATTTCTAAAAGCTTCCCCACTACCGAGGTTAAACTGACTAGCCTGTAGTTGTTGGGTTTATCCTTGAGCCCTTTTTTAAACAAGTGTGTAACATTTGCAATTCTCCAGTCCTCTGGCACCACCCCAGTATCTAAGGAGGACTGGAAGATTATGGCCAGTACTTCCTTCAGCATCCTAGGATGCATCCCATCCGGTCCTGGTGACTTATCAACTTTATGTACAGCCAGCCTTTCCAGTACCTCCTCTTTATCAATTTTTATCCCATCCAGTATCTCAACTACCTCTTTCACCTATGTCTTTGAGAGTTATATGAGTAGATTTTGATATACAGCAAAATGGATATTATAATTGAACCAAGAGAGTCCCACTGGTTGGGATTTTTAACTAAGCAAGCTATTATAATTGAATATTATGTTCTAAACGTGTAAATTATGTTGCACAAGTTTGACGTAACAAATCCTAATCTTGTTTTTCATCTGTCTATTACAGATGTATTTGTGAAGTCATTAATGAAGCAGTATTGAAACACAATGTGATCTATGTGTCAAGTGCCGGTAATAATGGACCTTGCCTTTCCACTGTAGGATGTCCAGGTGGAACTACTTCCAGTGTCATTGGTAGGAACTGATTTTATTTAACTCCTGTATAACACTATCCAGAAGTAATGATTTAAAAAAAAAAAAAAAAAAAATTTCCACCAATTTTCTCACCTTTCCTGAAGGCACTGTTGCTGAGGTATGGTTCCCAGGTACCAAGTGCTTCTGGTACCTCATTCAGGTGCCATTCTTCATTTGCGAACGTGGCCAGTGACTGCCCTCAAGCTATTTGACGGCAGTGGGCATCACAGTCAAGCTTTATCCTGTTATCATCCGTTGTCCACTCCCTCCACACCTGCAGCAAGGGTATGCAGATAGCAATGGGAGGGGGGATATCTTAGCCAAGTTTCCCCCTCCCAACCCAAAGGCTTTGGGAGCAATTGTATTGCTGCTACAGCCATACTAGCTTAATGAGCTCACTGAGCAGAGATCAGGGGGCAAACCTAAACCTTTCCAATTTGTATGTCTCTGCTACTCACTGGTTTAATCAGTTGCGCTTTGACCAAAATGCTTAATTAAACAACAGTTCTCGTAACTATTTGGAAATTGGTTAATTTGCCCATTACTTAATTTGTGCCTTTTTAAAAAATGCTTAATTTATTATTACAAAACCTTCCAATAATGCCCCTATACCAAACAATTCCTCATGTCGCTGAAGACCACTGAGAACCAATTTCAGCTCTGGTCAAAGATCAAATTAATGAATGTAAACTGGTTAAACTGAAAATCTACTGTTGGATGATTAATATTTCGACACTTGTAAAATGCCACTGATTCATTATCTGACGTACAATCAACTCTTCATCCGGATTCCATCTTTGGTAAAGATTAATTTTTGCTCGCGAGAGAATTTCTGTCTAAGCAGATGCAGCCACTCGTGTAAATTTGTGGAAGATTTTTTTCTTCGATGCTTTGGCTGGAGTTTTCTGCTTGTGCACTCATCAGCTTGCGATTTTCCATTTAATGGGCACAAACTTACAGGCACCCTTAGTTTCTAAATATAAATTCTCAACAATACAAAATCTGCTGTGTCTGAGTGCAGTTTATGTGTGAGGTAAGACTTGTGGAAAATTGAACCCAAAACTAAATAGTTTAGGAAGGAAATCTCATTTTGTAGTTTTAAGCATCTTTCAGTCACTGGCTGAAACTAGTTTCTACTTAAATTATTTGATAGCCAGGTTTGATTAATGCTTTTGCAACCACATGTAGTAATTAAAAGTACCGCCAAATTCAGCCGTATATAACCTGTACCACCACTCCTAATGATGCTGGGTCAAAAATTAATAACATTCTGGTATAGGTATTTTCTTCCCCTTCCCTCACTAAGCACAAATCACTGTTTGAGCAAGTGGGCAGGTGACTTGCTGTGCATATTTGTGGTCCTTGTTCATTTGGGTTTGTGTTTCTGCCTTTTCCTGAACATGTACGTCATCTCAGCCAAGACCAGAAAATTACTGTACCGAGTATTAAGAGTGACCCTATGCCCAACCGTTCTGTGGTACGATATTTGCTTTGATCGTGTGCTGGTCTGCACTATTTAGTCTGCTATAATTTATTTAGCTCCTATTTAAGCCTTCATAAGTAGTTCAGTGGACAGGAATTTTAGTTTGTGTTAACTTTTTCATGTCCTATTTTATCTTGACTGAACGTCACTCCTTTCATGTATAATTGTTGCATTCCAAGTATATCGCTTTCATTGTTGGTTTGTGTAGATGGTTGCTGTCTGTTTTATTGGGTCTGAAATGTTTGTCACAAGGCTAAGGATAGCCATGTTAAAAAAGTCTAGGAGAATACATGATGTGACTAGCAATGGTTATGAGAGATTAGCCATTGAGCAATATTAGATTGCATAACTTGGGGCTTGTCCATTAAGTTGTCTTGTATGAGCAGCTGAGTTGTGTAGTCTACAGTCACATTGTTTAATCTATACTGTACAGTTGTTTTTGAAGGATAAACCAAAGTTATTAATCTAAGATACCTCCATAGAGTTATTATTTTAAATATTCTATCTGCAGCATTCCTCTGTGGAGCCCTCCATGCCATGCATCATTTAATTCTGCAGGAATCGAATGCACATGTTGGGTGAAGTGAGCTAAGGGCATTACATTTTTTGCATGTCTGATTTGTAATATTGGTGTCAGTAGATTGATCTATTAACAGATAACTTGTTTTAATATATTACTGTTTTGCTGATGTAATATCAAGGCAAACATACATTGAAGGTTAGTATCAATCCAAAAGCAATATAAATATATTATTTATAATAAGTACTGCCAACTTGTACCTATGGATTTGATCTAAGTAATTAACTTCTCATAAAGTTATTGGTTTGGCTCAGAAGTAGTTCCACCATAGAATGTTTCCAGATAACGATTGCATAATATAATTTTGAAATTAAATGAGTTTGGGCTCTATCTGCAGGTGTTGGTGCATATGTCTCACCTGACATGATGGTTGCTGAATACTCCTTGCGAGAGAAGCTGCCTGCTAACCAGTATACCTGGTCTTCAAGAGGACCATGGTAAGCAACTTCTGTGTTGGTCAACTCGTTGGCTTATGCAGAAGCTTTTATGGTAAATTATCATGAATAGTGCAGTAGTAACTAATAAATCCTGAGTAATGTAATAAGAATACAGTAACAATGATTTATTCTAAAAATGTTACCTGTGTTTTTTTAATCTCTCCATATGATTGTTTCCTTATTTTTTTTACCCTGCTGCCTTGAAATTGTGCTGTGTGCTATAATTAATGAATGAGTTAACCTGTTTGTATGAAATTCTTTTGTTCTATTTTAATTAAGGCATTAATTCATTATTTTAAATAGTGTAATTTCAAGGCATGTGTCCTTTAGTAAGGAGGTCATGCTTATTGAGATTTAGAAACCATTTGTGTCCAGTCAAAGGGAGGTATTCTTAATATAGGATGAAGTATTTATAGTTTCATATTTCTGGGAAGAAATGCCTTCTCAAGGGATGAATTCAGTTGACTTTGTTCATGCTGGCACAGCTGGTCAGTATTGCCTTTTATCTATCTATCAGCACGTGGGTAAGACAAATATGAGCTAGCACTGCTGTTGCACTGCATCCTGTGGTAAGATCCTGGTTCTTCCCCTGCGATTCTGACGTTGGTATGTTAGACATCAGAAAGCTTTTCCCAAATGGAGAGAAATCTCAGGCCAAATTCATTGCTTTTATGCAGCTTCTAGGGACTGGTCTATAACTTAAGTTTTCCAAATCAGCAGGTTTAGGAAGGTCCCTCATTTTTACCTGTCATTTTAAAGTGTAACCTACATACTTTAAAGAGTATAAATTTTAATTATTCCTCAAACAGGTTATTAAGAGAGCACTAAAGAGTTCAAGACTACCATATTTGTTCCAATCAAGACCTCAATTATACTTCCTAGTTCCAATTGAAATTCATCTGCACAGGACAGAGCTCTGCATATCTGTTAAACTTTGCACATTTAGGGAATGCAGACAGGAGCCGTCTTCAAACATTTAAATCCACTCTCGTAAGTTTAAACATGCTGAGGAAGACCAAGAGGTTCGACGGCATAGTGGAGTTATACTCCATGCAATAACAAACTGAAGCAGTGTGTCACTACCTCCTCCAGAGGATCCCATACCATTAGACTGCAGAGTCGAATATTGACTCAGAATTATGCTGCAACTTTAGTGTTGGGATTGTAAAAAATGGCAATTAGTTTCTTCTGGACAGAATTGAAAGCTGGATCACAGAAAGCAACAGAATATTAACATTTCCTTTGGGCAAAACATAGTCTCATTAAATTTGAACACAAAAGTAAAAGCTCCATATCCTGATATCATAAGACTGGCATATATGGAACTAGCTGGGGAACCCGGCGTTGCCAGGGCAGTTTAGAGGGCTGCGCGGTTGACGGCCAGCCGCTGCCGCTCCCCGCTCTGTGTCTCGGCCGCGCGATTGACATCCGCCCGCTGCTGCTTCCCCGCTCTGTGTCTCAGGCCGAGCAGTTGTGAGGCCCGGCCCGAGTGACCCTAACTCACCTCCCGCTCCGGAGGGCCGACGCAGCTGCCCCGCTCGCTGTTGAGGAAAAGCAGGGGAAAAAATGGCGGCGAGGTTTCGGGAGGCTGCAGGATTAGATCCCGCCCGTGACGCACCGATTGGTCAACCATCAGGTCACTGAACTGTAGGATTGGTCAACCATCATGTCACTCAACGCTAATGAGCGGTAGGATTGGTCAACCGCTAATGAGCGGATTATTGAATGTTTTTGTATACTGTCTGAACAATTTTTATCTGACCAAAAAGTAAATATGCCTATGACACTCCCCTAATCATCAGCTTTCTTTTGATATAACATATGTGTAGGTACGCTCTATAACTTTTGAGTGTATAGCGGACAGACAGACATACTGCTTTATTATATACTAGCTGGTGGGGGGGCCGGCGTTGCCAGGGCAGTTTAGAGGGCCGCGCGGTTGACGGCTGGCCGCTGCCGCTCCCCCGCTCTGTGTCTCGGGCCGCAAGGTTGAGGGCCGGCCGCTGCCGCTCCCCCGCTCTGTGTCTCGGGCCGAGAGGTTGTGAGGCCCGGCCCGAGTGACCCCAACTCACCTCCCACTCCGGCGGGCCGACACAGCTGCCGCGCTCGCTGTTGAGGAAAAGCAGGGGAAAAAATGGCGGCTACGTTTCGGGAGGCTGCAGGATTAGGTCCCGCCCGTGATGCACCGATTGGTCAACCATCAGGTCACTGAACTGTAGGATTGGTCAACCATCACGTCAGTCAACGTTAATGAGCGGTAGGATTGGTCAACCGCAAACGAGCGTTTTTTGAACGTTTTTTGTCGAGACAAAGAGAGCGAGCGACTGGGGGAAGAGAGAGAGCGAGCGACTGGGGGGAAGAGAGAGAGCGAGCGACTGGGGGGAAGAGAGAGCGAGCGACTGGGGGAAGAGAGAGAGAGAGCGACTGGGGGGAAGAGAGAGAGAGAGCGACTGGGGGTGAAGAGAGAGAGCGACTGGGGGGAAGAGAGAGCGACTGGGGGGAAGAGAGAGAGCGACTGGGGGGGAAGAGAGAGCGACTGGGGGGAAGAGAGAGCGCGACTGGGGTGAAGAGAGCGCGACTGGGGAGAAGAGGGAGCGACTGGAGGAGAAGAGAGAGAGCGACTGGAGGAGAAGAGAGAGAGCGACTGGGGGGAGAGAGAGAGCGACTGGGGGGAGAGAGAGAGCGACTGGGGGGAGAGAGAGAGCGACTGGGGGGAGAGAGAGAGCGACTGGGGGGAGAGAGAGAGCGACTGGGGGGAGAGAGAGAGCGACGGGGGGAGAGAGAGCGACTGGGAGGAGGGAGAGAGAGCGACTGGAGGAGAGAGAGAGAGCGACTGGGAGGAGAGAGAGAGAGCGACTGGGGGGAGAGAGCGAGCGCGACTGTGGGGGGAGAGAGCGAGCGCGACTGGGGGAGAGAGCGAGCGCGACTGGGGGGAGAGAGCGAGCGCGACTGGGGGGAGAGAGCGAGCGCGACTGTGGGGGAGAGAGCGAGCGCGACTGTGGGGGGAGAGAGCGAGCGCGACTGGGGGGAGAGAGCGAGCGCGACTGGGGGGAGAGAGCGAGCGCGACTGTGGGGGAGAGAGCGAGCGCGACTGTGGGGGGAGAGAGCGAGCGCGACTGTGGGGGGAGAGAGCGAGCGCGACTGTGGGGGGAGAGAGCGAGCGCGACTGGGGGGAGAGAGCGAGCGCGACTGTGGGGGGAGAGAGCGAGCGCGACTGTGGGGGGAGAGAGCGAGCGCGACTGGGGGGGAGAGAGCGAGCGCGACTGTGGGGGGAGAGAGCGAGCGCGACTGTGGGGGGAGAGAGCGAGCGCGACTGTGGGGGAGAGAGCGAGCGCGACTGTGGGGGAGAGAGCGAGCGCGACTGTGGGGGGAGAGAGCGAGCGCGACTGTGGGGGGAGAGAGCGAGCGCGACTGTGGGGGGAGAGAGCGAGCGCGACTGTGGGGGGAGAGAGCGGCGCGACTGTGGGGGGAGAGAGCGAGCGCGACTGTGGGGGAGAGAGCGAGCGCGACTGTGGGGGAGAGAGCGAGCGACTGTGGGGGGAGAGAGCGAGCGCGACTGTGGGGGGAGAGAGCGAGCGCGACTGTGGGGGGAGAGAGCGCGACTGGGGGAGAGCGAGCGATGGGGGAGAGAGCGAGCGCGACTGTGGGGGGGAGAGAGCGAGCCGACTGGGGGGAGAGAGCGAGCGCGACTGGGGGAGAGAGCGACGGCGCGACTGGGGGGAGAGAGCGAGCGCGACTGGGGGGAGCGACGCGACTGTGGGGGGAGAGAGCGAGCGCGACTGTGGGGGAGAGAGCGAGCGCGACTGTGGGGGAGAGAGCGAGCGCGACTGTGGGGGGAGAGAGCGAGCGCGACTGTGGGGGGAGAGAGCGAGCGCGACTGGGGGGGAGAGAGCGAGCGCGACTGGGGGGAGAGAGCGAGCGCGACTGTGGGGGGAGAGAGCGAGCGCGACTGGGGGAGAGAGAGAGAGAGCGCGACTGTGGGGGGAGAGAGAGAGAGCGCGACTGGGGGGAGAGAGAGAGAGAGCGCGACTGTGGGGGGAGAGAGAGAGAGCGCGACTGTGGGGGAGAGAGAGAGAGCGCGACTGTGGGGGGAGAGAGAGCGCGACTGTG
>NC_140996.1:106380504-106675504 GCF_052327205.1 Somniosus microcephalus
GGCTATGCGCTCGAAAGCTTACGCTTCCGAGACGGTTTTAAGCGTATTTACGTTTCGGCCGGGCTAAAATCGCACCCGCGGTATCCCAAAAACCTTCAACATTCCGCTCATTAGCATCTCATTATCCGCTCATTTGCGACAGAGTGACCTCGAGGTCGACCAATCGTACGGCGGCTTGCTGCCGCGTGCGGCCGGGCCCTCCTACGGTCGAGTGACGGGACGATTGACCAATCCTACGCTTTGGTGACCTGACGGTCGACCAATCGGTGCGTGTGTGGGCGGGCCTTATCGTTCTGAAACGAGGTGAGTAGCCGCCATCTTGCTTCCATTCTTTTTCCTGCTTTCTGCGTCTTTCTTTTCAAATATACATTTCCAGCAAAATAAAATTCAATTTATTAAATTCTTTTAAAATAAATCACTCATTTGTAAATATTTTATCTAACCTGAACATTCTTTTTCCTACCTTTGCCCGTTTTTTTCTTAGGCCTGAAAGCCTGGGCCTTTCTTGCCCAGCCAGGCCCGAGCTAGGTAACTGGGCTGCTGCTAAGCTCCTCACCCCACCCCCCCCCCCCCCCCCCCCGGTGTCACGTTACCCGGGGCAACGGCGTCAGCCACGAGGGTCAGGGTGCGCGCGCAGCAGGAGCAGGTGAGACTCTGTTCCGCGCTCGGCTCGGGCGGGGCTCTCGAGAGTGCGGATCTCGGCCTTGGTGAGCGGGAAAGGTTACCCCGGCAACGGGAGTGCGGGCCGGCTGGGGCTTGGAGAGCGGGGCTCTCGGGAGTGCGGGGCGGGGCGGCTGCGGCTTCGAGAGCGGGGCTCTCGGGAGTGCGGGGCGGCGCGGCAGGGTTACCCCGGCAACCGGGCGTGGCCGTCTCTCAGCCTCAAGCCCTCCCTTTCTCCCTCCCCCCCTTCCCCTCCCCTTCTTCCCCCCGCCCTCCCTTCCCCCTCCCCCGCCCGCCCGCCCTTCCCCTCCCCCTCCCTTCCCCCCGCCCTTCCCCTCCCATCCCCCCGCCCTTCCCCTCCCATCCCCCCGCCCTTCCCCTCCCATCCCCCCGCCCTTCCCCTCCCTTCCCCCCGCCCTCCCTTCCCCCTCCCCCGCCCGCCCTTCCCCTCCCTTCCCCCCCGCCCTCCCTTCCCCCCCGCCCTCCCTTCCCCCCCGCCCTCCCTTCCCCCCCCCGCCCTCCCTTCCCCCCCCCGCCCTCCCTTCCCCCCCCCGCCCTCCCTTCCCCCCCCCGCCCTCCCTTCCCCCCCCCGCCCTCCCTTCCCCCCCCCGCCCTCCCTTCCCCCCCCCGCCCTCCCTTCCCCCCCCCGCCCTCCCTTCCCCCCCCCGCCCTCCCTTCCCCCCCCGCCCTCCCTTCCCCCCCCCGCCCTCCCTTCCCCCCCCGCCCTCCCTTCCCCCCCCGCCCTCCCTTCCCCCCCCGCCCTCCCTTCCCCCCCCCGCCCTCCCTTCCCCCCCCCGCCCTCCCTTCCCCCCCCCGCCCTCCCTTCCCCCCCCCGCCCTCCCTTCCCCCCCCCGCCCTCCCTTCCCCCCCCGCCCTCCCTTCCCCCCCCCGCCCTCCCTCCCCCCCCCCCCGCCCTCCCCCCCCCCCGCCCTCCCCCCCCCCCGCCCTCCCTCCCCCCCGCCCTCCCTTCCCCCCCCGCCCTCCCTTCCCCCCCCGCCCTCCCTTCCCCCCCCGCCCTCCCTTCCCCCCCCGCCCTCCCTTCCCCCCCCGCCCTCCCTTCCCCCCCCCGCCCTCCCTTCCCCCCCCCGCCCTCCCTTCCCCCCCCCGCCCTCCCTTCCCCCCCCCGCCCTCCCTTCCCCCCCCCGCCCTCCCTTCCCCCCCCCGCCCTCCCTTCCCCCCCCGCCCTCCCTTCCCCCCCCGCCCTCCCTTCCCCCCCCGCCCTCCCTTCCCCCCCCCGCCCTCCCTTCCCCCCCCCGCCCTCCCTTCCCCTCCCCGCCCTCCCTTCCCCCCCCCGCGCCCTCCCTTCCCCCCCCCGCGCCCTCCCTTCCCCCCCCCGCGCCCTCCCTTCCCCCCCCCGCGCCCTCCCTTCCCCCCCCCGCGCCCTCCCTTCCCCCCCCGCGCCCTCCCTTCCCCCCCCGCGCCCTCCCTTCCCCCCCCCCCGCGCCCTCCCTTCCCCCCCCCGCGCCCTCCCTTCCCCCCCCCGCGCCCTCCCTTCCCCCCCCCGCGCCCTCCCTTCCCCCCCCGCGCCCTCCCTTCCCCCCCCCGCGCCCTCCCTTCCCCCCCCCGCGCCCTCCCTTCCCCCCCCCGCGCCCTCCCTTCCCCCCCCCGCGCCCTCCCTTCCCCCCCCCGCGCCCTCCCTTCCCCCCCCCGCGCCCTCCCTTCCCCCCCCCGCGCCCTCCCTTCCCCCCCCCGCGCCCTCCCTTCCCCCCCCCGCGCCCTCCCTTCCCCCCCCCGCGCCCTCCCTTCCCCCCCCCCGCGCCCTCCCTTCCCCCCCCCCCGCGCCCTCCCTTCCCCCCCCGCGCCCTCCCTTCCCCCCCCGCGCCCTCCCTTCCGCTCCCCCTTCCCCCCCCCGCCCCCTCTTCCCCCCACCCGCCCTCTCTTCCCCCCAGTCTCTCTCTCTCTTACCCCCCAGTCGCTCTTTCTCTTACCCCCCAGTCGCGCTCTCTCTCTCTCTCCACCCCCCCCCCCCCCCCAGTCGCGCTCTCTCTCTCTCTCTCTCTCTCTTCCAACAACAACATGCCCTCGAAAAAGCCTCGGCACCGCCGGGCACTTCAGCTAGTACATAATGTATAGGCGCACTTGTCTTTTGGTGCATTTCCAACAAAACAGCCTAAAATGATGTGCAGTTTAGAAGTATCTGCAGCAAGTTTTCTATGGACCATCTACCTAAGTGTTTTATGTTCGGGAACCCTGAAATTGCTATCTTCATTTTTGCTGAGCAAAGTTCTAGTTTATTTACAAGTGCAATTTGATGATGATATAATGTGAAGTGATTTTCTTGGTAAATTGTATGTGGTTATAGGATGTTAGCGCTAACAATGGAATACTCTTCCAATATCTGCACTGACTATCAATATCGGTCACTGAAAGTCAGGTATAGGATAACCACACTCAACCATTCCATCCTCACCAACTGCAGTACTTTCTCCAATGTCCCTTTTGTCTTTAAGGTCCTTGAAAGTTCCATTACTTCTGTTCCCATCTCTATCGTAACGCCGTGTTCAAGCTTCTGCCTCTCCCATGGTGTGGAAATGGCCCAACCAAAGTCATGAACAACATTCTCCGTGACTAACTGCGGTGCAATATCTCTCCTCGTCTTCTTCGACCTCTCTATATAACGTTTGACACAGTCAATCCTGCCATCCTTCGCCAATACCTCTCCTCTAGCCCTTGCGTAGATTCACAACTACCTATCTGAACGTAACAAGAGCATCTCCATCAATTGCTTCTCTTCCCACCCTCCCCATCATTGCATCTGGAGTCCACCGACGCTCTGTGCTCAACCCCCTTCTGTACCTTATCTACGTGCTGATATGGGGTCTGCTTCCACATGTGTACTGATGACACCTAGCTGTACCTACTCTCTGGAATTGCCTCCCTAATACTCTCTAGCTCTCCACCTCTTTTTTAATAAAGTCCTCAAAATTCATCTCACCAACCAAGCTTTTGGTCACCCCTCCTAATCTCTACTTCTCTGAGTTGCTGGGTATTTTCCAAATGCCTTCTATGAAGAGCCTTGGAATTTTATTTACATTAAAGGTTCTATATAAATGGAAGTTGTGCTGGTTTGTTTGTTGTTAAACTTCATGTTCTCTGGCCTAAGAATGTACCTTTTCTTACCCCTGTTCCGTTTCAATTTCTCACTACATCAACTACCCTTTCAGTCTGTTTTGAGTAAAATTGCCAACTTACTGCAGTCAGTTTCATGTAAGGATCCTTGCTGCCAAGAGCTACAGATGAGTTCAATCCCAAAGAACATAGGCTGGTGAAATGGGCGGACATGTGGCAGATGAAATATAACACACAAAAGTGTAAAGTGATACATTTTGGTAGGAAGAATAAGGAGAGGCAATATAAATAGAGTACAATTCTAAAGGGGTGCATGAACAGAGAGACCTGGGGGTATATGTGCACAAATCATTGAAGGTGGCAGGGCAGGTTGAGAAAGCAGTTAAAAAAGCATACAGGATACTAGACTTCATAAATAGAGGCATAGGCCTCGATTTTCATTTGAGCTGTGGAGTCGGGCTTGGAGGCGTGCGGGGGGTTAAAATCGCAAAAACTGGCGGGCGGAACCCCCCCCCCCCCCCCCCCGGCCTGGTTCCCGACTCCGAGCAATTTTAACTCAGTCGTGTCTGATGGTCCCGACTCCGTCCTGCATCCAACAGGCGGGACTGGTTGTTAAGGCCCTTAACAACCACTAAATGGCCTCTATAATCCTATTTTGAAAGGCCCTTGCGAATTTAACCCTTTTCCCACATGAAACACGCCTGGTGGGAAACACGAATGTGAAACCTGGCGGGAACACTATTGGATTGCTGACTATCAACTGCAGGTCAACCATTAAAGAGGAGATTTGATCAGCCATGATTTGCAGGTGGCAGGACTTAGTGGTCTCGGGTCTGGGGCAACTTTTAGAAGGCTTAACCACACCTGTGGAAGGTTGGAGCCTCACGCCCATCTTCAGTGTGACCTCCTGGGAAACCCCTCTCGCCACCTTCACAGCACTTCCTGAACAGAGGCATATACCAGAAGCATGGGAGCCGTTTATTTCCTTCCCATCTGGGCATTAGAGGAGCTCGAGCACCAGCCGCCGTGGCAGCAGCAGCACCAGGAATAACAACAGCAGCAGGAGCATCAGGCTGTTGCTCACCCACCTGAAGCTGCACAGGCCAGAAGGGGCCAGCGCCTGGAAGCCCGTTGGCACCGGAGATTCCCCCCAAACAGGGTCTACAGATGCAGGGTCAGCTACCTCAACATGTCTGAGCAGCAGTGCCAAAGGCGGCTCCGACTTTCGCGAGAGGCAGTGACTGACATCTGCACAATGCTACAGCAAGACCTGCTACCCAGAGGACCAGGTGGACAAGCATTACCAGTTGTCATCAAAGTCACCACTGCACTCAATTTTTTTGCCTCAGGCTCATTCCAGGGATCAGCAGCAGACATCAGCAGCATCTCCCAGGCAGCCGCACACACTTGCATCACGCAGGTAACCGATGCCCTCTTTGCCCTCGCGCGCAATCACATCCATTTCACCAAGGATCGAGCAAATGTCACGGCGCGAGCGGTTGGATTAGCTCATCTGGCAGGCTTTCCAAGGGTGCAGGGCATTGTTGACTACACACATGTGGCCCTTAGGGCACCTCATCGCAATCTAGGTATTTTTGTCAACCGCAAGGGCTTCCACTCCTTCAACGTTCAGCTGGTGTGTGACCACAAGAAGGAGATTTTGCATGTTTGTGCCATGTACCCTGGCAGTTTCCATGACTCCTTCATACTGCGCCAGTCTAGTGTGCCTCCACTATTCAGTCCACCAGACCAACTTAGCAGATGGCTACTTGGAGACAAGGGCTATCCCCTGAGGACATGGCTAATGACGCCGTTGAGGAGGCCAGCCAACAAAGCTGAGGAGCGCTACAACTCCAGCCACATTTCCACCAGATCCATTATCGAGCAAACCATTGGTTTGCTGAAGATGCGCTTCAGATGCCTGGATAGATCAGGTGGAGCCCTACAGTACTTAGCAGCCAGGGTCTCCAGAATCATCGTGGTTTGCTGTGCACTTCACAACATGGCACGGTTTCATGGCTTGCAGATTCCTGAGGACCAGCTGGCTCCTCACATATCCTCCTCAGATGAGGAAGAGGAGGAGGAGGAGTGCGAAAACGAACATCCTGCAGAGGCCCATCAACCAGCAGCAGCATTACGCGAGAACATTGCTGCCCGGGATGCAAGGAACGCACTCACCCTGGCCAGATTTGCTTAGTCTAGTCAATCAAACACTTTTGCCTTGCTGCTTCTTACCAGAGCTTTGACAATGACCAAGAACCAGAGGATTCCTAGCACTCTGACCACCATACTGACAGTTGCAAGTATTCCTAAGGCCTCAATGTGGAATTCCCAATAGCGAAATGACAGACGCCACAACTGCAACATTTGCCATCAGAATTTTTATGTTCAATAACGACGTGATGGCATTTTTACAATAAACACAAAATTGCACCCAAGTGACTACCCTTGTGACTGTGCTTTATTTTCCTCTTATGCGTGCTCCTACGTGATGCCTCCCCTGTGGCTTCAGCAGATGTAGAGGCCCCTTGCTCACTTTGCTGCTGCTCCTTTGGCGGGCTCCTCTGGGGTTGCGAGCCTGTGAGGGCTCGTCAACAGTCTGCTGCTCCTGTAGCTGTGCAGGGGTTGAGACATCTATCTCACTTGGGTGTGGACTCTGGTGGGGCTCTGACCGAGGGCTCTGCAGTGGCATGGAAGTGTGAGCGCTTGGAGAGGAGCCCCCACTTCCTTGATGTCTGCCACCAATCTCCCTCTCATGGGTCAGGTCCCCCTCAGCGCCTGCAAGTGGCTGGAGAGCACCTTGCTGCACATCAGGGGGGCCATGGGGACCTGTATCTGCACTGGCAGTCCTACTCAGAAGGACTTCCATGAAGGTCTGGTTTCTCTGTTCAATAGATGCCCATCGCTCCTCAAGAGATGTCATTCTATTCTGAACAATGACCATGTTTTCCATACCCTGGCGACTAAGCTCCTCCATGGCCGTAGCCATCCTCTCCTCTACGGTAGCCATCCTCTCCTCTACGGTAGCCAGCCTTACCACGGAGGTAGCCATCCTCTCCGTGGTGATGCGTTCATGCGCCAATGACTCCACAAGGGCTCTGCTCATGTTCGTTATGGACTCCTCCATTCGCTCCATACTCGCAGCGACCCTAGAGACAAAACCTGCCAGAGACTCCTGCATCTGTGCCTGGAGTTCCATCACCTTTGACCTTATGGATGGACCCAGAGGCAGAGGGTCGACATGCTGCTGAGCCAAGCTGGCAGAGTCCTGCGCCCTGCGAGTAGGACTCTCCACTGCTGTCCCTGTCTCCACAATCTGCTGATGCTCACTTCTGAGCTGTGATACACCAGGTGACAACACTACTCTATGTCCCAAAAGTCCCACCGAGGTGTGAGTGTCTGCGCTGGTGCTGGGTGCGCTGAATTCTGCTGACGGTGCACCCTCAGAGGTTGCAGCTTCCTCTGAGGAGTCTGGCTGCTCAGCCTCCTCTTCCAGGCTAGGGGGGACGGATGCTTGTGATGGTCCTGTGGGGGAGTAAAGGAAAGAGTCAGAGATGTGATGCAAAGGCTACATGCACATAGCTTTTTGCAGATGCTCATAAGTCCATCTGTTACAGCTTCACAATCATTATCAGCGACTCATGCAATGTCAATGAGAGAGATGGGAAACTTTTCTGTCACCAGCTTACTGTGTACACCCGTCTGTCCGTCCCCCACGCGCAAATCCACCTCTATTCCCATAATTTGCAGGACGGCCTCCTCCCAGGGGGTCAGGTGGGCTTTTGAGGCTGTCCCTCCTCCTGTCCTGGCTCGCTCTCTTTTGTTGTGAGCTCTCTTTTCCTGCAATGAGGGAGACAAGTGGAGGTTGAGTGAGAATGAAGGAGTGAGTGTAGGGATTGCATAGCATAGATACTTGGAAGGAGACAAAGATGGAGTGAGGTTGCAAGACCAAGGTGTTGTCAGTTGTGTTCAAAGCATCAGAGTGATAGGGAGTGTGAGGGCTGCATGGTGGAATAGTTATGTGAATGTGAGCATAGAGAGAGGGAATGGGTAAGAGTGCATGGATGTCAGTGTCAAGTGGGATGTGGAGGAAGAGATTGCTAAAGCTGAGTGCTGGTGAGGAAAGGCAATGGGGATCAGATTGAGGGTGATGGGAAATTCATACTCACTTTTCCAGTGCGCTGAAGGTCATGAAATCTTTTCCTGCACTGTATCCAGGTTCTGCAGGTGACTCCCAAGGAGTTGACCTCCTCAGCCACCTGCATCCACACTGCCTTGGTCTCAGTGGGAGGCCTCTTCCTCCCTGATGAAGGGCAGAGCACCTCCCTGTTGGCCCTAGCCCCATCCACTAATGCCTGCAGTGCCACCTCGTCAAAGCAAGGAGCTGATCTGGCCCTCCCACTTGTCATATTTGCTGCAGCTCCCTCGCACTGCACTGTCAAGAAGCTTGGCAGTCTGCAGAAGAAGCAAGGCTTGTTGTGGACCTTAAATGCAGCAGCAATGATGACTTCATCGGAGGGGACTTTCAGTCATGAAAAACCCATTTGCAAAGGCTTCCCACACGTTGGAAGTCAATTGGCCAATTCAGTTAAAATTGCATCAATCTCCCACATTCATTTAGATTCGTGTGGGAGACACGAAATTTGGATAAAACGACACCAGCCCGCACCTGATTTAAAATCCCCCCCTTAGAGTACAAAAGCAAGGAAGTTATGATGAACCTTTATAAAACACTGGTTCGGCCTCAACTGGAGTATTGTGTCCAATTCTGGGCACCTCACTTTAGGAAGGATGTGAAGACCTCTGAGAAGGTGCAGAAAAGATTTACAAGAATGTTTCCAGGGATGAGGGACTTCAGTTACGTGGATAGACTAGAGAAGCTGGGGTTGTTCTCCTTAGAGCAGAGAAGATTGAGAGGAGATTTGATAGAGGTGATCAAAATCATGAGTGGTCTAGACAGAGTAGATAGAGAGAAACTGTTCCCATTGGCGGAAGGGTCGAGAACCAGAGGACACAGATTTAAGGTGATTGGCAGACGATCCAAAGGCGACATGAGGAAAAACTTTTTTACGCAGCGAGTAGTTATGATCTGGAATTCACTGCCTGAAAGTGTGGTGGAGGCAGATTCAATTGTGACTTTCAAAAGGGAATTGGATAAGTACCTGAAGGAAAAAAAATTGTAGGGCTACAGGGAAAGGGCGGTGGAGTAGGACTAGCTGAAGTGCTCTTGTTGAGAGCCAGCACGGGCTCGATGGGCCGAATGGCCTCCTTCTGTGCTGTAATGATTCTAGGTGTAATAACCCATTGTGCCAGTCCCATAAAACACTTAAAAATAAATGTTCAATATACATACTGTAGTTTTGTGTAACATTATATATATCTTTTTTGACCATGTAAGGATGAATGGACAGTAATTCTTAGCTTTGGTACAAGTATGAGGAGACAAATAATTTGGGCCCATATTTTCATAAGTGGAAACCTCAACTTCTAATTCTGAATGTGTTCACAAGGTAAATGTAGCTGAGTAGCGCCATTCAGCTCACCCTAGTCCATCCATAAGACCCTACAATCCAATTACTAAATAAATTGCAGGTCAGCTCATGCCTCTTCTCTGAATTACTTCTAGTGCTTGACTTTCCTTGTATCTCACTGACCAATACTCTGTGTGATCTTACTGCAGCATGTCTTCTGATTTGTACTCTATGGTTCTACCTATATGATTAGCATTCCATTTGCTTATGTTTTATTAAATTTTACAGGTCTTAAAGTTAATGGTGTTGGTTACACAGTTCATTTCATTCGGCGAGCACTTGAAAACACAGCAATGAAGGTTGATGATATTGAAGTATTTGCACAAGGACATGGTGTAATTCAGGTATGTTTTTAATATTGAATAGTTTTGAACTGGGCTTACTGCATTGGGATTGTTTGAAAAAAGTGAAATTAACTCTCCTGTCAAAAGTGTATTATCTAATGTCTGAATGTTGAGTTCTTGCTAAGATCTTGGAGTAGGTGAGGTACAGTTAGATGCAACATAATATGGTGTGATGTTTTTGATAAAATTGTATCTCATCACATAATTTAGCAATATGTTTGTGATATAAATTGTATGTCTCATTTTAATTCCATCTCACACATAGTTATCCAATAAAATGATCTGGCTTAGTCTATATCTTGGAGATTAGTTCAGTGACTGTAAAACATAAGAGGCACATTTCGAATCCGTAGCACCCGTTTTTTGGGTGCTGTAAGTGCCCATAGAGCTCCAAAATTGCATCTGCAGCGGCGCACACTTGTGGGGCGAATTGTGCCGGACGCCATATTGGTGAGGGCGTGAGCGCAGTGAACATCCGCTGGAAGTATGCAGAGCAGGTAGATCAAGACGTCTTGACGCCAGCGCTGCCATTTTGGAGTTCAACGCACCAGCTGCCACTCCCTCTTAACATCGCACAGCTGAACATGCATTCAGCAGCAGGAAGGACCCTCCACCGGTGCTATTTAAAGGGATCATCAACTACGGACAGGTTAGTTGCTGGTTGATTTCCTGTTGGTACGCATCCACAGCTGTTTGGTGCTTTCTATAGTTGTTTCAAGTTGCCAAAGTCTACATGGATCGGTCTGGCAATGTGCTGAAGGACTTTTTGCTGACTTCAAGGTTTCTGCACAAACTACTTGCTGCCAGACATGGCTGCACTCGTAGGAATTCCCCTTGGAATACAGCATGACTTGGAGAATGAACAGAGGGCACGCAGAGCAGGGCAAGCTGCTGGAGGAGGGAGGGGAGAAGGGCTCTCAGCAGGAGGCCATATCCACCCAGGGTATTCGGGGAGCAATTCTCCAACCTGAACCTCAGCGAGGAACAATGTGTGAGACGTCTGCACTTCAGTAAGGACGTACTCACTGAAATCTTCCATCTGCTGCAGCCACAACTGCAATCTCAGAGCAGGGCAAGGACCACATTGCCAGTAGCTGTGAAGGTGACCATGGCATTGAACGTTCATGCATCGGGCTCCTTCCAGGCTGGAACTCGAGATATTTGCACCATCTCGCAGTTTGCCATCCACTGTTGCATAAGGGAAGCAACTGAGACTCTGTATTCCAAGAGAGATGACGACATTTCATTCTCTCTTGCCAGAGATTAGCAGGTGGAGTGAGCACACGGCTTCACTAGGATTGCAGGCTTCCCCGTGGTACAAGGTGTCATTGACTGCACGCACATCGCTTTGTGGGCACTGCATGTCAACTCTGCCATGTACCAGGGCCGAAAGGGATTCCACTCCCTCAACGCCCTGCTGGTGTGTGACCATAGGCAGCGAATCAGTGTCCGGTATCCAGGAAGCAGTCCTGATGCCTTCATTCTGCAGCAGTCCGCTGTGCCATCTGAATTTGAGCCACCAAAGATGGCTACTGGGCAACAAGGGCTATCTGCTGACGACATGGCTGATGACTCCGGTGCGCAGCCCATGCACACGTGCGCAGCATGCATACAGTGAAAGCCATGCTGCCACACAAAATGTGATAGAGCAGATCATTGGCGTGCTGAACGAATGCTACTGCTGCCTAGACTGTTCTAGAGGAGCCCTACAATACTCGGCAGAGCGGGTTTCAAGACTCGTCATGGTCTGTTGCATGCTGAACAACCATGAGGGCACAGCCCTTGCCACCAGTTATACGGCAAGCAGTTGAGGAGGAGGCAACCGAGACAGCCCCTTTCTGGCCTGGCTGCCCGTGAAGAACTCATCTGAGAGCCCAATTCTCCATTCACCAACAGTCCCAAACCTTACCTCCCCTCTGTCACTGACCATCACAGTGTTCACTTGACCACAATACAAAAATAAAAGTCTCCACAAAATAAGCATTCCAAACCAAATTTATAACTCAAATCATGCTATATTGCATACAAACGTAAACTAATCACCCTTGTGCATTCCTTTAGTGCCTGTCTTCTGTATGCCTTTGCCTGTCCTAGTGCTCCTATGCAGTGTTACCCCAGTGGCTGCAGCATGGCTGGTGGAAGGCTGCTGACTTTCAGTGGAGGAGACTGCAGATGGCCTTGGAGGACAACCTCGAGCAACTCTCGGCATTCGTGGCAGCAGTCTGGGCTGGCTGGCTGACGGGCAACAGCAAGGGGACTGGCAGAGTGGCAGTGGCGGGGGGAGTACGAATGCGGTCATCCTGAGAGAGGTCAGCGGGTTTGTGCTCCATCGAGCCACTGTCACTCCCCTGGGGAGAAATCTTAGCACTCCTAATAATCTGTTGGGGGACAGATTGCTGGACTGCTGTGACACCCTGCAAGCAATGTTCCCCTTAATTTTTTGGGGGGTGCGCGGCCCCTTTAACGGGCTGTGCAGCCCGTTCACAATGCGCAAAACTTAACATTGGAAAAGCCATTCCCGGGCTGCGCGGGACTGGCAGAGAGCTACGTGGCCGTGCAGCTTAGAGGGAACGTTGCTTGCAAGCCTCTTTGAACACTGGAATCCAGAGCCATGATGGCAACAGTCTGCGCATCCACTGTAGCACTCCGATGTTGTGCTGCAATGGAAGCTGGGAAATTGGTCTGCATTATGGTTGGGTCCGCAAGTGTGCTAATGGAGTTGGCCACCACCTCCATGTTGGAAAGGAAGGGCTCCAAGCTCTGTGCAAAGGCCTGTGCCAAGTTGGTGCCGGACTCCTTCATGCTCCTTGACATTGCACGCAGGCTTTCTGGCAGGCTTCTGAATGCACCAAGCATTTCATTGTGCATACCCATCAGCCTTCTTCTGTAGCCTGCCCCATCGAAGCCCTTATCTGAGTACTCTGCTGCAGAACACGTGTGCGACCTCGCCCTCCCGCGAGCTGGCACCTGCACCGTCATTGCCCCCCTGCTCTGGCTGCAGGCCACTCATGCCCGGTGTCTCACCACGTGCAGATCCCACCTCTATGCTATCCTCTAAATTACGCACAGTGTCAGTAACACAGTGTCAGTATCTGAGCTGGTGCCTGGCTGCAAGTGTTAAATCAAGTGATGGTGTTTCTTCATCATCACTATCTTCCTGCTCTTCCACCAGTGCCTGGCCAGGTTTCAGTTCTTGGTATCTGAAAGGAGAAAGACACAAAGGTAAGGTTCTGGTAGGGGGGTGGGGGGAAGCAAGAGGTGCATGCTTACACCATCTGCAGCTTGTAAATCAGAAGAGATTGTGGGATGAGGGGGAAGTGGAATGTGAGAAGGAGGATTAGGTATGGTTTTAGCCCCGATACTAGCCTCAGCAGTGGCCATTCCAATAATGGCCATCACCATCTCCTGTATGGGGGTTAGGATATACAGGCGTGCTTGTCCCCCACCGGTTAGCTCCAGCTGCCTCCGGTTGTGTGTCTCCTTATCCTGAAGTATGTCAGTGAGTGTCGTGCAATCTGGTTGAATAGCTGGCAGTGTGTGCCAGCTATGAGATGTGGGTGTGAGGATTGAAGCAGTGCTAAGTGTGTGAGGGTGAGGTGAAGCTATGAATGTTAGGTATGAGTCCTGATTAATAGAGATTGTTGATGGGTGAGTGATGGGGGTGTGGTGCATTGAGCAGTGGCTGAGGCTAGTAGTGCAGTTGATAGGATATGACATTTGAAGATGTATTCACTGACCTTGACCACTCGTGTGAGTTCATTGAACTTCTTATGGCACGGCATCCAGGTCCTCGGGGCTTGACTCCTGGCATTGACTGCCACGGCTGTCTGCTCCCACTGCCTCCTGAGTGTGTGTCTGGAGGGCCTCCTGGCCCCCTGTGGATACAGCATATCTCTCCTCCTTTCCTCCTCCTCCACCAAGGCCTCCAGTCCAGCGTCTGAAAACTTTGGAGCCCACTCTCTCCCATGTTAGGCCATTACTGAGTGTTTCCCAAGTTAGAATCCGTTGTAGAACTACTTCCAGCATCTACTCCAGCCACAATGCACCTCCCCTTTACGAGGTGCAGGCTACCTTTAACTGGTGCTAGCCTCTCACAATTATGGGCCCCCTGCTGATGCGTGCAGCCAATCAACGGTGCAGTTAGCGCTGGCTGCACGCAGAAATTATGTAAATGAGCAAGCAGCCTGTATTACATTGCACAGGCGCAGGTTAATCGCACATTGCGGTTCCCCGCGCCCGTACTCTGGGGCTATTGAATTTAGCCCCACAAGGTGTTGAAATTAGAAATTAAAAATCAAACGAGAAGTTAACCTTTTATTTCTTCCCCTCCTAATGATCTCATGCAACACTTCATTATATTGTCCATTTTGTGTCTGAATTACCCAGCATTAAATTATTCCGTGAAAGCATGCCAGCTTTCCAGTCGTCTGAGAGGATTTTTCCAGTGTTTTTTTTTTCCCCCTTATTGGCCCTGGGTTCTCTTTTTTTGTCCCTCCCAGAAGATTACATGGCTGCGGGGTTGGTGGGAAATGTCTAGTTATGATATTCCAGCCATCATGAGTGTGATAGCAAAATACTGCGGATGCTGGAAATCCGAAATAACAACAGAAAACGCTGGAAAAACTCAGCAGGCCAGGGCAGCATCCGTGGAAAGAGAAACAGTTAATGTTTCAGGTCGATGACCTTTCGTCAGAACTGGAAAAAAGCAGGAAATGAAAAGCGAGTTTAGGGGCTGGGAAAAGGGGGAGGGGATGAAAGAACAAAAGGGAAGGTCCGTGATAGGATAGAAAGCAGGAGAGATTAAGAGACATTGAGAGACAATAAGAGATATTCAAGGCGAGAGGAGGCGGTAATAGGGCAGGTTAAGAAACAGGCTTAATGGACCAGCTGGTCTTTTCCTGCCTGTCATTTTCATATGTTCGTATGTCCTTGTATAACCTAACCACCTTTTTTAAATAAAGATTGGGGCAAATTAAGATTTTCAAAATACACTTTATAAATTGGTTGATTTAAAAAGTGTAATTCTCAGTATCATGAGAACTGACTGTTGAGTATCTTGCAGTAATAACTTAAAACCGTGATAGTAACATGCTTGTCCTTATACACACAGAAGGTAACTAACTATTTTAGCAATAATAAACAATTCCCGAACACACATTTTCACTGTACATTTTTCACTAGTCGCATTAATTTATTTTTATTCACATTGAAAAGTGGTTCAAGAAGTGTTATTTAGAATACAGTTGGAAATCTTCAGAACTTTTGAACTTTTTTAAGTTATTTTAATTAGATGTTCAGCTTTTACTCCAGAAATGAATGCATTTTCTATGTTTATAGGTGAAAGACTATACACACTTTTACATGCTACTTGTGTTTGCCTTTATTCAAAATAAATCTGTGGTTAAACTTTGTAGTAAGGATTATCAACATTTATAACATTAAACAGATTATTTTATAAGTATTATTGAGATTCTTTCAGCTCCTTTATAGAAATGGATTGGATTATATTAACTAACATGCATGTCTGAGCGTCTGAAACCCAGGACACACAGCAAGACTTCAAATTACTCTTCATAATACGAATGTGTGCATTTTTAATAGAAGGTGCACTTCATCAGAAGTTTGTACTTAGATACATAGATACATAGAAGATAGGAGCAGGAGTAGGCCATTCGGCCCTTCGTGCCTGCTCCGCCATTCGATGAGATCATGGCTGATCCTTTAATTCAGTATCCCGTCCCCGCCTTCTCTCCGTAACCCTTAACCCCTTTTGCCCGTAGAAATATATCTAATTCCCTCTTAAATATATTTAATGAGCTGGCGTACACTGCCCTCTGTGGCAATGAGTTCCACAGGTTCACCACTCTCTGAGTGAAGAAATTCCCCCTCATCTCTGTCCTAAATGGTTTAGCCCTTATCCTTAAATTATGTCCTCTAGTTCTGTTCTCACCCGCCAAGGGAAACATTCCTTCTGCATCCAGTCTGTCTAGACCTGTCAGAATTTTATACACTTCTATGAGGTCCCCTCTCAATCTTCTAAACTCCAGTGTGTACATCCCTAAACTACATAGTCTCTCCTCATAGGTCATTCCCGCCATTCCTGGTATCAGCCTGGTGAATCGCCGCTGCACCCCCTCCATGGCAAGAACATCCTTCCTCAGATGAGGCGACCAAAACTGTACACAGTACTCGAGGTGTGGTCTCACCAGTGCCCTGTACAGCTGCAGCAAGGTATCCCTGTTCCTGTATTCTAACCCTTTTGCTATGAAGGCCAGCATACCGTTTGCCTTCTTGACCGCCTGTTGCACCTGCATGCTCGCCTTCAGTGACTGGTGTACAAGAACACCCAGGTCTCTCTGTACTTCCCCCTCTCCCAATCTATTGCCATTTAAATAATAATTTGCCCTCCCGTTCCTGCACCCAAGGTGGATAACTTCGCACTTGTCCACATTATAGTGCATCTGCCATTTATCCGCCCAATCGCCCAGTCTGTCCAAATCGCTCTGGAGCTTCCTGGTCTCTTCCTCTGAGCCCACCCCCCCTCCTAGTTTAGTGTCGTCTGCAAATTTGGAAATGCTGCATCCGACTCCCTGATCCAGGTCATTAATGTAAATTGTGAACAGCTGGGGGCCCAGGACAGATCCCTGTGGTACCCCACTTGTTACTGCCTGCCATTCAGAAAATGAGCCGTTTATTCCAACTCTCTGTTTTCTATCTGACAGCCAGTTCCCTATCCACGCCAAAACTTTCCCCTTTATCCCATGAGCCTCAATTTTCCATGCTAATCTTTTATGTGGGACCTTATCGAAGGCCTTTTGGAAGTCCAGGTACACCACATCTACTGGCTCTCCCCCATCTATTCTACCAGTTACTCCCTCAAAAAATTCCAATAGATTAGTCAAGCACGATTTACCCTTTGTAAATCCATGTTGACTCTGTCCTATCCTGTCCCCATTTGCTAAGTGCTCCGCTATTTCATCCTTAATGATGGACTCCAGCATTTTGCCCACAACTGATGTAAGGCTTACAGGTCTGTAATTACCTGCTTTTTCCCTACCCCCCTTTTTGAATAGTGGGGTAACGTTAGCTACCCTCCAATCCATCGGCACTGTTCCCGAGTCTAATGAATTCTGAAAAATCATCCTTAGTGCATCCGCTATCTCTAGGGCCACCTCCTTCAGTACCCTAGGATGCATGTTATCAGGCCCTGGGGATTTGTCCACCTTCAATCCCTTTAGCTTCCTTAACACCATATCCTTAGAGATATTGATTTGCGTCAGTTCCTCCTTTGCCAATGTCCCTATTTTTCCCGATATCCCAGGGAGGTTTTTTGTGTCTTCCTTCGTAAAGACTGACCCAAAGTATGCATTTAGTTGATCTGCCATTTCCTTATTTCCCATTATATATTCCCCCGTATCTGACTGCAATGGACCAACTTTGGTTTTCACCAGTCTTTTCCTTTTGATATATTTATAAAAGCTTTTGGAGTTAGTTTTTATATTTTCCGCCAGCTTGTTTTCGTAAGCTATTTTGCCCCTCTTGATCATGCCCTTTGCCCTCCTTAAACTCACTTAACTATTATTTTGCCCACATCTTCTTTAATATTCCAACCAAAAAAGTTATAGTTCAGATATTGCCAAAGTCTTTGACTTGGCATAGTATACTCTGTTTTGAGCCCATGATTTCTTTTCATTGAAATTGAACTAAATCCATGATTACATTCTGGGGAAACTTAAGTGGTGGGTAATGCCTCAAGTGACATTTTTGACATCAATGTGTACTGATGTCTGGCAAGACCAAATGACATTGGCTATTACCAATATACATGGTACCCCTATTATCATGCAGTGTAAACGGGGTATGCACGTGTTGGAGCAGCAGTTTGTTTTTCTCAAGCCAGGAATAAAGTTTTCTGTCTGTCTTTTGAGTGACCGATGTGAGTTCCTACTTGCTGTTGTGCTTTTATTACTTGCTGTTCTTGAAGTTTTGATGCTCTTATTTTAGAAACACGAGTTTTAAAAAATAATTCAATTCAAAGCAACAACTTGTGTTTATAGAGCACCTTTTAACATTGTAAAACGTCCCAAGGCGCTTCACAAAAGCGTAATCAGACAAAAGAAGGAGGCAAAAGGTGACCAAAAGCTTGATCAAAGAGGTAGGTTTTAAATGAGGGGAAGAGAGGTTTAGGGAGGGAACTCCAGAGCTTAGCACCTAGACAGCTGAAGGCACGGCCGCCAATGAGAAGTTGGGATACACAAGAGGCCAGAATTGGAGGAACACCGAGTTCTCGGAGGGTTGTAATGCTGGAGGAGGTTACATAGATAGTGAAGAGCTAGGCCATGGAGGGATTTGAATACGAGGATGAAAATTTTAAAATCGACGCATTCGGGGATCGTGAGGTCAGCGAGCACAGGGGTGATTAGTGAACGGGATACTGCGAGTTAGGATACGGGCAGCAGCATTTTGGATTAACTCAAGTTTGCGGAGGGTGGAAGATGGGAGGCCGGCCAAGAGAGCACTGTAATAGTCAAGTCTGGAGGTAACAAAAGCATGGATGAGGGTTTCAGCAGCAGATAGGCTGAGGCAAGGGTGGAGAAGAACGATACTACAGAGGTGGAAGTAGGTGGTCTTAGTGATGGAGAGGGTTTTTTTAAATTCATTCCTGGGATATGGGCGTCGCTGGCAAGGCCAGCATTTATTGCTCATTAAATGCCATTTAATTAAATATTTTAAACGAAAATTTAATTTTTGGAAAAAAGAATTTCTATGTTTTAATGGGGCTAAAAATAAACTTACCTTTTTGGACAGGGTTTTAAATGTATAAATGAGTGATAACATTTTATTTTTCTATTTTTTAAATCTCTTATGCTGGTAAAAGCAGGCCATACACCTGCTTTAACCAGGCGTAAGAATTTCACAGGCATTCAGCAGGTGGAAGTTGGGCAAATAGCGCAACTCTTCACCCGCAGAGGCCGGGATGCGGAGGATCTGTCAAGTAGATTCGCATGCCTAAACCCAGAACTTGCATGTACGCACCCATAGGGGTTGCAAAATATGGCCCAGTAAAGTTTGTTTCCCATTATTTAATTGCAAAATACCTAAAATAATTCAACACTTTTTGTGATGATGAGCAGGGATTAATATTGTGGAGAATGTTTGAGAGAAAAACATTAGAAGCGAAATTCGTAAATTAACATCTTTACGTCAACATATTAGTAACATTTCCAAGTCATTCTGATTGGTTCTCCTTTCCAGGAAGAAAGATGAATGTTTGTTTATTTTTGTTAAATCATAGCCTTTCCTGCTTTTTGTTTTTAATTCAGTGATGCAAATTGTGTATGTGTTTTTCTGCAATTGTGAATAAGTGCTGCATTTCTGACATGTTAGAGTCATAGAGTTTTACAGCACAGAAAGAGGCCCTTCGGCCCATCGTGTCTGCGCCGCCCATCCATCCCTGTCCAGTCTAATCCCATTTTCCAGCATTTGGTCCATAGCCTTGTATGCAATGGCATTTCAAGTGCTCATCCAAATGCTTCTTGAATGTTGTGAGGGTTCCTGCCTCTACCACCCTTTCAGGCATTGAGTTCCACATTCCAACCACCCTCTGGGTGAAAAAGTTCCTCCTCAAATCCCCTCTAAATCTCCTGCCCCTTACCCTGAATCTATGCCCCCTTGTTATTGACCCCCCCACTAAGGGGAAAAGTTCCTCTTTATCTACCCTATCTATGCCCCTCATCATTTTGTACACCTCAATCAGGTCCCCCCTCAGCCTTCTCTGCTCCAAGGAAAACAACCCCAGCCTGTCCAGCCTCTCTTCATAGCTGAGGCGCTCCATCCCAGGTAACATCCTGGTGAATCTTCTCTGCACCCTCTCCAAAGCAATCACATCCTTCCTATAGTGAGGCGACCAGAACTGCACACAGTACTCCAGCTGTGGCCTCACCAGCGTTTTGTACAGCTCCATCATAACCTTCCTGCTCTTATATTCTATGCCTCGGCTAATGAAGGCAAGTATCCCATATGCCTTTTTAACCACCTTATCTACCTGCTCCGCTGCCTTCAGGGATCTATGTACATGTACACCAAGGTCCCTCTGACCCTCTGTACTTCCTAGGGTCCTACCACTCATTGTGTATTCCCTTGCCTTATTTGTCCGTCCAAAATGCATCACCTCGCACTTTTCAGGGTTAAATTCCATTTGCCACTTTTCCGCCCATCTGACCAACCCGTTTATATGTTACATGGGGGTGTGCTGGTTCAAGAAGACATTTATTAATGGCAGTGATTGAAGTTGAAAATACGGATGCCCGTTCTTGTTCAATTCTTTTTAATACTGTGAACTAAAGAACTACACTTTATATTTGTTGGTTGTCTGGTTACATTGTGAATAATATTCTAATTACATATCTGGACGTCCAGCACGTCAGCGCCATAGGAAAGTTGCTGCTCCTGCTGCTTGTGCAGCCATTGCCATAGTGACTTGAGGGATAGGCTAATACATTGAAAACATTAAAATTAATACAAATTGCATGAATAGATATGCCTCTTTCAGCTCACCTTGGGCTTTTGGATTGTTTGTCGATGCATAACTGTGTAAATGAGTGACGTTTCTGAAGTGTTAATGCATTATTATGCAGTTCTTTTATATCCCAGTCATTTCTGACAAGTAATTAAAAAAAAGAAAAAAAGTTTGTACATGACAAACAAAAAGCTTTTAATTAATTATACTGTAAACAAATTTGCAGAATGTGCATGTAAATGACAAATGAATTTCAATATAGATAAGTGTGAGGTGGTGCGTTTTGGTAGGAGGAATAAGGAGCCTACCTACTCCTTGGAAAATAAGAGTCTTAATGGGGTAGAGGTGCAAAGGGATCTGGGGGTATAGATTCACAAATCATTAAAAGTAGCAACACAGGTTAAAAAAGGCATAACGGTGCAAATAAAACACTGGGGTTAATTTATAGAGGAATGGAACTCAAAAGCAGAGAAGTTATGTTAAACTTGTATAGAACCTTGTCTGCTTGTCTCATGATTTAAGTCGGTGGGGTGACAATATGGCATTACTGCATATATGCTTTTAAGTAGTTGCTGTCGCTGTCGTTGTTGTAAAATTTGACCACGGACAAAAAGGTCCCGCTCAAAGGAGTCCGTGGCCCGCTCAGTACAAAAAAAATTAGAGGGAACATCGCTCCCATAGACCTGTTCGGGAGGGAGTTCATAGATTTTGACCCAGCGACGATGAAGGAATGGGAATATTTCCAAGTCAGGATGGTGTGTTACTTGGAGGGGAACTTGAAGGTGATAGTGTTCCCATGCGCCTGCTGCCCTTGTCCTTCTCGATGTAGAGGTCGCGGGTTTGGAAGGTGGTGACGCAGAAGCCTTGGTGAGTTGCTGCAGTGCCTCTTGTAGATGGTACACACTGCAGCCACAGTGCGTCGGTGCTGGAGGGAGTGAATGTGTAAGGTGGTGGATGTGGTGCCAATCAAGCGGGCTGCTTTGTCTTGGATGGTGTCAAGCTTCTTGAGTGTTGTTGGAGCTTCATGCATCTAGGCAAGTGGAGAGTATTCCATCACATTCCTGACTTGTGCCTTGCAGATTGTGGAATGGCTTTGGGGAGTCGGGAGGTGAGACACTCGCCGCAGAATACCCAGCCTTTGACCTGCTCTTGTAGCCGCAGTATTTATGTGGCTGGTCCAGTTAAGTTTCCTGTCAATGGTGACACCCACCCCCCAGGAATTTGATGGTGGGGGTTTCGGCGATGGTAATGACATCGAATGTCAAGGGGAGGTGGTTAGACTCTCGCCTGTTGGAGATAGTCATTGCCTGGCACTTGGAATGTTACTTGCCACTTATTAGCCCAGGTCTGAATGTTGTCCAGGTCTTGCTGCATGAGGGCATGGACTGCTTCATTATCTGAGGAGTTGCGAATGGAACTGAACTGAATAGAAATGTATGTGGTCGGAAGCTCAGCTGAGGGTCAAGTAGTACACCGAGGTTGCGAATAGTCTGGTTCAGCCTGAGACAGGGAGGGGGATAGAATTGGTAGCTAGGGGATGGAGTTTGCGGTGGGGACCATAGACAATATCTTAAGTCTTTCCAATGTTTAATTGGAGGAAATTAGTGCTCATCCAGTACTGGATGTGGGACAAGCAGCCTGACAGCATAGAGGCAGTGGAGGAGCCGAGAGAGGTGATAGTGAGGTAGAGCTGGGTGTTGTCAGCGTATATGTGGTTGTGTTTTCAGATGTTGCCGACGGGCAGCATGTAGATCAGAAATAGCAGAGGGCCAAGGATAGATTGTTGGGTGACTTCAGGGGTAATGGTGCAGGAGCGAGAACGGTAGATGTCTGCTGCTTTTGTCGTGGTCGACGAGCAGTGCAATAATCAACATCGCTCTGGTCATCTCCACCCATTTGACTAAAGTTATGAAAGCTGCTGCTAACTCTTCTTCACCTTGAAATTTCTGGCCTTAAATCTATATCTTATATATATATAAATCGGTACTTCTGTCTGTCTGTCATTCTGTCTGTCTGTCATTGCCTGTGCGTCTGTCGGGCTATGCGCTCGAAAGTTACAGGGCGTACCTACGCACGCGTTAGCTCCAAAGAAGGCTTACGCTTCCGAGACGGTTTTAAGCGTATTTACGTTTCGGCCGGGCTAAAATCGCACCCGCGGTATCCCAAAAACCTTCAACGTTCAGCTCATTAGCATCTCATTATCCGCTCATTAGCGACAGAGTGACCTCGAGCTCGACCAATCGTACGCCGGGTTGCTGGCGTGTGCCGCCGGGCCAATCGGTGCGTGTGTGGCCGGGCCTTATCGTTCTGAACCGAGGTGAGTCGCCGCCATCTTGCTTCCATTCTTTTTCCTGCTTTCTGCGTCTTTCTTTTCAAATATACATTTCCACCAAAATAAAATTGAATTTATTAAATTGTTTTTAAAAAAAATCACTCATTTGTAAACCTAACCTGAACATTCTTTTTCCTACCTTTCCCCCGTTTTTTTCTTAGGCCTGAAAGCCTGCGCCTTTCTTGCCCAGCCAGGCCCGAGCTAGGTGATTGCACTTCTGCTAAGCTCCTCACCCACCCCCGCCCCACCCCCCCCCCCCCCCCGCCGTGTCACGTTACCCAGGGCAACGGCATCAGCCACGAGGGTCAGGGTGCGCGCGCAGCAGGAGCAGGTGAGACGCGGCGTCTCTGTTCCGCGCTCGGCGGGGGTGGGGCGGGGCTCGGCCGCCGGCCGTCTCTCAGAGCCGCAATCAGGCTCGGCCGGGGGGGGGCGGGGCTCGGCCGCCGGCCGTCTCTCAGAGCCGCAATCGGGCTCGGCCGGGGGGGGGGGGGGCGGGGCTCGGAGAGCGGGGCCCCCGGCCTGGGCCCCCCCCCTTCCCCCCCCACGCCCCCGCCCCCCCTTCCCCTTCCCGGCCCCCCTTCCCCTTCCCGCCCCCCCTTCCCCACCCGCCCCCCTTCTCCCCTTCCCCCCCGCCCCTTCCCCCCCCCTCCCTTCCCCCCCCCTTCCCCCCTCCCTTCCCCCCCCTCCCTTCCCCCCCTCCCTTCCCCCCCCCCTCCCTTCCCCCCCCTCCCTTCCCCCCCCTCCCTTCCCCCCCTCCCTTCCCCCCCCTCCCTTCCCCCCCTCCCTTCCCCCCCTCCCTTCCCCCCCCTCCCTTCCCTTCCCCCCCTCCCTCCCCTTCCCCCCCCTCCCTTCCCTTGCCCCCCTCCCTCCCTTCCCCCCTCCCTTCCCTCCCTCCCTTCCCTCCCTTACCCCCCCTCCCTTCCCCCCCTCCCTTCCCCCCCTCCCTTCCCCCCCTCCCTTCCCCCCCTCCCTTCCCCCCCCTCCCTTCCCCCCCCTCCCTTCCCCTCCCTCCCTTCCCCTCCCTCCCTTCCCCTCCCTCCCTTCCCCTCCCTCCCCCCTCCCTTCCCCCCCTCCCTTCCCCCCCTCCTTTCCCCCCCTCCTTTCCCCCCCCTCCTTTCCCCCCCCTCCCTTCCCCCCCTCCCTTCCCCCCTCCCTTCCCCCCTCCCTTCCCCCCCTCCCTTCCCCCCCCTCCCTTCCCCCCCTTCCCCCCCCTCCCTCCCCCTTCCCCCCCTCCCCTCCCTCCCTCCCCCCCCTTCCCCCCCTCCCTCCCTTCCCCCCCTCCCTTCCCCCCCTCCCTTCCCCCCCTCCCTTCCCCCCCTCCCTTCCCCCCCTCCCTTCCCCCCCTCCCTTCCCCCCCTCCCTTCCCCCCCCTCCCTTCCCCCCCTCCCTTCCCCCCCCTCCCTTCCCCCCCTCACTTCCCCCCCCTCCCTTCCCCCTCTCCCTCCCTCCCTTCCCCCCCTCCTTCCCCCCCTCCTTTCCCCCCCTCCTTTCCCCCCCTCCCTTCCCCCCCTCCCTTCCCCCCCCTCCCTTCCCCCCCTCCCTTCCCCCCCCTCCCTTCCCCCCCCTCCCTTCCCCCCCCTCCCTTCCCCCCCCTCCCTTCCCCCCCATCCCTTCCCCCCCCATCCCTTCCCCCCCCATCCCTTCCCCCCCCATCCCTTCCCCCCCCATCCCTTCCCCCCCCATCCCTTCCCCCCCTCCCTTCCCCCCTCCCTTCCCCCCGTCCCTTCCCCCCCCCGTCCCTTCCCCCCCCCCGTCCCTTCCCCCCCGTCCCTTCCCCCCCCCGTCCCTTCCCCCCCCCGTCCCTTCCCCCCCCCCGTCCCTTCCCCCCCCCCCGTCCCTTCCCCCCCCCGTCCCTTCCCCCCGTCCCTTCCCCCCCTCCCCTTCCCCCCCGTCCCTCCCCCCCTCCCTTCCCCCCCCGTCCCTTCCCTCCCTTCCCCTTCCCCCCCCGTCCCTTCCCCCCCTCCCCCCTCCCTCCCTTCCCCCCCCTCCCCTCCCCCCCGTCCCTTCCCCGCCCGTCCCTTCCCCGCCCGTCCCTTCCCCGCCCGTCCCTTCCCCGCCCGTCCCTTCCCCGCCCGTCCCTTCCCCGCCCGTCCCTTCCCCGCCCGTCCCTTCCCCGCCCGTCCCTTCCCCGCCCGTCCCTTCCCCGCCCGTCCCTTCCCCGCCCGTCCCTTCCCCGCCCGTCCCTTCCCCGCCCGTCCCTTCCCCGCCCGTCCCTTCCCCGCCCGTCCCTTCCCCGCCCGTCCCTTCCCCGCCCGTCCCTTCCCCGCCCGTCCCTTCCCCGCCCGTCCCTTCCCCGCCCGTCCCTTCCCCCCCTCCCTTCCCCCCCTCCCTTCCCCCCCCCCGTCCCTTCCCCCCCCCCCGTCCCTTCCCCCCCCCCCCCCGTCCCTTCCCCCCCCCGTCCCTTCCCCCCCCCGTCCCTTCCCCCCCCCGTCCCTTCCCCCCCCGTCCCTTCCCCCCCCGTCCCTTCCCCCCCCGTCCCTTCCCCCCCCGTCCCTTCCCCCCCGTCCCTTCCCCCCCCGTCCCTTCCCCCCCGTCCCTTCCCCCCCCGTCCCTTCCCCCCCCGTCCCTTCCCCCCCCGTCCCTTCCCCCCCCGTCCCTTCCCCCCCCCGTCCCTTCCCCCCCCGTCCCTTCCCCCCCGTCCCTTCCCCCCCGTCCCTTCCCCCCCGTCCCTTCCCCCCCGTCCCTTCCCCCCCCCTCCCCCCTACCCCCCCTCCCCTTCCCCGCCCGTCCCTTCCCCGCCCGTCCCTTCCCCGCCCGTCCCTTCCCCGCCCGTCCCTTCCCCGCCCGTCCCTTCCCCGCCCGTCCCTTCCCCGCCCGTCCCTTCCCCGCCCGTCCCTTCCCCGCCCGTCCCTTCCCCGCCCGTCCCTTCCCCGCCCGTCCCTTCCCCGCCCGTCCCTTCCCCGCCCGTCCCTTCCCCGCCCGTCCCTTCCCCGCCCGTCCCTTCCCCGCCCGTCCCTTCCCCGCCCGTCCCTTCCCCGCCCGTCCCTTCCCCGCCCGTCCCTTCCCCGCCCGTCCCTTCCCCGCCCGTCCCTTCCCCGCCCGTCCCTTCCCCGCCCGTCCCTTCCCCGCCCGTCCCTTCCCCGCCCGTCCCTTCCCCCCCCGTCCCTTCCCCGCCCGTCCCTTCCCCGCCCGTCCCTTCCCCCCCCGTCCCTTCCCCCCCCGTCCCTTCCCCCCCCGTCCCTTCCCCCCCCGTCCCTTCCCCCCCCGTCCCTTCCCCCCCCGTCCCTTCCCCCCCCGTCCCTTCCCCCCCGTCCCTTCCCCCCCCGTCCCTTCCCCCCCCGTCCCGTCCCGTCCCTTCCCCCCCGTCCCTTCCCCCCCGTCCCTTCCCCCCCGTCCCTTCCCCCCCGTCCCTTCCCCCCCTCCCCCCTACCCCCCCTCCCCTTCCCCGCCCGTCCCTTCCCCGCCCGTCCCTTCCCCGCCCGTCCCTTCCCCGCCCGTCCCTTCCCCGCCCGTCCCTTCCCCGCCCGTCCCTTCCCCGCCCGTCCCTTCCCCGCCCGTCCCTTCCCCGCCCGTCCCTTCCCCGCCCGTCCCTTCCCCGCCCGTCCCTTCCCCGCCCGTCCCTTCCCCGCCCGTCCCTTCCCCGCCCGTCCCTTCCCCGCCCGTCCCTTCCCCGCCCGTCCCTTCCCCGCCCGTCCCTTCCCCGCCCGTCCCTTCCCCGCCCGTCCCTTCCCCGCCCGTCCCTTCCCCGCCCGTCCCCTTCCCCCCCTCCCTTCTTCCCCCCACTCCCTTCCCCCCACCCGCTCTCTCTCTTCCCCCCAGTCGCTCTCTCTCTACCCCCCAGTCGCTCTCTCTCTTCCCCCCCCAGTTACGCGCGCTCTCTCTCTCTTCTCCCCCCCCCCCCCCCCCCCCCCCAAGTCGCTCTCTCTCTCTATCTCCCTTCCAACAACAACATGCCCTCGAAAAAGCCTCGGCACCGCCGGGCACTTCAGCTAGTGTTTCTATAAATTAAAGACATTTAATACTCAACCAAACAGTACAAGGAACAACTAAAGAAAACAAAGGCTGCTATTAGATCAGCAAAAAGTCTAATGGAAAAATGGATCGTAGACAATTGTGGAAGTAATGGGCGAAGCTTTTTCAGTTATGTGAAGAGTCAGAGAACTATCAAAGACTGATTGGGCCATTGAAGAATGTTCAAGGACAGGTTACAAAGGACTCGCTGGGTATGGTGGAAATATTAAATGAGTACTTTGCATCAGTCTTCACCCTTGAAGATGATGCTCAACTATTCGAATTTAATAATGTTACTAACAAAACCAGTAATATTAACAGAGGTACATATTGTTTTAGAAAGAATTAAAAACTTGAAAAAAGATAGAGCAGCTGGGCCAGATGATATCCACCCGAGGGTCTTCAGGGAGATGGGGCATGTGCTGTGCAAGCCCCTAGCCTGTATTTTTAATAGCTCACTGCACTCTGGAATGGTTCCTATAGACTGGAAGGAGGCTAATATAGTCCCCATCTTCAAAAAAGGTGTAAGACAGACCTGGGTAACTATAGGCCCATTAGTTTAACATCAGTAATAGGTAAGCTGCTTGAGGGATTAAATATATGAATATTTGGAGAGGGACATATTAGGGGCATCCAACATGGCTTCATAAAAAGGTCATGTCTTACAAATCTAATTGTATTTTTTGAAGAAGTTACAAAGTTGGTGGATGAGGGAAGTCCAGTAGACATTGTCTACTTAGATTTCCAAAAAACTTTTGATAAGGTACCACACAAGAGGCTTCTCTGTAAGATCAGAGCCTCTGGTATTAGTGGTAATATATTGAGCTGGATTCAGAACTGGCTGGCAAGACATAGGCAAAAAGTAGTTTTAGATGGATTAGGATTTGTTTGGAGACCGGTCACCAGTGGTGTCCCACAGGATTAATGATCTGGATGTAGGTGTACAGCTCAGCTGTACGGGGAGGAGGAATATCGGGAAAGCAATAGTGACAGGAGATTCAATAGTTACGGGAACAGACAGGCGTTTGTGCGGCCGCAGACGTGATTCCAGGATGGCATGTTGCCTCCCTGGTGCCAGGGTCAAGGATGTCCCTGAACGGCTGCAGAACATTCTGAAGGGGGAGGATGAACAGCCAGAGGTCGTGGTCCATATTGGTATCCACGACATACGACATAGAAAGAGGGATGAGGTCTTGCAAGCAGATTTTAGGGAGCTAGGAAAGAGATTAAAAAACAGGACCTCAAAGGTAGTAATCTCCAGATTACTCCCGGTACCACAAGCTAATGAGTATATATAAATAAGAGGATAGAGCAGTTGAATGCATGGCTGGAGAGATGGCGCAGGAGGGGAGGGCTTTAGATTCCTGGGACATTGGGACCGGTTTTGGGGGAGTTGGGACCGGTACAGGGCAGACGAGTTGCACCTCAGCAGAGCCGGGACCAATGTCCTCGCAGTGGGTGTTTCTACTGCTGTTGGGGAGGGATTAAACTAATTTGGCAGGGGGATGGGCACCAGGATTTAGCATTAGAAAGGAGAAACAAGGTGCAAAAAGGATTGGGAGAGACAGATAGCACTAGACTAAGAAATAGTATGGTATTAGGTGGGGTCAGTCTAAGAGAGAATACAAGAAGGTCTAAGATAGGTTTACAGTGCATGTATAGTGCATGTATATATATAAATGCATGAAGTGTGGTAAACAAGGTTGGTGAGCTGCAAGCGCAAATAGCCACGTGGGAATATGATGTTGCGGCGATAACGGAGACCTGGCTCAAAAAAGGATAGGATTGGGTACTAAATATTCCTGGATATATGGGGGGAGAAAATCGGTTTGTTGCGCCACCCATTAGCGCCTAAAGAGGCCGAGAAGTGGGGCGGTAACCAACTAGCGCCCGGGCGCAGCGAACCCTGCGCCTCCTCCCATATTGAGCGGACATTTTGCGCCGGCGCTAAATCTTCGCGCCCGCTCATGGGCGCAGGCAGATCATGTCGTCATTTCAGTGTGCAATGCCTTTTGGGCGCCCCGGACCGGAAATTCAGTGGTGCGCCCCTCCGTTCTGCCTGGCGCTAATAAGGACAGCTTACCTGGAACGTTCCCCAGTCGCTGTGGGGCTGGGGGGGCGTTCTTTAAAGGGGACTGCTGTTGTATAAAAGCGGCAGCCATTTTTGGAGCACAACTTCTTCGAGCGTTCGAGAGAGTTGCTGAGCTGCACACTGAGCGCCATTTCACCACTGAGCCAGCGCCGGCAGAAGAACTTCAGCCTTCTGACCATCACCTTGCTGTTGGTGAGCATATCAAACGGGGAGACTTTCTGTGCGCACTTATTATGGGGGCTGCATTGGAGGGGAACGTCCTGCTGCTAAATCATCTGGAAAGGGCACAGAGACGCAGGGAGAGAGGGGCAGGCCTGGCCAGATGGAGGAGGGCCAACAGACGTCGCCACACCAGACCTTACGCTGCCAGGGTTTTCCGACAGCAGTTTTCCTACTTGAACATGTCGGAGGAGCAGTGTATCAGAAGGCTGCACTTTAGAAAGGAGGTGGTGACTGAGCTGTGCTACCTGAAGTTTGTTCAGGAGAACTTTCTAGATCAGTATGTTTCCGGCCCAACGAGGAAGGAGGCATTGCTGGATCTGGTTCTGGGGATTGAGGTGTGTTAAGTGGAGCAAGTGTCAGCAGGGGAACATTTAGGGAACAGTGATCATAGTATCATAAGGTTTAGATTAGCTATGGAAAAGGACAGGGAGCAATCTAGAGTAAAAATACTTAATTGGAAGAAGGCCAATTTCAGTGGGTTGAGAACGGATCTGGCCCGGGTAAATTGGAATCAAAGATTAGCAGCCAAAACTGTAATCGAACAATGGGCTGCCTTTTAAAGAGGAGATGGTTCAGGTACAGTCGAGGTACATTCCCACAAGGGGGAAAGGTAGGGCAACCAAAGTCAGAGCTCCCTGGATGACGAAAGAGATAGAGAGTAAGATTAAGCAGAAAACGGAGGGCGTAAGACTGATGTCAGGTTGAGAATACGAGTGAGAACCAGGCTGAATATAGAAAGTTCAGAGGGGAAGTGAAGAACAGAATAAGAGGGGCAAAGAGAGAGTATGAGAATAGATTGGCAGCTAGCATAAATGGGAATCCAAAAGTCTTCTATAGGCATATAAATTGTAAACGGGTAGTAAGAGGAGGGGTGGGACCGATTAGAAACCAAAAAGGAGACCTATGCATGGAGGCAGAGGGTATGGCTGAGGTACTAAATGAGTACTTTGCATCTGTCTTCACCAAGGAAGAGGATGCTGCCATAGACATAGTAAAGGAGGAGGTAGTGGAGCTACTTGATGGGATAAAAATTGATAAAGAGGAGATATTAGAAAGGCTGCCTGTACTTAAAGTAGATAAGTCACCTAGGATATTGAGGGAGGAAATTGCAGAGGTACTGGCCATAATCTTCCAATCCTCCTTGGATATGAGGGTGGTGCCAGAGGACTGGAGAATTGCAAATGTTACGCCCTTGTTCAAAAAAGGGTGTAAGGATAAACCCAGTATCTACAGGCCAGTCAATTTAACCTCAGTAGTAGGGAAGCTTTTAGAAACAATTTTGTCCTGGATTATCAACAGTCACTTGGACAAGTGTGGATTAATTAAGGAAAGCCAGCATGGATTTGTTAAAGGTAACAGAGAGGCTTGATAAGGGCAATGCGGTTGATGTGGTGTACATGGACTTCCAAAAGGCATTTGATAAAATGCCACATAATAGGCTTGCCAGCAAAGTTGAAGCCCATGGAATAAAAGGGACAGTGGCAGCATGGATACGAAATTGGCTAAGTGACAGGAAACAGAGAGTAGTGGTGAACGGCTGTTTATCGGACTGGAGGAAGGTACACAGTGGTGTTCCTCAGGGGTCGGTACTAGGACCACTGCTTTTCTTGATATATGTTAATGACTTTGACTTGGGTGTATAGGACACAATTTCAAAATTTGCAGATGACACAAAACTTGAAAGTACAGGTAGACTATCCTTTATCCGAAAACCTCGGGACCAGCCGTGTTTCGGTTTTAGGAAAATTTCGGATTTCGGAAGGTGCGCGAAAACACTTCGGTTTTCAGAGGTAATTCGGTTTTCGGGAGTGCGGATAAAGGATACACTATCCCTTATCCGGCAGCGTCGGGTCATGCTTTGCGCCACTTCGGCTTTCAGAGGTTTTCTGGTTTCGGATGTGCGGATAAAGGCTGGTACACTTACGCTGAGCGATTTCGGTTTTCAGAAGTGCGGAAAAATGCTACACTATCCCTTATCCAGCTAGGCCTGTAAGTCGTGCGCCACTCTGGTCATGTCGTGCGCATGACTTACGCTGACCGAAAAAACCTTCGGTTTTTAGAGGGTTTCGGTTTTCGGAAGTCCGGATAAAGGGTAGTCTACCTGTATAGAGGATAGTGATAGACTTCAAGAGGACATAGACAGGCTAGTGGAATGGGCGGACACGTGGCTGATGAAATTTAACGCAGGAAAGTGTGAAATGATACATTTTGGTAGGAAGAACGAGGAGCGGCAATATAAACTAAAGGGTACAATTCTAAGGGGGTGCGTGAACAGAGAGACCTGGGGGTATATGTGCACAAATCGTTAAAGGTGGCAGGGCAGGTTGAGAAAGTGGTTAAAAAAGCATATGGGATTCTGGGCTTCATAAATAGAGGCATAGAGTACAAAAACAAGGAAGTTATGATGAACCTTTATAAAACACTGGTCCGACCTCAACTGGAGTATTGTGTTCAATCCTGGGAATCGCACTTCAGAAAGGATGGGAAGGCCTTTGAGAGGGTGCAAAAAAGATTTGCAGGAGTGGTTCCAGGGATGAGGGACTTCAGTTAAGTGGATAGAGTGTAGAAGCTGGGGTTGTTCTCCTTAGAGCAGAGAAGGTTGAGAGGAGATTTGATCGAGGTGCTCAAAATCATGAGGGGTCTAGATAGAGAGAAACTATTCCCATTGGCGGAATGGTGGAGAACCAGAGGACACAGATTGAAGGTGATTGGCAGAAGAGCCAAAGGCGACATGAGGAAAAACCTTTTTATGCAGCGAGTGGTTAGGATCTGGAATGCACTGCCTGAGAGGGTGGTGGAGGCAGGTTCAATCATGGCTTTCAAAAGGGAATTAGATAAGTGCCTGAGGGGAAAAAAATTTGCAGGGCTACAGGGAAAGGGCGGTGGAGTGGGACTAGCTGAAGTGCTCTTGTGAAGAGCCGGCACGGGCTCGACGGGCCGAATGGCCTCCTTCTGTGCTGTAACCATTCTATGATTCTAGGTGTTGGGGGCACAATCTGCAAATTTGCAGAAGATACCAAGATCTGTGCGAGTGTTAGGACTGTTGATGATGCTTTTCTGCTTCAGGGAGATCTTAATGTGTTGGGAGATTGGGCTCAAGACTGGAAAATGATGTATAACTTGGATAAGTGCAGTGCTATGCATGTGGGCTGGACAAATGCTCAACATTCAAACACCCTTCAGGGAAAGGCATTAAAGGTAGTGGAGGTAGAAAAAGATTTGGGCATTCTAGTTCGTACATCCTTAAAGGTACATGAGCAATGCCGTGTAGCACTAGTTAGAGCAAATAGGGTGTTGGGGTGTATCCATAGGACAATTGAGTACAAGACGAAGCATACTGTTTTGTCCTTGTACAAGAGCTTAGTCAGGCTGGACTTGGAATACTGTGTCCAGTTTCGGTCTCCTCACATGGTAGGTGATATTGAGGCTTTGGAGAGGATGCAGCGGAGGGTCCAGTCTAAAACATCTTGGTCATCAAGATAGGCTAAAAGAGCTGGGACTCTACACCTTAGAGAAGCGTAGACTTAGGGGGGATCTGATTGAGGTTTATAAGATAATGAAGGAAATAGATTGTGTTCCAGCTGACAGTTTATTCAATTAAATAGGTTAGGCCTATTTGAGGGGTCACAAATTTAAGTTGTATAAGGCTAGATCTAGGTTGGATGTCAGAAGGTGTTTTTTTTCCCCAGTGAATAGTGCACCTCTGGAACAGGCTGCCATCTCATGGTGGACGCGGACTCGTTGAATTCCTTCAAGCGAGAGCTGGATTTGTTTCTGGCTGGGGTGGAGATCACCTCTTACGGAAGGAGTGATCTCCTGGGCTAGCTTTGATTGCCATGGGGGGTTGGAGAGGAATTTCCCAGATTTGTTTTCCCAAATTAGTCTGGGTTTTTAATCTTTTTTTGCCTCTCCCAGGAGATCACATGGTTTCAGTTGGGGTGGAGCACACAAGGTATCTCAATTGTGTGGGACAGGCTCGATGGACCAGATGGTCTTTACCTTTCCGTCATTTTTCGTATGTTCTTTAACTCCTATACCCCAGAACTTTGTCCTCTCTCGCTCTTTTCCTTTTTCATATCCTCATCAGCTTCTCGTTCAATTCTATCCACACTTTTGCTGATGATTTCACTTTACCTACAGCGACTTCCTTTAAATCGCGCACACTCATTGCTAAAGACCTTTAAATTTGGTTTTTATTTTTTTTACATTTTTTGATTGATTTTAGTTTTTATTTTTAGCATCAAAACCGAGAGAAAATTGGGCAGATCTACAACCCAAAATCCAGGCTACATTTGGAGGGGATCAGTAAAAAAAAATCATATTTTATTTTGAACATCACTAAATTTCAAGGAAACAAGCAAGACAAATCAGGCAGACATAAACTAAATGAAAGCAAACAATTATTTACATTGAAGGCCTCAATGGTAGTTCCAAGAGTAATATTGTAGGAATGTCTAGTTCCTATCCAAAAGACTGAGGTCCACTCAGGCGATCAAATCAACGAGGTTTAATGTAAAGTAACAGTTTAACAGATAACTACAGGAGAACATCGAATATAGGTCTAGTCAGTTCGGAGGCTCCACGAGGACTGCTAGGGCAGTCCCGTGGCTGACGTCATCACGTTTTTCCCGCCGGTGGGGGATCACGTGATGAACGGCATGACGTCATCGCGTTTACCCGCGCTATTAAAGTGATCGCGCTCTGTACAAGTAAACAGTGAAAACAAAGATACAGACTCGGGCTGTAGCCAACATATTATTAAAGGGAATTATATACAATTGATTGGAGTCTCTTAGTGGCTCCGCCACAATGTCATATACATTTCAGTGATCACAAAATACTGTCAAGCTATTTTAGTAGTGAAGTACATTTATAGTATTTGTCAGTGGACAAATTTGTGTGCTTCAAAATGTTGACTGCTAAAATTAATCCCTAAAGTAGCACAGCAATATCGTATTATTTGTGAAGCATAAATATTTTTCTAGTCTGACTGAAATATGAAATAGTTGATGCTAAAATTTAACTTTTCAGTATCTGGTCTGAATGGTGTATTGTAATCATTGTATGCAATATATCCATTTTGTTAATAATGTACTTATAGTCATTATCAAGGCTTTTCAACATGATCTAGAATGCACTGCCTAAAAGGATGGTAGAAGTAGATTCACTTGTAACTTTCTAAAAGGAATTGGATATATACTTGAAAAGGAAACGTTTGCAGGGCTATGAGGAAAAAGCAGGGGTGTGGGACTAATTGGATAGCTCTTTCAATGAGCCAGCACAGGCATGGTGGACTGAATGGCCTCTTTCTGTGCTGTATGATTCTATGGCCTAAAAATTTGCTAAAGCCCGAAAATGGGCGGTGGCACCACAGTGTGAGGTTTGCTCGCACCCGTAAAAAGAGCACTGGCAGCACTGTTATTTTGTTGCTGTCTGCTGACTTAAATGATTGCAGCGCAGAACCTGCTGTGCAACGTGCTCTTTCAGGCCGTGCGCTGGGCAGGAGGCCAAAGGTTGGGTTTAAACTATCTGTGCTGCATGATCAGGAAATCGAGATTTATGAAACTGAAATGGAATGTTTCTGATTATGTTTCTTGTGTTTTGTAGGTTGGCAGTGAGGGTATGCAAGATAAATCAAAGCCTAAAAAATTACTAAGCTGTCCGATTTTAAAGGATGCAACCTGCAGTTTAGCTGAAATCTTTGTTTAATTCAACTGCTGACTCACTCAAATACTTAGCTGGCTAATTTCTCAAGTACAATTATTAATCAAAAAAAGTCATCATTAACTGACTAAATGACTGCAATTTGGGTGGAATCATTCTAGCAGTTTGAGGTTCCAGATGCATGAATTTATGAAAAATCATGCTACATGTAACATAAAATTCCTGTTTACACCATCTAGTGCAAACAATGTTAACCTTATTTGAAACAGTGATCAGTTAAGAATACAAACCTGTCATAGAGCCTGGCTTTGGTGGGGCTGCATATATTCTGCATAGTTATTGAAGAGTGAGAGATCTATAGATGATCTCTTCTTGCTGCCGGGTCAGATACGCGCTGGCAACGATTGCATGGGTGTGCTTTGGAGTGGGCATTAAAAGGAACGGCGACGTCCAAAATCATTCAGCCTGCATTAATTCAGTGTTGCACGTCGATTGGCGTCACGATCTTGATCATTAAAATATTTGAGACGCGCGCAGGCAATGGCAGCTCTGTCAACCTGTCCAGTATGGCAGCCGCCACGTTCCGCAATGGAAATGGGTGGAAGCAAGGCGACCGCCATTTTTTCTTCAAAACCGGCCTTAACGGCCGACGCTGCTGTAATGAAGAGACCCACAGTTGTCTCTTTACTTGAGTAGTAACAAAAATAATCATTGTTTCAGGTTCAGTACCTTTATTTCTTCAGTCAGTATGCAAAGCACTTTAGAAGCAGAGTAGATTAAACAGATATGAGTACAGATGTGTAAACATGCACTTCACTATTCCCTTGCTGCACTAACTTTTCCTCCAGCGTGATCCCACCACCAAACATATTTTCCTCCCTCCCCATCCCTTTCAGCATTCCGAAGGGACCGCTCCCTTCGCGACACCCTGGTCCACTCCTCAATCACTCCCAACAGCCCCTCCCCTTCCCACAGCATTTTCCCTTGCAAGCGCAGGAGATGCAACACCTGCCCTTTTACCTCCTCCCTTCCGACTGTCAAGGGCACCAAACACTCCTTCCGGGTGAAACAGCGATTTACTTGTACTTCTTGCAATTTAGTATACTGTATTCGCCGCTCACGGTGCGGTCTCCTCTACATTGGGGAGACCAAATGCAGATTGGGTGACCGATTTGCGGAACACCTCCGTTCAGTCCGTAAGCATGATCCCGAGCTTCCCAGTCGCCTGTCACTTTAACTCTCCGCTCCACTCCCACTCTGACCTCGGCCTCTTACACTGTTCCAACGAAGCTCAACGTAAGCTCGAGGAACAGCACCTCATCTTTCGATTAGGCACTTTACAGCCTTCTGGACTCAACATCAAGTTCAACAATTTCAGACCATAACCTCTACCCCTATTTTTTCCACATGGCAGCTGTTGATGATTCTGCTATTCCCATTTACACCTCATCTAGACTCCTTTTGTTTCTTATTATAATTTCCCATTACTATCTCCTTTTGCCTTGCAGCATCATCCCTTTTGTCTTTTAATCTCTCCTGCCTTCCATCCTATCACAGACCTTCCCTTTTGTTCTTTCCTCATCTCCCCTTCCCTGCCTCTGCACTTGCTTAAAATCTGTTTCATCTCTAACTTTTTCCAGTTCTGACAAAAAGTCGTCGACCTGAAACGTTAACTCTTTTTCTCTCTCCATGGATGCTGCCTGACCTGCTGAGTATTTCCAGCTTTTTCTGTTTTTATTTCAGATTTCCAGCATCCGCAGTATTTTGCTTTTGTCTCTGCTAAGTTAGTTCATTTGGCTGATAAGTTTATTCTAATTACCTGTGTAAATATATAAAGAAAAGGCATGTTAATAAACAAATGCGCGCTATCTTGTAGTGTTTGCTCCCTATACTCGATGCTAAGCTAGCCTTAATATCCCATCAAGCTTCTGCCTCTTCCTTCTCCATGTTTCAACATGTCCCATGTTCCAACAGGCGTTAAAGGTCCCAATTTCTAGGCCTATGTGTCTTAACAATATGGATGCAATGCATGCATATCTGGACTTGATTTCTGGAAGAAAACAATGGGAAATTTCAGAATTGGTTCCCTAAAATTCAGAAGGAACTCATGTCTTACTGATTAGGCAAACCCAAAAAGAAATGCCAATTAATCAGTGGAAATTACTGCTAACTGATTTTAAGGTCCCTACTCATTGCACAGACTTCTTCTCCCTGCAGTGATTGAATCATTATATCTTTATGCCCTTTGATGGAGCAAGGAAAGTTTTATTTAAAAAAATAAAGACACAGATTCTTCATCTCCCTGACAAGTTTGGCACGGTAGAAGAAGTTGGTTTAAATAAATAGACTGGGGGAGTATGATGAGTCTTGTAGGGCCTCTGTTTGGAACCTTGTATCTATTTTACCTAAATGCCCTAGCTACTAATTGCAGTTTTAAACTTGTTTATTTGAAGAGAGCACTAAATAGGGAGAGTGGTAAAAACAGAGGCTGCGGTTTGCAAGTTTCGGATTATTTATGCCATTGGCAAATGAAATGTAATACCGATAAATGTAAAATAACAACAGGCCAGTGGAGGAGTGATTCCTTTTGAATAGGAAGTTGGCTGAAGGTCAGAGTGGTGGCTAATGAATTTACCGAAATTTTAATAGTGGCATCTCCCAGAATTTAGCTTTAGAACCATTGCTCTTCTCAATACAATCAAATGTCATGCACTCGGCTATAAGGGATACAGTATCAAAATTTGGAGGCATACGGAAATAGAGGGTATGATTAAATGCAAGAAGGATTGTAAGCAACTTTAGAAGGACATAGACAAGTTAATAGATTGGGACAGATAGATTTTGTTGAAAAGTAATGTGGAGAAATGTGAGATGATGCACTTTGGGAGGAAAAATAAGGAAATGAAAAATATATTGCATAGTAAAACTTTAAAATGAGTTGAAAAATAGAATTGGAGATTCGGATGCATAAATCTATAAAAGTGGGAGGACAAGTTGATAAAGCTTTTTTTTTAAAAAGAGCAATATATGGGATGTTGGGTTTTAAAAATAGGGGGTGAGTACAAATACAAAGGGTTATGCTAAACCTGTATAAATTATTGGTTATGTCACAGTTAGAATATTGTGTCCAGATTTGGATGTCTTACTTTAAAGAAATGTGTCACGGCGATGGAGAGGTTATGGTAGAGATTTATTAAGATGATGCAAGGGATGAGAAGCTTCAGTTATGACGAGAGACTAGAGAAACTGGGGCGCTTGTCACTAGAACCAAGAAGGTTAAGAGGGGATCTCGGGTAGTCAATTTTTGGGGTGTTTTGATGAGATAAATGGGGGGGTGGGGAGAAACTGTTTCCACTGACTGGCAAGTGAGTAGCTATAGGACATAAGAGTAAAATGAAAAACAAATGAAGGGAGAGGTTAGGATTTTTTTATTTTTTTATTTATTTATTTTTTTTTTTTTAAGAGGTTTGTCCGAATATGGAATACCTTAACAGAAATGTTGGTGGAAGCAATCCATAATGGCTTAGCTTTTAAAAAATAAAGTTGAACAGGTCGAGGGAAAGGAGTGGGTAGTTCTTTGAGAGCCAGCATAGGTTTGAAAGGCCAAGTGGACTCTTTATGTAATGTATTATTTTTGTGTTCCAGAATTGACATAGAAAGGCTCCGCTCTCTATTAGGGTTTTGTCTGTCCTGTCTATGGGCCCAGAAAGGGTATCAGCAGCAGTGTTTCCATAGATTTGTCTGTGGTTCCAGAGAAGCTTACATCACCACACAGTCCATTGCTCCAAACCAGGGCCATGACCATTGGGTTCTTGCCATAGAGCATCCTTCTGTGTCCATAAGCTGTGAGTTCTTTCATTCCAGCCCTTGAAGGACCCGGTGGGTGCCCACCTACCATACTTATTGCCTAACTGAAAAAATATCAGATGATGCCTGACTGGGAGACCATCAGCAAAGGTTACACTCTGTTAACAGGCTGAACCCCAGTGATTTCTCTGTGGTCCAGGAGGTGCACGTACAGCCAAGATCAACAGGAAACTGTGACCGAATTCATAGTCTCCCAAAGATGTCGGAGCATTTCAGAAGGAAGGAGAGGAATTGTTTTGCTGGTGTTGACATGTTGTGCTGCTGTATAGAATCATAGAAAGTTACAGCATGGAAGGAGGCCATTTCGGCCCATCGTGTCCGCGCCGGCCAACAAAGAGCTATCCAGCCTAATCCCACTTCTCAGCTCTTGGTCCGTAGCCCTGCAGGTTACAGCATCCCAATGCACATCCAAGTACTTTTTAAGTGTGGTTAGGGTTCCTGCCTCTACCACCCTTTCAGGCAGTGAGTTCCAGACCCCCACAACCCTCTGGGTGAAGAAATTTCCCCTCAAATCCCCTCTAAACCTTCCACCAATTACTTTAAATCTGTGCCCCCTGGTTTTTGACCCCTCTGCTAAGGGAAATAGGTCCTTTCTATTCACTTTATCTAGGCCCCTCACAATTTAATGCACCTCAATAAGGTCTCCCCTCAGCTTCTCTGTTCCAAGGAAAACAAATCCAGCCTATCCAGTCTTTCCTCATAGCTAAGATTCTCTACTTCCGGCAACATCCTTGTAAATCTCCCCTGTACCCTCGTGCAATCATATCTTTCCTGTAATATGATGACCAGAACTGCACGCAGTACTCTAGCTGAGGCCTAACTAGTGTTTTATACAGTTGAAGCATAACCTCCCCTGCTCTTGTATTCTATGCCATGGCTAATAAAGGCAAGCATTCCGCATGCTTTCTTAACCACCTTATCTACCTGGCCTGCTACCTTCAGGGATCTGTGGACATGCACTTCGGGGTCCCTTTGTTCCTCTACACTGCTCGGTGTCCTACCATTTAATGTGTATTCCCTTCCCTTGTTAGCCCTCCCCAAATGCATTACCTCACACTTCTCCGGATTGAATTCCATTTGCCACTGTGCTGCCCACCTGACCAATTTGTTGATAACTTCCTGCAGTCTACAGCTTCCTTCTTCAGTATCAACCACACAGCCGATTTTAGTATCCTCTGCAAACTTCTTAATCATACCCCCTATATTCAAGTCTAGATCATTGATATATACCACAAAAAGCAAGGGACCTAGTACTAGACCTAGTACCCCAGTCTTCCTACAAGACACAGGACTGCAATACACATGCTGGCCTTGATCAAAGTCTAATTATTAAGGGGGGGGAAGAAAATTTTTTTTAATTAACAAAGGGAAGAAGAAAAAGTTAGGGAGTGAAGGCAAAATCGTGGTTAAAGAGAGTTTTTAGAAGGCTTTTGCAAAAAAAAAAGAAGAGATGGCAAGATGGAAGATTTCAGGAGGGAGTTACAAAGGACAGAGACCACAGATGCATTGGGAGGAGCCAGGAAGAAGGAATAAACTGGTGTCTGAGGAGCAGAGAGTGTATACATGACGTATAGCTCGGCGTATGACTGAAACATATCCATAAGCTAGGGTGAAGCAAGGCCATGGAGAGATTTCTGATTTTTTTCCCTTGTGTCATGGGTCTGTGTTTCCTTGATTTCTGCCTTTTTGATTTGAACGTCTCTATTTCCTTTGATTTCATTCTCTGGCCCTGTCTGATCTTTCCTTTTTTGTGTTTTATCTGAATACTGAGTGAATTCAAGGTGGTTCCTGGACAGACAGCTCCCTAGGGAGCTCCTTACTGTGCACCTCTGTCCATGACCTGCCGCTGTCATCCTTTGCTGTTTCTCCCCCAAACTTCTCCTCTTCCACTGTTTATGTTCTCCAGCTCTAATAGTGGATGCATTTTAGCCCTAACTACAAGTTAGCTGATAGTTTGAACTGCCCACTGCCCACCCCCCGACTATGCCTGCTCTTTGCTTTTCTCAGTGAGCACTGGATCTTTTCTCAAATTTGGCTTCCAAGTTCTTGGACTTCTGGACATCAAGACTACACTTGTGCACTGGACTACACCATAAGACTCAGGTGCTGTGTCTCTGATCTACTCAGTTGCTTAAATTTTAAAGTAATTTTGTCTAGCTACAGCCCATCCCCCACCACAGCTGTTACCTGCTGAACCTGTTACTGTCCTCCTGATTTTTCAGCTTCAACTACAGTCTGGTTCCTGGCCAGAGATTCACTTTCCTGGGCCAAAGTACATTTCTCCACTGCTTCTGGATCTTATGGTGACCTCCAACTTTGCCACTGTTTCTTTGCCCTGCAACCGATTCTGCACACCTCTTGGATCTTCATTCCCATGGAAATGTCTCCGGCACACTGTCCTCTGATACGCTACCCTTCAGATAGCTTCTGGACTTGCTCTCCCGCCACACATGTCTCCGAACCTGGACATCAGTTCGACGATGCTCCATGCTGACCCCACCCTACCTACGTCAACTTTATCCCACCATGGGACCTCTGACTTTAACTCTGGACTTCCTCCTAGTGTCTCTTTATTCTCCATTTACTACCAAGATATATGTATCCTAATCTTGCTACATAACCAGGCCTATGTAACTTGAGTTTTCCCTGTGTCCATACATGTGCGCGCTTTGGCTGCTGCTCCGGACCCGAGTCCTCCACTTCTATTTCCACTTTTTTCTCTCCCTTTTTTTTTCTTTCCTCTCTACCCCTCTCTCCTGTCGTCATGCCACCTTTCATATCTCCCATCTCGGGTACTCTTCCCTCCCAAATCCTTACCCCAACCCTTCAGCACTCCTTGACCTTCCTACTCTTCTGCCGCCGTCCCAGGCGTGACTCCCTCTTAGATAAGCCTATGGCTTCCCTCTGTGCCTCTCTTGGCATACTCCGAAGGGCCCATCCAGGCAGCCGTTCTTGCCTCCATACGAGCAGCAACCCCAACTGCCCCAAGCTACTCTCTCTCCGACCTTCACACCCAACGCGCCAGCTGGGGGCTAATCTTTCCTGGATCAGCTATCACTGCCCCTGTCTGCATCTCTCTGCAGAATGTCCGTTCACTTGTGAACAAGGCCCTTGCCATCCATAAGCTTATTATGGATGATTGCACGACATCATGGCTTTGACGGAAACCTGGCTGAGGGGTGATGACACCTTCCCCTTAAATGAAGCCTCCCCGTCTGGTTATACTTTCCACCACTTGCCTGCCCAGAGTGCCGTGGTGTCGGTGTGGCTGTTATCACCAAATCACACCTTTGACTGTCCCCCTATTCATCTGGCACCTTCTCCTTAGGGCATCTCGCCTTGTTCCGCCCCCTCGCCTATCATTTAAAATCCTCGTTCTCTACCGTCCAGCCAAGTACCATAATAAATTTCTCACCGAGATATCTTCACTGCTTTCCTCCCTCGGTTTCTGCACCGAGCGACTTCTTATCCTCAGTGATTTCAACCTCCATCTCCTCTCATCATGCTGTCTCTTCTCTGAGTTCACTGCCCTCCTATCCTCCCTTAATCTCTCCCCTACCCATATTCACGGCCACCCCGTGACCTTGCCATCTCAAGTGGCCTTGCTTCTCCTATCGTGTCAATCACAGAAGGCCATCTCTGATCACTTCCTCATATTGCTCTACACCCACATCCCCCTTCCCAACCCAATTCCTTCTGTGTCCGCCCCTGGAAAAAGTCTCTCCCAATTCACTTATTACTGCATTTTCAAAATCCCAACTGACCAGCCTTTGGCCTTCTATTCATCACGGAATTTCTGCACCTGCCGATCTGCTAAACCACACACACACCTCCACCTTTGATGCCCTAGTCCCCATTAAAACCATTACTCACTCTCACCCTGGTCGTTGCCCTGGTATGGCCCTTATCTCTACTCCCTTCAGTCCAAGGGACGCAGACTTGAACATATATGGTGGACAACTGGCTTAACTATTCATCACCAGATCTGGCTGGACCACATAAAGCATTATTGGGTCCTGCTGTCCTCTGCCAAAACTGCTGACTATTCTAGGATCATCCTGGAATACAAAGATAACCCCCGGCTTCTTGTCTACTGCAGACTATCTTCCTAAAACTCTGCCTCCTCCACCCTCACCTCCAACAAGAAGTACGAGGAGCTTATGCACTACTTTGTCACTAAGATTGAGACCATCCGGTCAGCTGCTCTACCGCTTCCCTCCCTTCCCCTAGCTTACCGGGCCAAGCGTCCTCTGGTTCCATTCTTATCTATCAAGTCGTAGCCAGAGAATCACCTGCAATGGCTTCTCCTCCCGCTCCCGCATCGTTACCTCTGTTGGCCCCCAAGGATCTATCCTTGGCCCCCTCCTAGTTCTCATCTACATGTTGCCCCTTGGCGACATCATCCGAAAACACAGCATCATTTTCCACATGTACGCTGACGACACCCAGCTCTACCTCAGCACCACCTCTCTCAACCCCTCCATTGTCTTTAAATTGTCAGACTGTTTGTCTGACTTCCAGTACTGGATGAGGAGAAATTTCCTCCAAATAAATATTGGGAAGACTGAAGCCATTGTCTTCAGTCCCCACCACAAACTCCATTCCCTAGCCACCGACTCTGTGTCTCTCCCTGGCAACTGTCTGAAGCTGAACCAGACTGCTCGCAACATTGGCCTCATATTTAACCCTGAAATGAGCTTTCGACCACATATCCATGCCATAACTAAGACCGCATATTTCTACCTTCGTAACATCGTCCGTCTCTGCCCCTGCCTCAGCTCATCTTCTGTTGAAACCCTCACCCATGCCTTTGTTACCTCTAGACTTGACTATTCCAATGCACTCCCGGCCAGCCTCCCATCTTCCAACCTCTAAACTTGAGGTCATCCAAAACTCTGCTGCCCGTGTCCTATCTAGCACCAAGTCCCGTTCACCCATCACCCCTCTGCTCACTGACTTACATTGGCTCCCGCCCCTCCCTATCTTTGTAATCTCCTACAGCCCTCCGAGATCTCTGTGCTCCTCCAGTTCTGACCTCATGCTCATCCTGATTTTAATCGCTCCGACATTGGCAGCCGTGCCTTCAGCTGCCAAGGCCCTAAACTCTGGAATTGTCTCTCTAAACCTCTCCGCCTCTCTACCTCTCTTTCCTGCTTTAAGACGCTCCTTAAAACCTACCTCTTTGACCAAGCATTTGGTCATCTGCCCTAATATCTCCTTATGTAGCTCGGTGTCAAATTTTGTTTCAGAATGCCCCTGTGAAGCACCTCGGGACATTTAAAGGTGCTATATAAATGCAAGAACTCTTCTCTCCTCCCTCGCTCCCTCACATTCTCTTTTTTTCTCTTTTTTTTCTCTCTTTCTCTCTTCTCCTCCCGCCCCCCCCACCCCCCGCCACAATGAAAATGGCCATTTGGATCTCGGCAAAATTTATGGCCTGAGTGAGCTTATGATTGCACTCCTTCAGGCAGCTGGTTGTATTGTGTTTGATGCAAAAGTGCTAATTGGGAGGGCAAAGATTAGCCTTCACATCGTAGACACATGAATAGGCAGTGGAGCAAATGGAATCGGGAGTAGGGCATAATGGTGAACAGGTGTAAAGGTGTTTTGGGAAAAACAACAAAATTTAAGATATTTGTATTTTTTTTAAATAATTGGAAGTGGTGGACCAAGGTGACTGGTGACTCATGCCACTGGTGGGAAGCCTGCAACAGATTCAAAGGGTCTGCAGGATACTCAATAAAATACTTGAGGTTCCATGACAGTAGGCATTATGTGACTGGGTATTGCATGTTGGGGAAGTAATCACAAGTAATTGCAAAAAAATATGGACACTCTTGCAATGAGATTTACTGTAAGAACTGGTTTACACAGGAGTTTTCAATGGATTGCACACCTCTTTACTGAATTTAATGTATTCCTAGTCGATCTCCTGTGGCATTGTACACTAATTTGGAGAATAAGAACATAGGAATAGACCATTCAGCCCCTTGAGCTTGTTCCGCCATTCAATTCGATCATGGCTGATTTGTGCTTTAACTCCATTTACCCGCCTTTGTTCTGTATCCCTTGATGCCCTTGCTTAATAAGAATCTATTGATCTCAGTCTTGAAAATTTTAATTGGCCCAGCATCCACAGCCTTTTGGGGGAAAGAATTCCACATTTCCACTACTGTTTTGTGTGGAAAAAGTGCTTCCTGATTTCCCTCCTGAATGGACTAGCTCTAATTTTAAGCTGGTGCCTCTTGTTGATTCATCCTTCCAGAGGTGCGGTGCCCAAACCTGAATGCAGTACTCCAAATGGGGTCTAACCAGGGCTCTGTACAGCTGAAGGAAGCATAACTTCCTCCCCTTTGTCTTGCAGCTCTCTTGAGGTAATGGTCAACATTCCATTAGTCTTTTTGATGATTTTTTGTACCTGTACAGTAGCTTTTAGTAATTTGTGTATGTGGACATCCAAATCCCTTTGTTCTCCATAGTTCTCAGTTTCTAACCATTTAAAAGAAAAAGTCTGATTTGTCTTTTTTGAATCCATAGTGAATTACCTCACACTTCTCTACGTTGAAACCAAAGAATATGGCTTCTCTGTCTGTCTGTTGTCTTTGTGTAGCTGCTTCCCCCTCTATCTCTCCTCTTCTGATTCTGTCAGTATTCTCTTCTACTTCTCCTTAATTCTTTTTTTTTCTCTCTCTGCCTTCTTCTGCTATTTCTTTTTCTTCTTTCCTTTTGGGTGGGAGGTGTTGGGTGGTGTGGCAGGGGAAGGAGCCACCACTGACTACGCTGTATTTTGGGTGGGATTTGCTGGGTAAATGTGACCCTCAGCAGCTCCCTTCCTATTCTTTCCCCCCAATTCCTTGTGCTCCCCCACCACCCAGTTCTTCACCCTCATCACCCTGCTTCTTCCCCTTCAAACTATCCATTCAACCCCAGTATCCTCCCCTCCTCCTTGCACCACTGTTACATCACCTAACCCTTAAACCTCCATCCACTCCCACTTGCTACCCCTAAGGACAGTTGACAAGTGGCCAGAGGGGCCCTTGCCTCAAACTGTTTCCATCCTCCCCTTCCCATACCATCTCTTCCTGTGTATTTTCCTCAGAGGCTTTGTTTGCTTTCAAATTCTAGTATTCAACTTACTTGTCTTTTATTAAAAAAAGAAATCAAATGAGGAAAGATACTGTCTACACCTTGATCTCTCTCTCACGCACACACACACCCCTCTGTATTTTAATAAAACACTTAATATAAGTGTTCTCTGTAAGCTTTTGAAGTTTGTCATCTAGCTTTTCTTCAAATAATACTGAAAACCAAATAAGCAGGAATTATTAAAAGTTAAAGAAGAGCAATCCAAATTCACAGCTCTGGGCAAAAATATCAGGCTTTTGGGATAGGCTGAGGCCTTTAAGTAGAAACTTTGATGAAAGCATTAAAAAGGCACAAAAGACAATTCAATAGATAAATGTAATCATATTGTGAAATATGTATTTTATTTTCATTTTTAATTGTTTAAACCCTAATTTTAGACTTTGATATTAATTATTTCAGTTACTGAGAAAAATGATGACTAAGGAGGGCGGAAGGAGAGAGGAAATGTTAACTACATAAGAACATACGGAAATGTTGGACAGGAAATGTCTATCTGGTCCATCTAGCCTGTCCCATACAGTTGTGATGCCTTGTACATCACGTTAAGAGAATCCTTACCCTCTAGATGCTGTGTAGACTCCTGGGAGAGGCAAAGAAACAGATTAAAAATCCAATGCCAAGAAGGAGGGAAAAATCTGGGAAATATTTCCAGGCAATTGAAGTTAGTTGAGGAGACCACATCAACTATGACATTATCTGGTACCTCCCTCTTGTACGATGCAAACTCTTCCCTAGCCGGAACCAGTCCAGCTCTTCCTTGAAGATATACAGTGAATCAGCACTTACTGCATTAGTCGGCACCTTGTTCCATTAGGTTTACTGAAGAGCCGCCTAACATCTCCTGGGAGAAGAGGAGGAGGGAAAAGGCAGATGGAGGAGAGTAGGAAGGGAGAGAGGGATGGGGGAGGAAGTGGGTTGACGAGGCAAGAGGAAGGGAGAGACGAGGAGAAAAGGGAGAGACGGAGGGGAAGAGGAAGAGACAAGAGATGGAGAGATGGGTGTCAATATTTCCCTCTGGATGTGGGAGTTCTGGTGATTTTGTTTCAGCAAGGGTGAGAGTTTTGACAAACTTTGTCAGTCAGTGGGGGAAGAGGAGGGGTGCATTTGCCTCTGGTGGAGGAGTGTGTGAATGCTGCCTCAGCTGGGGTGGGACTGATGGAGATTTCTTCATTAAGTGAGGGTTTGGTTTGTCCTCAGTGGAGGAGTTTCTTGGAGGAATTTTCATTCTGCGAGAGGTGAATTTGCTTCAGTGGGAGAAGGTGGCAAGAAAACACATAGAAATACACAGAAATGCATAGAAGTTGCAACACAGAAATAGGCCATTTGACCCAACTAGTCCATGTCGGTGTCTACATTCCATGTGAGCAAATATTTCTAATTATTTTTGCCCACCCTGTTCCATATCCCTTCAACCCATTTTCCTTCATCCACCCATCCAATCTAATTTTGAATGTTGACATAGAATTTCCACTCAGTTGGGGGGAAGGAGTTGCGATTGTTTCCTCTACAGGAGTGGTTGGTGGCTTTGTTTAGTCCGTGGAGATGGAAGGTAGTCGGGTGGTTTTCGTGTCTTCAAGCTTTGGATGATTATTCAGTTTGACTGTTTGGTCCTGCCTCATAACGGTACATCACGTAATGTTATGTTCACACCGCCACTTACAGGTGAAATACCTTTGGAATGTTACAACCACATACCATTTTTAATATAGATGTGCGCCTAGTTCCTGAAATTCTGGAGCTATCCCCTCAAAATATTGCTAGACTCTTAGCCATTCCTCATCCCAGTACTGCCAGGCAGGCTCCAGGCTGCATTCCCAGCTCTTTCAAATCCTAGAATTGCCCCAATGCTGATAAGTCAGTGTCCCTGGCAATATTACTTGACATAACACTACTTTTGTAAAATATATGACTCCGTATATGAAATTTATTTTTCTTCTCTTGTTAGGTTGACAAAGCTTATGACTACCTCATACAAAATTCATGCATGACTAGCAGTAATTTGGGATTCAGCGTTGCTGTTGGTAACCAACGTGGAATCTACCTCCGGGATCCAGCCCATATAGCTTCACCTTCAGACCATGGAGTAGGCATAGAACCAGTGTTTCCAGAACATGCAGGTGAGATTCTCTGATCATGCATCATTTTTGCTAAAGGCTTTGCACTCATTGGGCATTAAACTTAATGAACTGGAAATACAGATGCAAAAGCATCAATTTTGTGAAAAGTAAGAAATAACTTGCATTTATATAGTGCCTTTCATGACCTCTGGACACCCCAAAATGCTTTAAGCCAATTTCTTTTGAAGTGTAGTGACTGTTGTAATGTAGGGAAATGTGGCAGCCAATATGCAGTGCCCACAAACAACAATGAAATAATGACCAGATTTTCTTTTGTTTTGGCGATGTTGGTTGAGCGATAAATAGTGGCCAGGACACCGGGGAGAACTTCCCTGCTCCCCTTTGAACAGTGCCATGCGATATTTTACATCCACCTGAGAGGGCAGACAAGGCCTCGGTTCAATGTTTCATCCAAATGACAGCAACTCCCACAGTACATTTGTAATAATTGTATGATTGTCCACAAAGTCTAGAAGAGCCTTTTATGTTGCCGCTGTTCAAGTTATTTTTAAATTTGATTTTGATAGTAAATTCTCTACTGTTTTCCTCACCAGATTTGTCAAATGTTAACCTGCTCCCAGGCTTCCACCATTGCTGCTTTGGACTGATTGGAGGGAGTTGGGCATGTGTAGACTTGTGACAAACCCTTGTGCATGTGTGTTTGTTTTTCTCTCACGCTTGCACATCCACCTTTTTCTTCTACTAATAATGGGGTATGATAGTATAGTGGTTATGTTACTGGACGCTGTCCTTACCTGGTCTGGCCTATATGTGACTCCAGCCCCACAGCAATGTGGTTGACTCTTAACTGCCCTCTGAAATAGTCTAGCAAGCCACTCAGTTGTATCAAAAACCACTAAGAAAACTATAATCTACATGGACTGCAGTGGCTCAAGAAGGCGGCTCACCACCACCTTCTCGAGAGTAATTAAGGACGGACAATAAATGCTAGCCTTGACACCCACATTCCGTGAATGAATAAAAAAAATGTTTACACAGAAACTGATTTATCCACCACACAAGCAGTAATCCTAATCCCACGTGCCTGCCTTATCCAATATCTTTTTTGCCCTTTCTTCCTAATTTATTCTTAAATGTTGACGTGGTCTCTGCTTCAATTACTAACTCTGGTAGTATATTCCAGAGCCCCTCAGCCCTCTGTATGTAAAATAAATAGTTTCTCTTGCTCTCTATCCTAAAGCTCTTACATTAATCTTATATCTATGTCCTCTCATTCTAGACCACTCAATCACTATAAACAATCTTTTTCTATCTACGCTGTCTATTTCATAATTTTAAACACTTCTATCATATCACCCCGTAATCTTTTCTGCTCTAACAAAAAAATTGGGAATGTTTTGAAATCTTTCTTTGTATTTGTATTTCCTCATACCAGGCAGCATTATATGACCCTATCTTGCACTGTACCGTCTCAATCGACTCAACATCCTTCCTATAGTGTGGAGCCCAAAACTGCACTCCGTACTCCAACTGTAGTCTTACTTAGGTTTTATGTAGATCCATCATTGTGTCTTGACTTTTATATTCTATACACCTTGCCATAAAACTCAGTATTCCATTAGCTTTATTATGGCCTTAACCATTAAAGAGCTGCTTTTAATGTCTTGTGAACCCTCCCCCCCCCCCCCCCCACCAATTCCCTCTGCTCTCCAGCTTTTCTCTGTTCAGAGTATAATTATGACTTTTTTTAACCAAAATGTACCACGAAACATTTACTGACATTGAATTCCACCTGCCATTTTTATCCATTCCACCATTTTATCAACATCCCCTCACAGCTTCAGTTGGTCCTCAGAATTATTTACTACGTTTCCTATTTTAGTATCATCTGCAAATTTGGACACCATTCCTTCTTGTCCTATAAGCAAAATATTGATGTACACAGTGAACTCAGTGGGACACCGCCACCCACTTCCAACCACCAAGGACTTCCTCCCTTCTAACCAGTTTTAAATCCAATTTGATATCCTTCCCCTAATTCCATACACTTTAATCTTCTTTAATAGTTTCCTGTGTGGTACCTTGTTAAAGGCTTTCTGAAAGTCCAAGTACAGCACAGCTATTACATTTTCCCCATTCATCATATACATCCCCTCCTCAAAGAGCTCTATCAGGTTTGTCAAGCACAATCTTCATTTCTGAAATTGATGTTGGCTGCTTCTAAGGATTTTCTTTTCAGCTAGATATATCGAAATTTAATCTTTACTTAAAGGTTCCAAAATTTTTCCTACCACGTATGTTAAACTAACTGGCTTGTAATTACTCAGGTTAGCTCTGTCTCCCTTTTTGAAAATGAGTATTACATTCAGAGTGATTATCTGCACGAACATGTGTCCTTCTGCGCATGTGCGTGGCCGACCCCACCCCTTTTGTGCATGCGTACCTGATCCCCTTCTGTGCATGCGCGCTGTTACCGAGGCCGCACACGTGCCGTACCCCATAGTTGCAGCTGCAGTGCAGCGCGGGCCGCGCTTTCCTTGGCTCTGTGGGACAAGGCCCGTCACTGGATCTGTGCTGGCCGGGAGCAGAAGTGAGGATCAAACGGGGAGAGAGAGAGGGGGGGGGGGGGGATTCTCAGAGAAAGAGAGAGAGAGAGGGGGGGGTGAATCTGAGAGAGGGGGGGTGAATCTGAGAAGAGAGGGGGGCTGAATCTGAGAGAGAGGGGGGCTGAATCTGAGAGAGAGGGGGGCTGAATCTGAGAGAGAGGGGGGCTGAATCTGAGAGAGAGGGGGGCTGAATCTGAGAGAGAGGGGGGCTGAATCTGAGAGAGAGGGGGGCTGAATCTGAGAGAGAGGGGGGCTGAATCTGAGAGAGAGGGGGGCTGAATCTGAGAGAGAGGGGGGCTGAATCTGAGAGAGAGGGGGGCTGAATCTGAGAGAGAGGGGGGCTGAATCAGAGAGAGAGAGAGAGAGAGAGGGGGTGAATCTGAGAGAGAGAGAGAGGGGGTGGTGAATCTGAGAGAGGGGGTGGTGTGAATCTGAGAGAGGGGGTGGGTGAATCTGAGAGAGAGAGGGGGTGAATCAGAGAGAGAGAGAGAGGGGGTGAATCTGAGAGAGAGAGAGAGGGGGTGGTGAATCTGAGAGAGGGGGTGGTGTGAATCTGAGAGAGGGGGTGGGTGAATCTGAGAGAGAGCGAGGGGTGAATCTGAGAGAGAGAGGGGGGGTGAATCAGAGAGAGGCGGGGTGAATCTGAGAGAGAGAGAGAGAGAGGGGGTGAATCTGAGAGAGGGGGGAATCAGAGAGAGAGGGGGAGTGAGCGAGAGAGCGGGGGGAATCTGAGAGGGAGAGTGGGGGGAATCCGAGAGGGAGAGGGGGGGAATCCGAGAGGGAGGGGGGGGTAAATGGAATCCGAGAGGGAGGGAGAGAGGGGGAATGGAATCCGAGAGGGAGGGAGAGAGGGGGAATGGAATCCGAGAGGGAGGGAGAGAGGGGGGAATGGAATCCGAGAGGGAGAGAGAGGGGGGAATGGAATCCGTAAGGGGGGGAGAGAGAGAGAGAGAGAGAGGGGGGGAATGCAATCTGAGAGGGAGGGGGGGAGAGAGAGAGAGAGAGAGAGAGAGAGGGGAGAATGGAGTCCGAGAGAGAGAGAGAGGGGAATGGAATCCGAGAGGGAGAGAGAGGGGGGAATGGAAGGAGAGAGGGAGAATCCGAGAGAGAGAGGGAGAGAATCGGAGGGGGGAAGAGAGAGGAGGTCAGGAACTCTGGGTGTGGGATAAAGAGCACGGAGGGCACAGTGGGGATGGGGGAAGACGTGATCCAGGTGTAAAGGGAGTGAAATGAGAGCGAGAACGTGATCCAGATGGTAAGATGGATCACGTTCTTCCAACCCTACCCTCTTTACACCCACACCACGTTCTCCCTCTCCTCCCCCCAGACCTGGTTGATTTCTCGGCAAGCCATGATCCACACACAATGCCCCATCTATGGGGGTGCGGCCGGAGGGGGAGGTCAGGAACTTGTTCGGGAGAGAAGGTCATGAATCCGGGGGAAGAACTTGGCAGGAGGAGAAGGTCAGGAGCCTGGGGTGGGGGGTGCGGGGGTTGGAGAAGGTCTGGAACTCGGGTGGTGGGGTGTAGGTCAGGAACTTGGACGGGGAGAGGGGGGCGAGTAGGTCAGGAACTTGGGCGGGGGGAGGAAATCAGGAACTTGTTTGCGGGTGGGAGAAGGTCTTAACCTGCGAGGGTGAGTCATGTCTGTTCCAAGTAAGCTCTGTTCTGTCTGGAGTAGGCAGTCAGAATGGCTCGAATTACACTTTGCGAAGTAACTGATAATGTATGCAGGGAGGATCTAATTACACATTCCAGAGAAACTGCTGAGTGTGTCTTGTCCTCCAAGGGGACCAATCAGCAAGCAGGGCTTGTCATCCAAGGGGACCAATCAGAGCTTTTGGTGCTGCTAATAAACACGTCCTATTACATTGGCCTTTCTCGAATCCTTCGGCACACGTCAATAGAACTCTGAAATATAATTGCTACGCTTCCGCTATTTCTTCCTCCAATTCCCTCAGAATCCTTGGTTCTACCTCAGCACCTTGTCCTCCTTTAGCTTAACCAACTTCTTTAATACTTGCCTTTTAGTATAATAGCTCTCATCTTGCTTTTAAACAATTCAAGATATAACTTCTCCCGAGTATCCTCTTTTGTAAACATTGAAGCGAAGTACTTGTTAAATACCCCCCCAAATTTCCACTTATCCTCTACTAACTCACTACCCTCTCTTGGGTCCAATCTCACATTTAACAGCTCTCTTTTTACTGAAATATTTGTAGAATACTTTACTGTTTTTAATTTTTGACATTCTCTCCTCATACTCCCTCCTTGATTTCTTTGTCCCTTAAATAGGGGATCTTTAGTACAAAGAATCAAAATAAGAAAGATCTTGCATGTGTATATACAGTACTGCCTTTCAGGACCTTGGGACATCCCGAAGCACTAAGGCCAATAAAGTGCTTTTGATGTGTAGTTGCTCTTCTAATGTAGGGGAAATGTCCCTCCCGATCCTGGCCCCGACCTCCCCTCGCCCTACCAAGTTCCAGTGCTGCCTGCGATCTTCTTGCAGGTGTGAGCAAACCTCACCCCGCGGTGGCACCACCCATTTACGGGCTTTATCGGATTTCTAGGCCAGTGTAGCATCTGATTTACCTTGAGCAATACCACGGGAGATTCACTAGTGTGTATATATTGGGCCTCTCACACTCCAGACGTTAGACTTTTTAAATAAAAATACACAGGCTGTTAGACAATTATATATATCTTTTACCAACAGTGTCGTTATATATATTTGCAAAAGTGCTTTACTTATGATGTTCCCTTTACAAATTTTCATTTTTGGCAGAAAACTCTGAACGGATAGCTCTGCAACTTCACTTAGCTTTAACCTGCAATGCGTCATGGATTCAGTGCCCCAGTCACTTGGAGCTGATGAATCAGTGTAGACATATAACCATACGAGTGGATCCACATGGCCTTCGTGAAGGGGTGCATTTTACTGAGGTATCTTGTACTAAATAATTTTCTTTAGTAAGTATATACTGTACATTCTGTAAAAAAAAAATTGTAAATAACTGCTTGATTTACACAAAAAGTAACAGCATTTAAGAAGTTGCATCTGTGCTTAGCGAAGGGGAGGAGAAGCTGGCCTCCTTTGGGCTGAAATGTTTGGACAAAACTTTCAACCTTGGCGTTTTTTTTTTAAGTGCAACTTTTATGGATCATCAAGAACTTAACCTTACATGAGACATCCAGTTTTGTTTGGCATCAAAGCCAGAAGAGTACAACAAATGCTGTTCTGTGCCATTATATAATAATTCTGAATAAGTTTTAAAATGACTGATAGTACCAAGTAGCAGAGAACCAGAAATAGTGTTTCCCCAATGCACACTGAAAGCATTTCCTTCTGTAGTAGCACTGTGCTACTAATGTGAAATGCTTATTCCGTTCTAATGTTTGATTTCAGTGTTGCCATTATGTTTAATTGGCAAACAGCATTTTGTAATGTTCCATTGTAATTTGTGTGTATCAAGCATGATTTGTTTATTTTACTTGCAGAGGTAGTCATTTATTCATGTATTGCAGGTTTGTGGATATGACATCACTGCTCCTAATGCAGGCCCTTTGTTTAGACTTCCAATAACAGTCACAGTACCCATAAGGTTAGTAAGCCTGCTTATTTATTGATTTATTTTCTGCTGTGTCCTCGAATGCGGCCTGAACTCACGAGCTTCTGATTCGGAGAGAATACTTCTCCTGGGCTAAGGGTGACACAGAGACTAGATAAACTTAGAATGCTGGGTGCTTCTGTGGTGCAACTTGAAACTGACGAGCACATTCCAATCTGGAAAGTTCCCTGCCAATCAAACTGAGTGACCTCCAGCTGTGTCGACTTGGAGCACCTGCGTTGAATAAATAGGCCACCTTAAACACAACTCCACCTTACCAGCACAATAATGTATCATACATTGTGTAATATTGTGCTCCTGCCATTACAATACAGCGCATCATCCAGTTTTCCACGGGAGATTTATGTTAACATCAATCTTCCAAGGCATTGAACATGGGAAGTCAGATCAGGCAGGGCGATAATTGGACTCAGTCAGGGAAAAGGGAGAGTGGGACAGGAGGGTGGGCGATGGTAGATAGATGGGGAGGCAGTGGATGAGAGGCTGGAGGAGAGGGGGGCATGGGGGTGGAGCAAAGGCGGGAAAACTATCTTGCCGATAAATGGGTTGGCTTGCAAACTTTCTCTGGCAGGAGGTGAACTCAGATTTGCAATTCTGGGAGTTCCACGACAATTACACTGCTCAGCAGGCAAGGACCCATTGTCTTGCTTGCAGGAGAAGTCTCGAGCCCAATTTTGCTGGTGCATGATGGAGTTGCCAAGGCCAATTAGGTGCTCTGAGAGGTGGAAAAAGGTCACTTGAGATAGTGGGGGTTCCAGAGCCCTACACTGCTCAATGAGGATGGGGGTATCATGGGCGATGCTCAATGGGGGTGGCATTATTCATCAACTTGCTCGTGGGGCGGGGCCACACTAATGAGGGGCATTTGTTTGCCCTTAATGGCTGTTGCAGATTCTGTGTGTTTTTGATGTCGCTTCCGCTACTCAGTAGGGTGCAACTCGAGTATCTAAGGACTGCTGTAGTAAATTCAAATCTTTATACTGGGATTTTATAGTAACATTAGTTGCAACCCACGGCACTTTAATAGGTCACATAACGTGATCATCACCGTGTCACATACAGGTTCAATATTTTCAGAATGTTGCAGTTGGTGAACATTTTTAATATTTATTTAAATTGTTTTGCATCAATCACATTCCAGATGTCAAACTTTTTTGCAGATGGGATATATTTTTAAGCATAAATTCCATTGTTTGGGAGCCAGAAATTTACAAGGAATTACAATTGCCATGTTAATCACCTGAACTGTTTACAACTAGAAACAAGTACAGTGAAACCTGTAAACTTGCATCAGGTGTTCTTTGTTTGCAGGGTCCTTATTTTCAAAATGGTAATTGTATGTACAGTAAACAGGATGAGCCAAATATCCCATGATTGGCTGTATCTCCGGCAGCGTTCCTTTTTATCACCCTCACCTGGGATCGGACCTAATCAAGATGGAATTTCTGTTCATTTGGCTTCCCAGTTCATTGGTTCCCCGGCCACAGTGCAAAGAGAAGGCGGGACCCTCCGGACGCACGTCAGTGGCTGGACTGACCTGCCAATCACACGGCTGCCAATCACACTGGCCTGCCAATCACACTGGCCTGCCAATCACACTGGCCTGCCAATCACACGGCTGCCAATCACACTGGCCTGCCAATCACACGGCAGCCATTGAGGGGCGGTTGCTGTGCAACTGCCGTCTCCAGCCGGCGAGAAGCTTCATTGTGCCGCTGGAGTGCAATTGCGGGCCGAGGGAGTTATTAAGACAGTCAAAGAAAGGCAAGCCAGTAAGTACCTCAGCAACTCGAGTGCTTGTCAGCACGCAATCCTGGCCAGTAACGAGCGTAGTATTAAGTTAAAGAAACATTGGGCCAGAAATTCCGTTCGCAGGCCTCCCGCGGGCAGCAGGCTGCGATCTGGAAAAATCTGTGCCAAGACCAGAGGGCTCCCAGGAGGCGCAGAGTTCCGTTCCTGGGCCTCTCCAAACTGCTGGTGCGCAGGGCCCACGTATCCCAAAGGTGCAGGTGGTTCGCAGGGCACCTGGGATCACGTGGGCCATGGGGAACCAATCGGAGAAGGGAATCTCCATTCATACATTTGACAGGAAGACCTGTCAAATATATGAATGGAGATCACCCCAAAGCATAGTAAAACTTTAAATAAATTTTTAAAAACATCACATTTTTAAAATGACTTGAAATTACATAAATTAACAATTTTAAACAAAAATTTAAATTTTTGAAAAAATAATACGTTTTTAACGGGGCTAAAAATAAACTTACCTTTCTTTGAAGTATTTTTAAATGATCAGTGGAAAAAACATTTTTTTACTTTTTTCAACTCTTATCCTGGTAAAAAGCAGGCCTTGCGCCTGCTTTTACCTGGCGCAAGAATTGTAAGTGTTTTCTGCGGGCGCAGGGTCTCCAATAAATGGAACTCTCCACCCACAGAGGCCCTGCTCCAGGGCAGCCGGAGGATCTGTCGACAGATCGGAAATGCCGGTTTCCAGCACATGCGCTGTGCATGCCTGAAACCAGCATTTCCGATGTCCCTACGAGTGAGTACACAGCGCGTACTCACCCGTAGGGATCGGAATATCTGGGCCATTATTTTACTAATCTGCAGAGCTGTTGGCCTCACTGGTAAGTCCCCTGGAAATCCTTTGAAGAGGCCAGAAATTGTATCAGGACGTGGATCCAACAGGTCTCAGTCTTTGTTGGTAGTTTCTGTGGGACTTGGAGACAGAACTTCCATCTGCCCCAAAAATGGCCCCTGATGTCAGGAATTTCCTCATTTTCAGCCTGGTTTATGCAAAGCAGCCAGTATGCCTGCATTAACCAGCCAAACAAGTCATTAGCCAAAGGGTCCAGGCATGGGTGTTAGCCAAAAATGCAAGCATTACCAGAAAATCTGCCTCCCCCTTTATAAGGAACCCATAGAAACATAGAAGATAGGAGCAGGAGTAGGCCATTCGGCCCCTGGAGCCTGCTCCACCATTCAATGCGATCATGGCTGATCATCCAAATTCAGTACCCTGTTCCTGCCTTCTCTCCATATCCCTTGATCCCTTTAGCCTTAAGAAATATATCTAACTCCTTCTTGAATATATTTAATGAATTGGCCTCTACGGCCTTCTGTGGTAGAGAATTCCACAGGTTCACCACTCTCTGGGTGAAGAAATTCCTCCTCATCTCTGTCTTAAATGGCTTAACCCTTATCCTTAGACTGTGAACCCTGGTTCTGGACTAGTCCTGTTAGAATTTTATAAGTTTCAATAAGATCCCCTCTCATTCATCTAAACTCCAGTGAGTATAAGCCCAATTGACCCAATCTCTCCTCATACGTCATTCCTGCCATCCCAGGTATCAGCCTGGTGAATCTTCGCTGCACTCCCTCCATAGCAAGAACATCCTTCCTCAGATAAGGCGACCAAAACTGCACACAATACTCCAGATGTGGTCTCACCAAGGCCCTGTACAACTGCAGCAAGACATCCTTGTTCCTGTACTCAAACCCTCTCGCTACGAAGGTCAACATACCATTTGCCTTCTTAACCGCCTGCTGCACCTGCATGCTTACCTTCAGCGACTGGTGCACAAGGACACGCAGGTCTCGTTGCACTTCCCCTTCTCCCAATCTATTGCCATTCAGATAATAATCTGCCTTCCTGTTTTTGACACCAAAGTGGATAACCTCGCATTTATCCACGTTATATTGCATCTGCCATGCTTCTGCCCAATCACCCAACCTGTCCAAATCATACTGGAGTTTCTCGGCATCCTCCTCACAGCACATGTGCCCACCCAGCTTTCTGTCGTCTGCAAACTTGGAGATATTACATCTAGTTCCCTCGTCTAGATCATTAATATATATTGTGAATAGCTGGGGTCCAAGGATCGATCCCTGTGGTACCCCACTAGTCACTGCCTGCCACTCGGAAAAAGACCCGTTTATTCCAACTCTTTGCTTTCTGTCTGCCAACCACTTCTCTATCCAAGTCAATACCTTGCCCCCAATCCCATGTGCCTTAACTTTACACACTAATCTCTTATGCGGGACCTTATCGAAAGCCTTCTGAAAGTCCAAACACACCACATCCACTGGTTCTCCCTCATCTATTTTACCAGTTACATCCTCAAACAATTCCAGTAGATTAGTCAAGCATGATTTACCCTTTGTAAATCCATGTTGACTTTGTTCGATCCTGTCACTGTTTTCCAAGTGCTCCGCTATTACATCTTTTATAATGGACTCTAGCATTTTCCCCACTACCAATGTCAGGCTTACCCAATTGGCCCTTTGACATCACTGGCACAAGTTTTTTTTAATGATTCTGCAGTACTTGCCCCAAATATAACTGCTACCCTTTGTTTATGGCTCAAATGCTTTTGGATCAACTGTTTGATTTGACACCAGTTTTTGGGCCATTCACTTTGGTCCCCAATGTTAATGTGCAAAGGCTGAAACACATCACTTAAAATAAGAAATAGGAGCAGTAGTAGGTCATATGGCCCCTCCAGCCTGCTCTGCCATGGCTGATCATCAACCTCAACTCCACTTTCCCACCCGATCCCCATATCTCCCAATTCCCTGAGAACTAAAAATATATCAATCTCCGCCTTGAATATACTCGACGACTGAGCCTCCACAGCCCTCGGGTAGAGAATTCCAAAGATTCATAACCCTCTGAGTGAAGAAATTCCTCCTCATCTCAGTACTAAATGGCTGACCCCTTATCCTGAGACTATGCCCCCTAGTTCTAGACTCTCCAGCCAGGGGAAACAACCTCTCAGCATCTACCCTGTCAACCCCCCTCAGAATCTTGTATGCTTCAATGAGATCACCTCTCATTCTTCTAAACTCTAGAGTATAGGCCCAATCTACTCAATCTCTCCTCATAGGACAACCCTCTCACCCCAGGAATCAATCTAGTGAACCTTCGTTGTACTGCCTCTGAGGCACGTATATCCATCCTCATAAGGAGACCAAAACTGTGCATAGTACTCCAAGTGTGGTCTCACCAATGCCCTGTACAATCGTAGTAAGACTTCCTTACTCTTAAGAGCAGGGATTAATATTGTAGAGAATGTTTGAGAGCAAAACATTACAAACAAAATTCATAAATTAACATCTTTACGTCACCATACTAGTAAACATTTCCAAGTCAATCTGATTAGTTCTTCTGCCCGGGAAGAAAGGTGAATGTTTATTTCTGTTAAATCATAGCTTTTCCTGCTTTTTGTTTTTAATTCGGTAACACAAATTGTGTATGTGTTTTTCTGCACTTGTGAATAAGTGCTGCATTTCTGACGTGTTACATGGGGGGTGTGCTGGTTCAAGAAGACAGCGTTTATTAATGGAAGTGATTGAAGTTGAAAATACCTGTTTTTGTTCAATTCTTTTTAATACTGTGAACTAAAGAACTACAGCACTTTATATTTGTTGGGTGTCTGGTTGCATTGTGGTTAATATTCTAATTAATTACGTGGACGTCCAGCACGTCAGCGTCATAGGAAAGCCGCTGCTTGTGCAGCCATTGCTACAGTGACATGAGGAATGGGCTAATACGTTGAAAAAGTTAAAATTAATACAAATTGCACGAATAGATATGCCTCTTTCAGCTCACCTCAGACTTTTGAATTGCTTGTCGATGTATAACCATGTAACTGAGTGATGTTTCTGAAGTGTTAATGCATTATTATGCAGTTCTTTTATATCCCAGTCATTTCTGACGAGTAAATTTTTTTTTTAATAGTTTGTACCTGATGAACTAAAAGCTCTTAATTAATTCTACTGTAAATAAACTTGACAAATGAATTTCAATATAGATAAGTATGAAGTGGTGCATTTTGGTAGGAGGAATAAGGAGGCTACCTACTCCTTGGAAAATAAGAGTCTAAATAGGGTAGAGGTGCAAAGGAATCAAGGGGTATAGATTCACAAATCATTAAAAGTAGCAATGCAGGTTGAAAAACCCATAAAAGGGCAAATAAAGCACTGGGGTTCATTTCTAGAGGAATCAAATCAAATCAAATCAAATCAAATCAACTTTTATTGTCATTGTTAGTGCACAAGTGCAGTACAACGAAATGTAGGTTTGCGGCTCCCGAGAGTGTACATTTGGATTAAGACATTTAAACATTCAACATACATTTGGCTTGTAGTATATTAACATAAATATGACCATAATAAAGTGCATTGGCAGATGTGCAGGCTTTAGAGTTTATTTGTGGAGTTCAGTAGGATGACAGCCCTGGGAAAGAAGCTGTTCCTAAATCTGGTCGTACGGGTGCGAATGCATCTGTAGCGTCTCCCAGATGGTAGGAGGGTGAACAGACTGTGGCTGGGGTGGGTAGGGTCTTTGATGATGGACCGTGACCTCCGTAGACAGCGTTTCTGGTATATGTGCTCTATGGTCGGTAGCCGGGTGCCGGTAATGCGTTGGGCAGTTTTGACTACCCGCTGCAGGGCTTTCCGGTCATAGTAGCTACAGCTGCCATACCATACTGTGATACAGTTTGTCAGGATGCTCTCTATAGTGCAGCGGTAAAAGTTAGAGAGGATCAGGGGTGACAGATTACATCCCTTCAGCCTCCTTAAGAAATATAGGCGCTGCTGGGCCTTCTTCACCAGAGAGGAGGTGTTGAGGGACCAGGAGAGGTCTTCCGTGATGTGGACTCTGAGGAACTTAAAGCTGTCCACCCTTTCCACCACAGCCCCATTGATGTGGATGGGGGTGTGACTTCCGCCTTAGGACTTCCTGAAGTCCACAATGATTTCTTTTGTTTTCTTGGTGTTAAGGGCCAGGTTGTTATCGGCGCACCACTTCACGAGATGCTGGACCTCCTCCCTGTAGGCTGACTCATCGTTGTTGCTAATCTGGCCTACTACCGTGGTGTCATCCGCAAACTTGATGATGGTGTTGGAACCATTAACAGCCACACAGTCGTGGGTGAAGAGGGAGTAGAGGAGGGGGCTCAGCACACATCCTTGTGGGGCCCCCGTGTTCAGGGTCGGGGGGGGGGGGGAGGTGCGGTTACCTAATTTGACAGACTGGGGTCTGTTTGTTAGGAAATCCAGGGTCCAGTTGCAGAGGGAAGTGTTCAGACCAAGAGTTTGGAGTTTGGTGGCCAGCTTGTTGGGGACGATAGTGTTGAATGCTGAGCTGTAGTCTATAAACAGCATTCTGATGTAGGTCTCCTTACCATCTAGGTGATTCAGTGCCGAGTGTAGAGCAGTTGTGATTGCATCCTCCGTTGATCTGTTTGCACGATAGGCAAACTGGTGTTGGTCAAGGGAGGCAGGAACACTGGCTTTGATGTGGGCCAAGACCAGTCTCTCTCAACACTTCATTATGATGGGTGTGAGTGCGACAGGTCGATAGTCGTTCAGGCACGTCACAGCCGTTTGTTTTGGCACAGGAATAATGGTAGCGGTCTTGAAGCATGTAGGGACTACTGCCTGGGCCAATGACAGATTGAAGATGGCGGTGAAGACATCAGCCAGCTGATCAGCACATTCCTTGAGTACCCGTCCAGGGATGCTATCCGGTCCAGCAGCCTTTCGTGTGTTCACTCCGCGTAGAACACCCCTTGCGTCGGAGGTCGACAGAGTGAGCACCTGGTCTTCCGGGGGTGGCAAGGCTTTGGTAGCCGGCTCCATGTTGTCCCTGTCGAAGCGAGCGTAGAAGTTGTTAAGCTCCTCCGGAAGGGAGGCATCGCTAACCGGGGGACTGGTGTTTTTGCCCTTGTAGTCAGTGATGGACTGGATGCCTTGCCACATGCGCCGGGGGTCCGAGTTGTTGCGGAAGTGATCCTCTATCTGCAGTGTCTGTTTCCTTTTGGCAGTCCTGATACCCTTTTTTAGGTTGGTCCTAGCTGCACTGTAAGCCGCTGCGTCGCGTGCTTTCAACAGTGAGCGGACCTCTCCGTTCATCCAGGGAATTCAATTGAATGGAATTCAAAAGCAGAGAAGTTATGTTAAACTTGTATAGAACCTTGTCTGATTGCCTCATGATTTGAGATGGTGGGGTGGCAATATGGCATTACTGTATACAGGAGACTTTGTTATATCCGGCACCGATGGGACCAAGCTGTTGCCGATCTATCAAAACTGCCGGACATACCAGCGTTAATGTTGAAGCATACGGAGGTTTTCATCTCCGTATCTGACAACAAACACCGTTGCTTAGCAACAGCTTCTAAACAGTCGGCCCGTACCTTGGAAGCGTCTCTGTAGCTTAGCAACAGCTTCAGAGAGACTTTCCAGAGCCTGACTGGGGGGGAAAAAAGCCACGAGAAGAAAAAAAACCTACGAGAAGAAAAAAAACCTAACAAAACGGCTCCTGATTTCTGCCGGTAGATCGAGGTTTCTGGACATACAATCTCCGGATAAACCAAAGTTTCCTGTATATGCTTTTAAGTGGTTGCTGTTGCTGCTGTTGTTGTAAAGGTTGTTGTTGTTGTTGTATTTGCCCACGGACAAAGGTGTTCGTGGCCTGCTCAGTTCAAAAAGAAATTAGAGGGAACATTGGTCAATAGGTGTCCGTTTTTTGGTGGTGTGTGTTTGTATAGTTTCCTCCTCCAGTTACCTGTATAGAGCCCTGAAGTTTCTGCCAAAAGGTGGACAGCCATTCATTGCTACTGACCTGTTTTTGCCAAGCTCCTACAGACTTCCACCAGTATCGAAATGACTTTTACTTCAAACTTTTGAAAATTCTGAAATCTGTCAATTCCATTACATTTTTGTTTGAGATCCCCTTGCCTTCCCCCCGCACCCCCTACCCCCAGCCAACCCCACTATTTTCACCATCTGTCTCTGAAAATCCCTTGCCTCCCAGCTAATTCATTCCCGCTCCTCTGGCCGTTCAACTGTCACACACCTCTATTGACTGTTGGCTTGCCCCCATGGTCTTATTCCCATCAATTCACTCCATTTCTCACCCCTGCCCTTCCTCCTGGCGCAGTCCCCATCTTCACTTCCTTGCGTCTTGAGAGCTGCAAATTCAAGTGCACCTGGTGCATGACTGGGCTAGTCATTCATCATCCGATTTGGCTCAACCATGTTGAGCACTATTATGTTTTGCTCTCCTTAGCCAATTTCTCTTACTGCAATAGGATCATCCTTGGGTCAGGGACAACCCAACATTCCATGTCTCAATAACTAACCACTTTCTCAAACCCCTTACCCTGCCTTTGCTCAGCCCCCTCTACCCTCAACTCCAGTACCAACAGCAAAAAGCCCATGAATTTTTTCACCTCTGTTTTTGCCACTACCTCACCTCCTCCTCTCCTGCTGCCAACCAGTTACAGTCTCCCACTCGCCCTACCTCCAACCCCCCACTGCCCCATCATGCTGCAGTTTGTCACCTATCTTTCTCCCTAATCTCTAAGCTTATCTCCTCTGTGAGATTCACCTCCTGTTTTCTTGATTTACTTCTCACACAACTCCCGAACACTCAGCCCCCGTGAGTATTGACACTGTTAATGGCTCTCTTTGTTTTGACACCCTCCCTCCTTTCAAAACTGCCATCATCACCTCCTCCTGAGAAAAAAATCACTCTTGGCCCAACTGTCACCCCATCTTTCAAAACACCCTGTCCAAGTCCTTTCAGTCCAGCATCCATCCTGCTGACAAACCCCAGAATATATATAAATAATTCATTGTTTAGATGCTCTGGATTGGATTCAGATTCACTCTATGAATAGCCTTGTAACTAATGCCATTTTTCGGTTACAGATTACATGAAACCTCCAATTATGAGCTTGCATACAGTGATATTCACTTTAAACCTGGAAAAATCAGACGGCACTTTATTGAAGTTCCTTGGGGCGCAACTTGGGCTGGTAAGGGCATCACATTTTGAAAACCTCACTTACTAACGTGAAATTAAGGTGTTTTTTTTGGTGTTCTGTAGACTCCTTTCCAGAAACCTTCATATTCTGTTGGTGCTTTAAAATCATGTATTTAAAGCACCAAAATAACAAGTTTGTGTGTGTCTGTGTGTACTGCCTCTCTGTATAAATAAAAAAGTATAATTATTTTTAACAACCCGGGGCGAATTTTAACCCCAAAAAACAGGTGGGTTGGGGTCTGGTGGGAGGTCAAAGTGTTTAAAAAACTGAATCCTAACCCCCAACTCGCCCACTTTGGTTTTAACAGGTGGGACGGGGAGCAGGCAATCCATTTAAATATTATAATGAGGCTGGCGTGTCAGATTTAACCAGCATTTCAAACATAACTGTGGCTGGCTGTGTTTCTCAGGCCTCGGAGAGCCCACCAGCTAAAGTAAGGTGAGAACTGCTGGATCCAGGAGGTAAGTGCCTTTACACGTACCTCCTGGATCCAGCATCCTTGCCTCAGCCACCCCACCGCGATTAGAGACCCCACCCGAGCAGCGTTTTCATTAAAGCACCTACAGGAAGGAATATTGCAATTAGTGAAGAACTGTAGGTTTAATTTTAGCCCAGCCCACTCCGCACAACCTGGGTGGATGGGTAGTTAATATAGCCGGGGGAAAGCCCACACCTTCGAATCCCACAATATTTTGACTTGCCAGGATTGTGACAGTGCAGAGGCTGCCCTCCCCAGACAAGCTGGAGCCTAATCAAAATGGGAAAGTCGTGGCTCAATAATTTCACTGGCGCTGCGTCATAATTTGAATTGGCATCGGGCCAGAAGAGGCCCAGGTAATTTTTTTTTAACATTTTCTTAAGGTTCCTCTTGGTCTAGTAGGAGCAGGAGTGCTGCTGCTGGCCCAACAAGCAAACCTTGGGCCTCTCTTCCCCCGGGCTTTCATTCCCCTCTTTTCCAGCCACGATTGGCCTGGACTGCAGAGGCTGGGTTAGTTTATGTGTGCGATACATACTTTCATATCAAAGGAAAGTCTTTTTTAGTGCCGTAAACATGCACAGCTGTGTTTCAGCCATTTCAATAAAGGGAGAAATGCCCTGTGTCTATTTCTGTTTGTTTTAATACTTCAGTTTCTTCTGTACAGAGGTCACCATATCGTCACTTTCATCTGATGTTCCCTCAAAGTTTGTCCTCCATGCAGTTCAACTTGAAAAACAAAAAGCCTATCGCACTAATGAATTCTATAAATTCACATCGCTTTCAGAGAAAGGATCATGGTGTGAGGCATTTCCAGTTTTGGTGAGCACAAATTTGACAATGTAGTAAAATCTTTATGACTGACTTTAAACTGTTATAATTTAGCTGTTAAAACTTGTACCTATTTTTATTTTACTGTTTTTAGAATGGTAAAACAGTAGAGTTTTGCATTGCCCGCTGGTGGGCCAGTCTTGGTGACGTCAGTATCAACTACACAATTTCCTTCCGTGGCCTCCTTTGCACTCCCTCCCAGCTGCACATTGTAAGTTTTTATTTTATATTTTATTTTTAGGATGACAAATATTTCAGATTTTATTGGGGACTTGTATCTCTAGAGCAGAATTTTAGTTAAGGTTGTATGTAGTTGAGAGGGGTTACAGAAGCAGGCCATGTGACATAGTTTTATTTATAAATGAACAATTAAAATCTATCAAACCAAGTACATCAATTTATTGTACTTTCATACTATCTTAAATCATATGTCTGTGATGTATAAAATTTTCTGATAATGCAATAGAATCATAGAATGATACAGTGCAGAAGGAGGCTATTCGGCCCATCGTACCTGTGCTGACCCTTTGAAAGGGCTATCCAATTGGTCCCACTCCCATGCCTTGCAAAGTTTTCTCCTTCAAGTATATATCCAATTCCCTTTTGAAAGTTACTGTTGAGTCTGCTTCCACCACCCTTTCAGGCAGTGCATTCCAGATCATAACAATTTGTTTGTCCTCATCTCGCCCCTCATTATTTTGCCAATTACCTTAAATCTGTGTCCTCTGATTACTGACCCTTCTGCCACTGGAAATAGTTTCTCCTTGTTTACTCTATCAAAACCAGTCATGATTTTGAACAACTATTAATGATTACAACTTTTTATATTGAGGAGAACAATCCCGGCTTCTCTAGTCTCTCCAAGTAACTGAAGTCCCGCATCCCTGGTACCATTCTAGTAAATCTCCTCTGCACCTCTCTAAGGCCTTGACATTCTTCCTAAAGTGTGGTGCCCAGAATTAAACACAATACTAATGCTGAGGCCTAGCCAGTGATTTATAAAAGTTTAGCATAACTTTCTTGCTTTTCTACACTATACCTCTGTTTATAAAGCTATGGATCACATGCTTTTTTAACATCCTTATAAACTTGTCCTGCCACCTTCAAAGATTTTTGTACGTATATCCTCAGGTCGCTCTGTTCCTGCAACCCCTTTAAAATTGTACCATTTAGTTCATATTGCCTCTCCTCATTCTTCCCACCAAAATACATCACTTCACACTTTTGTCGAAGTCTCGACTCCCGAGTAAGACTCTTTAAACACAAAGTATCGTTAAAGACAGGCTTTATTTGCTTGCAAGGGAAGGGTTGTGTAGTCAAAGGCTACATTAGACCTCTTCGAAGTAATACAGCATTTGTAACATATTTATACAGTACAGAAACAAAACAGGCTTTCTATGCCACATGACATAGCATTGAATCATACCTGATTACAAAGGCACAGACCTTGCAAATTACTGAAACAACGTATTCCAGGCTGCGTTAGAATAACGAACAGAAATACCTTGGGATAAGATTAACTAATCCTTTATTATGGGATCCTTCTGTTCTCCCACTGTACCAACTGAGCCTGTGGGCCGATGTTTACCTTATCATGTCCTTGGCTATTTGTTTGGTAAACGAGGCTCCTTGTTAAGCTTATCACAGATAAGGAGTACGTATGTAGCATTCCTAAATTGTCTCATCCCTTTGAAACTGATTAGTGAATCTTGCTGTCGGCCATTTGAGTTTTTTATTCTATGCCCAGGAAGCCATTTTGTGTCTAAGTGAGAAACTGTACTTCCACACTTTCTATATGTGAAATTTAATCTGCCATGTGTCTGCCCATTTCACCAGTCCATCTGTGTCCTCCTGAAGCCTGTTACTATCCTCCTCATTGTTTACTACATTTCTGAGTTTCGTGTCATCAGCAAACTTTGAAATTATGCCCTATATTTCCAAGTCCAGGTCATTAATATCAAAAAGAGCAGTGGTCCTAATACTGACCCCTGGGGAACACCACTGTATACTTCCCACCAGTCTGAAAAACAACTGTTCACCACTACTCTCTGCTTTCTGTCCACTAGCCCATTTTGTATCCACGTTGCTACTGCTGCTTTAATCCCATGGACTTCAATTTTGCTAACAAGTCTATTGTGTGGTAATTTATCAAACACCTTTTGAAAGTCCACATACACAATATCATCTGTAGTACCTTCATCAACCCTCTGCATTACTTCATCAAAGAACTCTTATCAAGTTAGTCAAACAGAATTTGCTTTTAACAAATCCACGCTGGCTGTCATTTATTAGCCCATATTTTTCCAAGTGACAATTCATTTTGTGTCGGATTATTGGGCCGGATATTCCGATCCCTATGGGTGGGTACACGCTGTGTATTCACCCGTAGGGACATCGTAAATGCCGGTTTCAGGCATGCACTGCGCATGCGCTGGAAACGGGCATTTCCGATCTGTCAAGAAAGCTCTTGACAGATCCTCCGGCTGCCCGGGAGAAGGGCTTCTGAGGGTGGATAGTTCCGTTTTTTGGAGACCCTCCGTCCGCAGAAAACACTTACAATTCTTGCGCCTGGTAAAAGCAGGTGTAAGGCCTGTTTCTACCAGGATAAGAGTTGAAAAAAGTTTTTAAAAATTCCACTGATTTATCATTTTAAAATACTTTTTAAAAAAAGGTAAGTTTATTTTAGCCCCGTAAAAAACTTTAATTATTTTTTTCAAAAATTTAAAGTTTTGTTTAAAATAGTTAATTTATTTGTACTTTCAAGTCATTTTAAAAATGTGATGCTTTTTAAAATTTATTTAAAGTTTTACTATGTTTTGGGGGTGATCTCCATTCATATATTTGACAGCTCTTCCTGTCAAATGTATGAAGGGAGATTCCCTTCTTTGATTGGCTCCCCATGGCCCACGTGATCCCAGGGACACTGCGAACTACCTGTGCCTCTGGGATACTTGGGCCCTGCGCACCGGCAGTTTGGAGAGGCCCAGCATCGGAACTGTTCACCTCCCGGGAGCCCTTAGGTAAGGGCGCAGATTTTTCCAGATCGCAGTCCTCCGCCCATGGGAGGCCTGCGATCAGAATATCTGGGCCATTGTCTCTAAAAGTTTCCCCACCACCGGTGTTAGGCTGATTGGCCAGTAGTTTCCGGGTTTATCCCTCTCCCCTTTTTTCAACAGGGGTGTAACATTTGCAATCCTCCAGTCGTCTGCCATCTCTCCCAGATCTAAGGAAGATTGGAAAATTGTGGCCAGAGCCTCTGCTATTTGCACCCTTACTTCCCTCACTAACCTAGGATGCATCCCATCTCGACTGGGTGACTTTTCTACTTTGAGCACTGCCAACCTTTTAAGTACTTCCTCTATCTATTTTTGTTCTATCCAATTTCTTTACTACCTCCTCCTTTACTGTGACCTTGACAGCATTCTCTTAGTGAAGACTGATGCAAAGTACTCATTTAGTACCTCAGTCATGTCCTCTGCCTCCACAAAAAGATCTCCTTTTTGTTCCCTAATCGGCCCTACCCTTCCTTTGAGTACCTTTTTACTATTTATATGTTTATAAAAGACTTTTGGGTTCCCTTTTATGTTACCCGCTAATCTGTTCTCAAACACCAGCTTTGCCCTCTTACTTCCTTTCTCAGTTCTCCTGTGAAAATTTCAGTGATGTGTTTAATGATAAATTAGACTTGGAAAATTCTATTAAATTGAAGGAATATTTGTTTAAAAAAAATCTTGCTGTAAAATGCTTAACTAATAATTTTTTTCATAAATACAGTTAAAGGCCTTAAAAAAAAAAAAAAAACTGGAAACTGTAATTGCAAAGAAGTAAATGAAAACACATTTCAGAAAGTGTACTTTCATGAAATGTACCACTGTTATTTAAACTTTTAGCCTGCAAGGTACTGTACTATTAAATTGAAAATGGATACCTTTTTGAAGCTTTGTAGGTAGTTCAAATGGTGTCAATTGGGTTTAGCTGTCTTTTTAAAGCACCTGTTAAATGGAAAAGTAAAATGTACAAAGATGTACTTGATTTAAAATGTAATGTTACCGTATTGTAAAGGTAAAATGTTGGAGTTGCAAGATGGTGAGCTTTCATTCAAGGAGATACATGAAGTAAAGAACAGGGTCAGTGTGGAGTATCCCATATTGTGAGAATGGGATACACTGACACAAGTCTCTGGTTTATGTAGAAAACTTTACTGACATTGCTCTAGAAAAAGGCCGGCTTAGAGTAGTAAAGAGCATTTGTGTGTTAAATAACTTTGCATAATAGCATTTATGTTGTCACAAAATTCAGTAAATAGGTCTTTCAAACACCAAATGTGTGCTTTTGATGCATTTAATATCCAAACACTAGTAAGCTAAATCTGACTGTGTATGGCCTAGAATGCCTTGCTTCATTCAATCAAAACTTGTTATGTAGCAGAGCCTATGTTTTAATGTTTCTTCAATTTAGCATGCATCAGATGGAATTACTCGTGTTGATGTAAGATCTACATTGAAGTATGAAGATATTGCTCCCTCCATAAGTCTCAAGAGCTGGATTCAATCTTTGAGGTAAGTAGCAACTTTTGTTTAGGTCTGAAAGTGGTCCTATTAGATTTTAATTATTCTCTTTTTGGCCTTAAGGTTTACAACTTGTGTTAGTGTTGGGGAGAATGCTTACTGTTAAAAGGTTTGCTCGATGTACACCTGGCTAAGGTTGGCAGTGGAAGCAGAACGATTGTGAGATTTTCAATCGAATCCTGGATGGACTCCCTCTTCCAAGAGCATGGAAAACTCTTGACAATCTAGTTGCCACTTGATTTACTTCAACAACTTTGCAATTGAATTTGAATTTAAACCTGTGAATATGGAATAGGTAATAATTAAAATGGGTAACATTTGAAAGGGCACATGATCACTATTGGTAATGTGATTCCTAGAAAATGATAGGCTATGAAATTGAGTCTCCTAAGCTGATTTATGTGATTGTACATTGTACTTTTTTTTGCTGTTCTGTCAGTAAATAGTGTCATCTTGGCTCAGTGAAAGCACTCTCACCTCTGAATTAAAAGGTCATGGGTTCAAGTTTCACTTCAGAGTCTTGAGCAGAACTTAGGCTGATACTTCAGTGCAGTGCTGAGGAAGTGTTACATTTTCAGAGGTGGGATAGTAAACCCAATCTGCCCGTTCAGTTGGACATAAAGGCTCCCGTGCAATTACTCGAAGAGCAGGGGAGTTCCAAGTGTGCCAACATTTATTCCTCAACCAACACCACCAAAACAGATTAACTCATCATTTGTCTCATTTTCTGTTTGTGGGACCATGCTATGCATAAACTGGCTGAATGCATTTGGCTACCTCATCGTGACTATATTTCAAAACTAATTTGTTGGCTGTGAGGCACTTTGGGATATCCTGAGGACATAAAGGTGCTGTATAAGTGCAAGTGCTTTCTTGTACATCTCTATATACTTCATGTTGCACTGGGTTTTGCACATGCCATTCCTCTGACAGGTGACTATTATAGTTACTGATGTGTGAGGCCACTTGCATAATATGAAGAAAAATAAAATTGCATGTAATGGTTTTGAGATTTATCATTTATATTCATTAAGCCAGTTGAGGCATAAATGCAAACCTAGAACAAGATAGCAAAGGTCATATTTTTCTATATCTCTTGTGTTATGCTTGTATAGGAAAGGATTTTTATTATTTGGAGTTTTGCAGTTTTTTCTCTTTGCTGTTTTACTGAAAGTGTTTGAAGTTCGGTGCTTAGATTGGATCTTCATCAGAATAACAATCTTTGAAATCTGGTATCTCCTTCAATAAAATGTGATATAATATATTTTGGTTAAGCTAATATTTTTTGGGGGGAAAAATTTGTAATAACTACTTGTATGTAATATTTGTATATGATATTAGATATCAGCTGGTACAAAGTGATCCAAAGAGCAGAGGTATAATGGCTGAGAGATTGGGCTTCAATGATGGATCAGAGAGAGTAGGCAACAAGCAATATTTTGGAGTGAGAGGAATGAAAGGTGATGTATGGTTGGAGAAGATTACCCAAATAAGATGGAGCAAGCTGAGACCGGAAGGAGCAGACCTGGAGGGAGCACAGCGAGAGCAGAGCAGTTAAAAGGAGCAGTCCTGAGTGGCAGGAGCCTGAGACCGGAAGGAGCAGACCTGGAGGGAGCACAGCGAGAACAGAGCAGTTAAAAGGAGCGGCAGCAACTCAATAGAGGCAGTTTTTGAAAAAGTAACGTCAGTGTAAAAAAAAAAGTGACGTCAGCACAAGGGAAGGAGCTGATTGGTGAGTAGCTGGTGAGTGTATTTTTTTTATGTTTATAAGTTTATTTCTGCTAAGTTAGTTAATAGCCTATCAAATAGAGGGAAAGAGCTGATTGGTGAGTAGCTGGGGAGTGTTTTCTGTTAAGTTTTAAGTTTATTTCTGCTGGGTTAGTTCTTAGTCTATTAAATAGAGGCATGGCAGGGCAGCTCAGTCCCGTGGAGAGCACATCCTGTGCCATGTGGAACATCCTGGACACTTCGCGTAGCCTGGATGACCACATGTGCGGGAAGAGTCACCAGCTACAGCAACTCGAGCAATAGTGGTAGGGGATTCGACAGTTAGGGGAGCAGACAGGCGTTTCTGCGGCCGTAGATGTGACTCCAGGATGGTATGTTGCCTCCCTGGTGCCAGGGTCAAGGATGTTACTGAGCGGCTGCAGGACACTCTGAGGGGGGAGGGTGAACAGCCAGAGATCGTTGTCCATATCGGTACTAACAACATAGGCAGAAAGAGGGATGAGGTCCTGCAGGCAGAGTTTAGGGAGCTAGGAGAAAGATTAAAAAGCAGGACCTCAAAGGTAATGATCTCTAGATTGCTCCCGGTGCCACATGCTAGTGAGTACAGGAATAGGAGGATAAAACAGATGAATACGTGGCTGGAGAGATGGTGCAGGAGGGAGGGCTTTAGATTCCTGAGGCATTGGGACCGTTTCTAGGGAAGGTGGGACCAGTACAAGCCGGACGAGTTACACTTCAGAGCTGGGACCAATATTCTCACGGGGAGGTTTGTTTGTGTTGTTGGGGAGGGTTTAAACTAAATGGGGGGAAAATTGGGTGAGTAGCGCCTAAAGAGGCAGTCAGTGGCTGTAGCGCCACTGGCTGCGCCCCCCGCGATATTCAGCAGGGGCGCTAATGGTGGCGTTAGCCATTTGCGCTGCGCCACCACCGATGACATCATCGGTGTGCGCAGCGCCCCGTTCGCGATATTTGGTAGCGAACGCCGCAGTTGCGCCGTTCGCTACCCGCGCCCGGTTCACAGGGCCTTACTGTGCCGGCAGCGGCGCAAGTTAAGGTGGAGATGCGGGGCGGCTGCCTTTTTCGGCGGCCGCCTGCCAGTACCTCCGTCCCCGGCCTCCTAACCCCCTCCCCCCGCGGCATTGCCGGCTGTTTCCCGAGAGCCCGGCACTTCTCCTTGGTGCCGGGCTCGTTTGCCGGCACTCGCGAGCGGGGATCGCGCTGTTGCAGGCCCCTCCCCCTTAACAGTGGGAGGAAGACCTGCGGCACGTTGCGCTGCGATATTCAGTTTCAGCGCCCTAAGAGGGACGTGGAGTGCCTCGAGCCTCGCCCCGTGTCCCTCGAGGGGCAATGAAACTGAATATCTGACGATCGCTGAAGCCTCGAACGCTGTGCTAAATCCTGCGCTCAGGCGACTTTTGCGCCACTTTGGCGCCCCAACCCAATTTCTAGGCCAATGGGTTTAGAATGCATGTACATAAACGCACAAAGTGCGGTGAATAAGGTTGGTGAGCTACAAGCACAATTAGCCGTGTGGCAATAATGGACACGTGGCTTAAAAATGGTGAGGACTGGGCACTTAATATTCAAGGGTACAAAGTGTTCAGAAAAGATAGGGAAGGAAAAAGTGAGGTGGGGTGGCAGTGTTGATTAAGAAAGACATTGTAGTGTTAGAAAGGGAGGATGTTCTTGAGGGGACAAGGACAGAATCTATTTGGTTAGAGTTGAGAAGCAAAAAAGGTATGATCACGCTATTGGGGGTATTTGAGAACTTGATGCTGCAGTTAATGAAAGCACGGATGAGGGTTCAACAGCAAATAAGCTAAGGTAAGGCATAATCGGGCAATGTTCCAGGGTGGAATAAATCGTCTTGCCAACTGACCAGATGTGAAGTAGAAAACTCAAATCAGGTTGATTTGATAGCAACTAGAGAGGTGAATCTGGAGATGGAGCACCATGAACTCACCTTTCATACAGAATAATGGTTTCTAAAGATGTAACAAATTACAGATTTGAAGCAAAAAATCTCCAGCATTTTCAGTATGAATTGAATAGTAATCCTTTATTTAATCAGGTTTGTATTTAACTTTTACTGGCAGAAAATAAAAATTTTGTGAAATAAGTTTTATTTATCTGTTTTTTATCTAAAATGCATTGAAAAATAAAAGCTCAAAACTGCCTTCACAGTAGAATAAAATATTCGCTGGGGGTCGGAGAGCAATTGCACTTCCGCAGTCATTCTGGATATGAAACCAATTGTTTTTCCTTTCCTGTGTTCTCATAAAGTAATACCTCAATTAAAGGACTTTAAAACATAGCATTTTTTAATGAATATTTTCTGTGATTCTTTTTAAATTTCAGGCCAGTAAGTGCAAAAACAAGGCCTTTAGGACCACGGGATACTTTACCAAATAATCGACAATTCTATGAGATTATTTTGACATACAACTTTCATCAAGTAAGTACTACAAATTAAAAGAAGAAATTGCATTCTTGTAGCTTTTTTTCCACAGTTTTCCATTCATATGTGAGAAAGTCCTGAGGTCTTAATCATTAATTTGTGAGGAAGACCTTATGACCTAATTATAATTTGGTAGCCGCCTTCCTTTGTGGAACAAAACGATTGCTCCACTGTTCATAGAATCACAAGGCCTGAAATTCCGGTATGAGGAATGGGAAAATCCTGTGAATCTATGGATCAGCGGCCAAAAAATGGCATGCTACGGATTCTTATCAGCTCAGAACTTCGGTGTTGACTGCAGGAAGATATCAATGGACTGGTCTGGTGGGCAGAACAGTGGCAAATGGAATTCAATCCGGAGAAGTGTGAGTAATGCATTTGGGGAGGGCTAACAAGGCAAGAGAACACACAATAAATGGTAGGACACTGAGAAGTGCAGAGCATCAGAGGGACCTTTGGAGTACATGTCCACAGATCCCTAAAGGTAGCAGGACAGGTAGATAAGGTGGTTAAGAAAGCATTTGGGATACTTGCCTTTATTAACCGCAGCATAAAATATAAGAGCGGAGAGGTTATGCTTGAACTGTATAAAACACTAGGCCGCAGCTAGAATACTGCATGCACTTCTGGTCACCACATTACAGGAAGGGTGTGATTGCACTAGAGAGGGTGCAGAGGAGATTTACAAGGATGTTACCTGGGCTGGGGAATTTTAGCGATGAGGATAGGCTGGGGTTTTCTTATGAACAGAGGAGGCTGAGGGGAGACCTAATTGAGGTGTATAAAATTATGAGGGGCCTAGATAGAGTGGTTAGGAAGGACATATTTCCCTTAGCAAAAGGGTCAATAACCAGGGGGCATATTTAAAGTAATTGGTAGGAGGTTTAGAGTGGATTTGAGGAGAAATGTTTTCACCCAGAGGGTGGGGGGGGGGGTCTGGAACTCTGACTGAAAGGGTGGTAGAGGCAGAATCCCTCATCACATTTAAAAAGTACTTGGATATGCACTTCAAGTGCCGTAACCTACAAGGCTACGGACTAAGTGCTGGAAAGTGGGATTAGGGTGGCTAGCTCTTTCGTGGCCTGCACGGGCAAGATGGGCCGAATGGCCTCCTTTTGTTCTGTAAATTTCTATGATTCTATGACCTTTTGAAAGGCCTCCAACATTATCTAGACTGAGAACGGAATTGATTACCTTACGTCTTGAGGCAAAATTACTTCTTTTGAGGCATGTTGGGTAGAGTGGCTGTGGGCTGCTCTGATTTACAAGGCCGGATAGAGACGAGCGCCACTGAAGCACCCTTGGAGGTGGCAGAAGCCTGCCATGACCATGGAAATGACCCTGTCCCCACAATTTGGCACAGGGTTGGCAGCAAAACATGGGTTGATGGGGGTTCTGCTCTGCCACTCTGCCGTAGAGGGAGCAGTACATGTGGAATTTCCAGCCGATGGAGTTTAACAGCACTTCCTTGTACATATTCTGCTTTCACTGCTAATAAACATTTGGATACATGCGTACATACATGTTTTTTCTTGCTAAAGCAATGGTTACAAATATGACCACAAAGATGTAATAGTAGAGCATCTTCAAATTGGTAATATTCACCTGATTGTCTAAAGGACAATCCTATAAAACGCTACTGTTAAGCTATAAAAATCAAATGGTGATTCAAATTACTTTGAGATAGAAGCCTTATTTACTATGTTGTAGGACTTTTCTTCCTACTTCAGTTTTCTCTCTTTCCGTCCCTGAAGGCTATGACTCGTGCTCGAGTACAGTTCCACAGTTGTTGATACCATTCCGAAGTGCAGGAATTTGAACTGTAATTGTTGGTGGACCATTTGACTGTTGTGGATATCACAGATGATTAATCACCTCTTTCTTCCCACCCTCCCCATGTACAAAATACATGCTCATTTTATTTTTAGCAGGAAGGTCATTGAATAATGGCTGATTTTTTTTTGGAGGTGGGGGAAAGGGGTTCCCCCCACCTTTCTTAGCCCATGAACTCTGAAGCTAATTGTAGTTCTCCACTGCCACAATTCAGCACAGAGTATGGCTCGAATCTAGGAATTTACTAGTCTTATGATACACTTACCAACTGAGCCATCAGAGTAGCCTGGACTTTTTTCCAAATGAAATTTAATGAAGGAAAATATTAATTTTGACAAGATTTTTGTCTCTACCAATAGGATGTGATGTTACTCCTTGAGTAATACTGCTATGACCATACTTAAACAGGAGCTAAAATTCATTGCAGTTAATTAAATATCAGAACTTATATTTGCTTTAAGCATGATTGGAATTTATAATTATTACCACAGAGGAATCTATGAAAATTTTGTTATTAATAGCACCTAATTAAATGTACCAGGTTAATAAAGTGAATTAAAGCCTTGTTAATTACCTGCTAGTAAAAATTTGGTCGATTTTAACCTGACCTGCCTGGCAGAAACCATGTTAAAATCGACCAGGTGAATTACCCACGCATGTTCCGTGTGGATCCCGCCGTCCTCTATTTTAACCTGTCCTCTAAGCAGGCAGCAAAGGCATCCACCTCAAGCTGGTGGGGTCCTTCTTTAAATGTGCATATCGGGGGCCGAAGACTTCATTGGGCCCTGGCTGCAATTTTAATTCTGACCTGAGCAGAGAAGCTGTTGCAGCTTTCCTGCCAGGTAAGGTCAAGTGAGAAGAGGATTGGAAGCAGAAGAGGTCGTTCAAGGTAATTTTTTATTTTGCTTTGTGGGGCCAGCAGGAGTGCTCCCCGAGCCCCACATGGGAAGTTTAGGCCTTCCCTCCCCAGACTTTGCCCCCGCACCCACCTTTCCATACCGAAAAACCACCCCAATTCCCACACTTACCCGAGTGCTGGCAGACAGCCATGGGCCACCTGAATTTCCACAGCATGGCAGCCACTTCTTGCTGTTCTAGGTGAGAAGTCAGCCGATGGCACGTTTAAGAGTTTCACCGGTTAAAATTGCCATGGCTTCATTCTGCTGCTGGCAGACAGGAATCTAACTGAAACTAGCGGTTTTCAACCAGAAATCCGCTGACAATTAAAATCCTCCCCTTGCTGTTTTGCACTGGTCAAAATGAATATGAATGGAGCACATTGTACTCACCTGATGAACTGATGTTATTTCAACAATAAATTGGCAAGATGCTCATGCACAGAATAAATGCCCAGGGCTGGGGCACAGACACAAGTTTAAAAAGCGGGTATGCTGCCAGTTGGCTGCAGAAATAACCAGGTCTGGTTCTGGTATTGGTTATATAGTTATGAACGGTTGTGACTGACTTAGAAGAACTGCAGTCCTGGCATTTCTATCACTTGAGATAAGTACACAAATCCTCTTTTTAAAAAAAAAATGAAGCATTCATCTGTTACAAATGAGAATACATCCCCACAACTCTGGAGGAGCAGAACAACAGCTGGTAGACACGCAGTCTAATCCTCCAGTGCTGTGATATTTAAACAATTTTTCCTCCTGAATTTGATTCCTCTCTAACTGTAATTATAACTATTAACCAAATACAAAAAGTTGAAAGTAGAAAACATGCTGTCACTATAGTATATTTTACTATAAACTCACTTTCTCAAAATGTATGTACTTGTCATTTGAAGATTTCCCTAAAAGGCGTGTAATTTTTCTTCCTAACTATAGCCCAAGAATGGAGAGATGACTGCCAGCTGTCCCCTACTTTGTGAGCTACTGTACGAATCTGAATTTGATAGCCAACTGTGGATGCTGTATGATCAAAACAAAAAGCTGATGGGTTCAGGGGATGCCTACCCACACCAGGTAACTAAAGTACATACTAGGAAATTCTATCAAAACATTAAGTGTACAGGGAGTACATGATTTTCCTTAAAACTTTCTTCCTGTCAGGTGCTGTTATTCTATTATCATTCTGATCAAACATCACAAGTTGGTTTTGTCACTGTATTCCTACTTAGTTTCACCCTTATGTCTGGCTATTCATGTCTAGTTTTTTGGAACAAGTTATTTTTGAAATGGGCAACATTTTGATTCTCATGGTTGTTTTGGTTATTATCTACAACAATAGAAAGAAATAAAGAATCTATCTAAAACAATAACAACTTGTATTTATATAGCACCTTTAAAGTAATAAAATGTCCCAAGGCACTTCAAGGAGCGTTATAAAATAATAATTGACACAGAGCCACATAAAGAGATATTAGAGCAGATGAGAGGTAGGTTTTAAGGAGCGTCTCAAAGGAGGTATTGAGGCTTAAGGAGGGAATTCCAGAGCTTAGGGCCTTGGCAGCTGAAGGCATGGCCACCAATGGTGGCGCAATTAAAATCGGGGATGATCAAGAGGCCAGAATTAGAGGAGCGCAGATATCTTGGAGGGTTGTGGGGCTGGAGGAGGTTATCGAGATAGGGAAGGGCAAGGCAATGGAGAGATTTGAAAACAAGGATGAGCTTTTTAAAATTGAGGCTTTGCTTAACCAGGAGCCAGTGTAGGTCAGCGAGCATGGGCAGGATGGGTGAACAGGACTTGGTGCGAATTAGGACACGGGCAGCAGAGTTTTGGATGACTTCAAGTTTACAGAGGGTAGAACATGGGGGACCAGCCAGCAGTGTGTTGGAATAGTCAAGTCTAGAGGTAACAAAGGCATGGATGAGGATTTCAGCGGCTGATGAGCTGAGGCAGGGGCAGAGTTGGGCGATGTTCCGGAGTTGGAAATAGGCAGTCTTAGTGGTGGCACGGATGTGGGGTCGGAAGCTCATCTCGGGTTGAAATATGACACCAAGATTGCGAGCAGTCTGGTTCAGACTAAGACACGTATCAGGGAGAGGGAAGGTGTTGGTGTCTAGGGAATGGAGTTTACGGCAGGGACTGAAGACAATGGCTTCAGTCTTCCCAATATTTAGTTGGAGGAAATTTCTGTTCATCCAGTACTGGATAGTCTGAGACAGTGGAGGAGTCGAGAGAGATGGTGGTGAGATAGAGCTGGGTCAGCGTACATGTGGAAACTGACGCTGTGTTTTAAGATAATGTCACCGAGGAGGAACACATAGATGAGAAACGGGAGGGTGGGCCAAGGGTAGATCCTTGGGGGACACCAGAGGTAACAGTGTGGGAGCGGGAAGAGAAGCCATTGCAGCTGATTCTCTGGCTACGATTAGATGGATAAGATTGGAACCAGGTGAATGCAGTCCCACCCAGCTGGACAAAGGTGGAGAGGTGTTTGAGGAGGATGGTGTGGTCAGCCGTGTCAAAGGCTGCAGACAGATTGAGAAGGACGAAGAGGAATAGTTTACCTTTGTCACAGTCACCTAGGATGTCATTTGTGACTTTGATAAGAGCTGTTTTGGTACCGTGGCAGTGACTGAAACCTGATTGGAAGGATTCAAACATGGTGTTCCAGGAAAGATGCACGTGGATTTGGGAGGTGACAGCATGTTCAAGGACTTTGGAGAGGAACGGGAGGTTGGCGATGGGGCAGTAGTTTGCAAGAACGGGGGGCTCAAGGTTTGTTTTTTTGAGGAGAGTGATGATGATGTCATGGAACCAACCAGGGAACAGGCTATTTTAGATCTTGTATTGTGTAATGAGACAGGGTTAATTAGTAATCTCCTACTAAAGGATCCTTTAGGGAAGAGTGATCATGTGATAAAATTTCACATTGAGTTTGAGAGTGAAATACTTCATACGGAAACAAGAATCTTAAACTTAAATAAAGCCAATTGCATAGGTATGAGGGGCGAGTTACATTAGGTAGATTGGGAATTAGATTAAAAGGTATGACGGTAGATAAGCAGTGGCAAACATTTAAAGAAATATTCTAAAAGTCTTAACGAATATATAATCCATTGAGAAATAAACTCTGTGGGAAAAGTGATCCATTCGTGGCTAACTAAAGAAGTTAAGGATAGTATTAGATTAAAAGGAGAGGCTTATTATGTTGCGAGGAATAGTAGTAAGCCTAAGGATTGAGAGAGCTTTAGAAACCAGCAAAGGATGACCAAAAAATTGATTAAAAGGGAGAAAATAGAATGAGAGTAAACTAACAAGAAATAATACAACAGATTGTAAGAGCTTCTACATGTATGTAAAAAGGAAGAGAGTAGCAAAAGTAAGCATTGGTCGGGTAGAGGTTGGGACAGGTGAAATTATAATGGGGAATAAGGAAATGGCAGAGACTTTAAACAAATATTTTGTATTTGTCTTCACAGTAGAAGACGCAAAAAGAATATAAAAATAGTGGGGAACGACGGGGCTAATAAGAGTGAGGAACTTAAAGTAATTAATATCAGTAGAGGAAAAAGTACTTGAGAAACTAATGGAACTAAAAGCCGACAGATCCCCTCGACCTGATGGCCTACATCCTAGGGTTCTAAAACAGGTGGCTGCAGAGATAGTGGATGCATTGGTTGTGACCTTCCAAAATTCCCTAGATTCTAGAACGGTCCCAGCAGATTGGAAAGTAGCGAATGTAACCCTGCTATTCAAGAAAGGAGGGAGAGAGAAAACCGGGAACTACAGGCCAGTTAGCCTGACGTCACTCGTCAGGAAAATGCTGTAATCTATTATTAAGAAAGTTGTAACAGGACACTTGGAAAATCAAAATATGATTAGGCAGAGTCAGCATGGTTTTATGAAAGGGAAATAGTGTTTAACAAATTTATTAGAGTTTTTTGAGGATGTAATTAGCAGGGTAGATAAAGGGGAACCAGTGGTGTATATTTGGATTTCCAAAAGGCATTCGATAAGGTGCTGCTAAAAAAGTTGCTATGCAAGATAAGGGCTCATGGGGTTGGGGGTAATATATTAGCATGGATAGAGGATTGGTTAACGGACAGAAAACAGAGAGTAGGGATAAACTGGTCAATTTTTGGTTGGCAGGCTGTAACTAGTGGGGTGCCGCAAGGATCAGTCCTTGGGCCTCAGCTATTTACAATCTACATTAATGACTTAGATGAAGGGACTGAGTGCAATGTATCCAAGTTTGCTGACTATACAAAGCTAGGTGGACACAAAGAGCCTGCAAAGAGATATAGACAGGCTAAGTGAGTGGGCAATAAGGTGGCAGATGGAGTATAATGTGAGGCAATGTAAGGTTACTCACTTTGGTAGGAAGAATAGAAAAACAGAATATTTTTTAAATGGTGAGAAACTATTAAATGTTGGTGTTCAGAGAGATTTAGGTGTCCTCGTACAGGAAACACAGAAAATTAGCATGCAGGTACAGCAAGCAATTACTACAATTAGCTTTGGTGAGACCACACCTGGAGTACTGTGCACAGTTTCTGTCTCCTTATCTGAGAAAGGACATACATGCCTTAGAGAGGGTGCAACGAAGGTTCACTAGATTGATCCCTGGGATGAGAGGGTTGTCCTATGAGGAGCGATTGAGTAGATTGGGCCTATATTCTCTGGCATTTAGAAGAATGAGAGGTGATCTCATTGAAACATATAAGATTCTGAGGAGGATTGACAGGGTAGATGCTAAGAGATTGTTTTCCCTGGCTGGAGAGCCGAACTAGGGGGCATAGTCTCAGGATAAGGGTTCGGCCTTTTAAGACTGAGATGAGCAGGAATTTCTTTACTCAGAGGGTTGTGAATCTTTGGAATTCTCTACCCCAAAGGGCTGTGGATGCTGAGTCGTTGAGTATATTCAAGGCTGGGATAGATAGATTTTTTCTACTCATGGGGAATCGAGGGATATGGGGGTCGGGCAGGAAAGTGGAGTTGAGGTCGAAGATCAGCCATGATCTTATGAATGGCGGAGCAGGCTCGAAGGACCGTATGGCCTACTCCTGCTCCTAATTCTTATGTTCTTATGGCAGATTTGAAGGAGAGGGGAGGACAGTACCGAAGGAGGGGGGGACAGTACCTAAGGAGAGAGAACCGTTAACAATATTAACTAACATGGGAGCCAGGAACGAATGTTGGGTGGTCAGTAATTTAGTGGGAATAGGGTCAAGGGAGCAGGAAGTGGGTCTTATGGACAAGATGAACTTGGCGAGAGTATGAGGGGAGATAGGAGAGAAACTAGAGAAAGATGCGAGTTTATTGCTAGGGCAGGGGGGAACCTTAGAGGAAATTTGGCCTGGTGGGCTAGGATTATGGAGAGAAGTGACAGAGACAGCTGAATGGATGGCCTCGATCTTAGTTAATATTGCACCTAACATATGCAATGTTAGCTTTTTAAATTGTTCTCCCTGACATCGCTGATTTATACTGAACAGGAGGAGGAAAAGGAAAAAGATTCAGGAACTAAAACACAGTCAAAGAGAAGTGATGCATTCTTTTCAACCTCTGCTAAAATACTCATTACGTGAAGATTAATATTATAATAAAAAGAACATTTCAACTGTCATTTTTACCACTACCCAATTTATAAGTTGGCCACCCCACATCTGTATTAAACTCATCAGTTGGCAAGTGATTATATTACAGTAGCACTCTTATCACAGAATATGCAGCAACCATCTAGATTTTTAAAGTCCCAAATAGCATGAAGCTACTACATTGGCTACTTTGACACATTTGACTCCGTTAGATTACAGATATGCTTCTAGCCCCACTGCTCCCCTGATGCAATAGCCACCTTTGCAGTCTCAAATCTACGGACCATACTTGGTGAGCGATGAGCATGGCTGTCTCTCAGCAAATATGGTTCAACTGCAACTAACTGTGTTTCTCCCTTTCTGTGGACAAATCCTCACACCATTCTAAGATCATCCTGGGCTGCAGGAACAACTTCAAACTCCTCCACAACAAACTGTTGCCTCTGACTTCCCTTCTCTGCATCTTTTCTTCAGATACCAAAGGAGTAATTTCAAACTCTCAGCAGGGAAGCTGCAGGCAAAGGGAGTGTAGGATGGAGTTAGAACTATAGCATTGTAGCCCAAGTTCTCTGACCCACATCACTGCTCCTGACTCTGAGCCTGGGAATGCGGGATTACCCTTCAGATGCTGGACTGCCCTTACCCATCCTGGACTACTTCACGTTCAAAATCAAGATAATGTTCTCTGCTGTTTCTAGCCCCTACACCAAGTTCCAACCCCTCCATTCCATAGTTTTTGCTACATCTTCTCACTAGCCCTCACTAAAATTATCTTGTCCATGAAGCCCACCGCTCACACCCTTGATCCCCTCCTGTCCCAGCTCCTGACCATCCAGCTTCCCCCCTTTAGTTTCATGCTTGCATCTTCAGCCTATCCCTATCTCTATCACAATCCTCACATAATTTAAAACCACAACCATTATCTCTTCTGCTACTCTTGATGCTTTCATTCTCTCACGACTACTGCCCCATTTCAACCTTTCTTTTCTTTTGAAAGTCCGAGAATGCCTCGTTATCTTGCAGTTAGGCTCCCACCTCTCCCGTCATTTGTGTTCAAAACTCTCCAATCAGGTTTCCACCCTACCCACAGCACCGAAACTGTGCTGGTTAAATTGACAAAGGACAATCTTGTATGAACATTACTCCTTGTCCTTCCTTATCCTTCCTTTCTGCAGCCGGAGCCAAATGTGCTGCAGAACCCTTATCGATGCCTTTATTACCTTGAGCTCAATTAACTCAGTGCTCTGCTTTAAGGCCTCCATCATCCACAAACGGCAACTTATGCAAAACATAGCTGTCCATGTTCTCACCCATATCAACACGCATACCCTCATCATCCCCATTCTCACCACACCCCACTGATTTCTCTACCCCATCCCAGTGAATTGACTTCAGGATCCATATCCTTGCCTTCAAAACCCTCCAATACCTTGCCCACTCTAGCTCAATGATCTCCTCCAACAATGCATTCCTTCTTTCACCCTCTGCTTTTTTGATACTAGCTTACTTCTTATTGCCCACTCCCTCCAATCCATCATTGGCAGCCATGCCTTCAGCCACAATGTCCCAGTCTCTCTTCCCCCAGTACCCTGTCCTTGTCGACCCTCTCTCTGACTTCAGAAGCCTCTTTAAGACACTTCTCTTAGACTGTGTTTTATTTCCAAAATCTCTCCTCTTCCTTTTCCTTCTCCTCCTGTTCAGTGTCTATTCTTTGTTCACCCTACGTAAAGCAGTCTGAGATGTCACTCCGCATGTGAGGAGGGCTATAGAAATAGAGGTTCTTGTGCTGCTCTTGTCATCACCTCAATCTTCTATAGGTTAAAAAATGAAATCGGTCAATGTACAATATAAACAAGATAAATGATGGGACTGTTTACACATCACCCATAACCTATAAACCATCACTGAATTAAGCCCTGCAAGTTGCACTGTCCCTTCATGCGTAATGTACCTGACATCGCTTCATAAATCACCTAAGGGCGAGAAATTGGGCTCGGTAGCGCCCGTTTTTTGGGTGTTACGAGGGTACCTTATGGTTCCAAAATGGCGTCTATGGCGCCCGCGCACACTTCTAAAATGAAGCCATCTTGGTAAAGGGGTTAGTGCGCGCAAACTTAACATCTGCCGGAAGTATGCAGAGCAGGCAGATCATGACATCATGTTGATTTGATGCCAGCATTGCTATTTTGGAGTTCCACGTTCCAGCTGACTCCTGCTGAATGTGTGTTAAGCAGCATGTAGGAACCCCCACCAGCGCTATTTAAAGGGATGATCAACTACTTACAGGTTAGTTGCTGGTTGATTTCTTCTGGCTGTTGCAATTCTGCACGTTTTTGGTGCTTTCCATATTTGTTTCAAAAGTCTACAGGGAGTGGTGTGGCAGGTGCTGAAGTACTTTTTGCTGACTTCAAGGCTTCTGCACAAGCCAGTTGCTCCCAGACATGGGTGGACTAGTAGGCCTTCCTCTTGGAAACAAGCATGACTTGGAGAATGAGCAGAGGCCATGCAGAGCAGGACAAGCTGCTAAAAGAGGCAGGAGAAGGAGGGGGAGAAGGGCTCTCTGCCCAGGGTGTTCAGGGTGTAATTCACCTCCCTGAACCTCAGCGACGACCAATGTTTGAGATGTCTGCACTTCACTAAGGAGGTCATCACTGAAATCTGCCCACTACTGCAGCCGCAACTCCAACCTCAGAGTAGGGCAAGGCATTGCTCGTGGTTGTGAAGGTGACCGTGGCTCTGAGTTTTTATGCGTCTGGCTCCTTCCAGACCTGCCACACCACTCCCTGTACACTTGTGAAACTTGAAACAACTATGGAAAGCACCAAAAACGTGTAGAATAGTAACAACAGCCAGAAGAAATCATCCAGCAACTAACCTGTAAGTAGTTGATGATATTAGCAACATCTTGCAGTTTACAGTCTACTGCTGCATAAGGGAGGTCATTGTGGCGCTCTATTCAGAGAAATAACTTAATTTCCTTCCATCTTGCCAGAGAGAAGCAGGCGGAGCAAACACAAGAGTTTGCAAGGTTTGCAGGATTCACCAGGGTGCCATTGACTGCACGCACATTGCCTTGCAGGCGCTGCGTGTCAACCCTGCCATGTACTGGAACCGAAAGGGATTCCACTCCCTCCATGTGCAGCTGTTGTGTGACCATAGGCAGCACATCATACAGGTCAATGCCTGGTACCTTGGCAGCAGTCATGTTGCCTTCATTCTGTGCCAGTCCACTATGCCAGCTGCATTTCAGCCACAACGTCAAAACAAAGGGTGGCTATTGGACGACAAGGGCTATCCGCTGACAACGTGGCTCATGACTCCGGTTCGCAACCCACGCACTTGCGCAGGATGCATACAATGAGAGCCATGCTGCCACAAGAAATGTGATAGAGCAGACCATTGGCGTGCTGAAGCAACGATTCCACTGCCTGGACCTGGTGGTGGGGGGGCCCTGCAGTAGTCGGATGAGCGGGTCTCAAGATTTTTGGTGGTATGCTGCACAACCTTGCCATCATGAAGGAACAGCCTTGCCACCACCTGTCATGCGAGAAGCTGAGGAGCACAAGGAGGAGGGGGAAGAGGAGGAAACTGAAGGGAGGCTGCAATCTGGATAGCCCCTTTCTGCTCGGGCTGTACGTGAAGAACTAATTCAGGTGCTATAGCAGTAATCTCAACCCCAATTCACTAACAGTCCCACACTCCTTACCTTCCCTCTGTCACTGACCATCACATCGTCCTCTTGGCCACAATGCAAAAATAAAAGCCAACACAAAATAAAGATTGCAAAATAAAATTTAGGAAGTAAATCATGCCATATTGCATATAAACTTCAACTAATCACCCTTGTGCATTCCTTTAGTGCCTGTCTTCCGTTTGCCTTTGCCTGTCCTAGTCTGCCTATGAAGTGCTACCCTAGTGGCTGCAGCATGGCTGGTGGAAGGCTGCTGACTTTCAGTGGAGGAGACTGCAGATGGCCTTGGAGGGTGACCTCGAGCAGCTCTGGGCCTAGAAGGCCCAGCTTCAAACTGCATCATCTTGGCATGGGCAGCAGAAGTATGGGCTGGCTAGCTGACGAGCAGCAGAAGGGGCACTGGTGGAGTGACATGGGTGGGATCACGAATGCTGTCATCCTGAGGGGACAGCAGTCTCGTGCTCCATGAGGTCACTGCCCCAGGGCGGTGCCTGAGTAATCCTAGTAATCTGTTGGGAGGACAGATTACTGGACTGCTTGACAGCCTTTAAGCCCCTTTGAACATTGGTATCCACAGTCATGATGGCAGCAAGCTGACCTTGCATGACATCAGGCTGAGCTTCCACTGCAGCACTTAAACTTTTGGTGGAAGCTGCTTGTGCTGCAATGGAAGCTGAGACATTGGCCATCAGTTACTGCATCATGGTTGGGTCCACAAGTGTGTTGATGGAGCTGGCCACCAGTTCCATGCTGGAAAGGATGGGCTCCAAGCTCTGCACAAAGCCCGAGCCAAGTTGGTGCCAGACTCCTCCATGCTCCTTGATATTGAACACAGGTTTTCTGGCAGGCTTCCCAGTGCACCAAGTGTTTTGTAGTGTAGACCCATCAGCCTTCTTATTTAGCCCTGGCTGCAGTGCACTTGTTCCTGGAGTCTCACCACGTGCAGATCCCACCTCTATGCTATCCTCTAAGATATGCGCAGTATCCGTATCTGAGCTGGTGGCTGCGAGTGTGAAATCAAGTGACGGTGTGACTTCATCTTCACTGTCTTGGTTTTCCTCTACTGCCTGGCCAGGTTGCACATCTTGGGTATGTGAAAGGAATCGGGTACAAGGGTAAGGTTATGATGAGGGGAGAGGAGAAAGTAAGAAATGCATGTTTACACCATCTGCAGCTTGTAAGTCAGAAGAGATTGTGGGATGAGGGAGAAGTGGGTTGTGAAAAAGAGGATTAGGTATATGGATCAATGTTCCCTCTAATTTTTTTTCGATTGTGGTCCCTTTAACTGGCTGCGCGGCCCATTCAAATTTTCGCACGTGCGCGATTTTTTCCATGTAAAAGCCGGTGAACGGCCTGCGCAGGACCTCCAGACCGCTGTACAGCTTAGCAGGAATGTTGATGCACTGTCATCTTCAGTGGATTCAGCCCGCCACTGGCCAAAACCTCAGCAATGGCCCTTCCGATAATGGCCAGCACTGTCTCCTCCATGGCCGTTAGAACATGCAGGCGCATCTCTTCCCCTCCGGTTAGTTCCTGCTGCCTCCGGTTGTGCGCCAACATCTTCTGCGAGAGAGAGGGAAGTGTGTCAGTAGTGTCATGCAATATGTTTGGGTGATGTGGCTGTCATAGTTGAATAGCTGCCCGTGTGTGTAAGCTGTGAGATGTGGTTGTGAGGCTTGCAACAGTGCTAAGTGTGTGAGGGTGAGGTGAAGCATATGAATGTTGAGCTTGAGTCCTGAGAGATTGTTGGTTGGCGAATGATGGGGGTGTGGTGAATTGAGCAGTGGTTGAGGCTAGTGGTGCAATTGGTCGGACATGGCATTTGAAGATGCATTCACTGACCTTGACCACTTGTGTGAGGTCATTAAACTTCTTGTGGCACTGCGTCCAGGTCCTTGGGGCTAAACTCCTGGCATTGAGCTCTACGGCTATCTGCTCCCACTGCCTTCTCATCATGTGTCTGGAGGGCCTCCTACCCCCCTGCGGATACAGGACATCTCTCCTCCTTTCCACCTCCTCCATCAAGACTTCCAGTGCAATGTCGGAAAAGCTTGGTGCATGCTCTCTCCTATGGTCAGCCATTGTTCTTTGTTGTACAGCACTTTTCCAAATGATGGCAGCACCTCCAGCAGCCACAATGCACCTTCCCTTGAAGAGGTGCAGGTTATCTTTAAGTAGTGCAAGCTAGCTTTAAGTAGTGCTAGCAAGTAATGCTATTGGTGTCCCCGCATACAACCAATGAACAGTGCGGTTAGCGATGGCTGTACAGAGAAATCATGATAATGAGCAGGCAGCATGAAGGTGGTGTGCTGCCTGCATTGCATTGAACAGGCGCGGGCTAATCATACATCGCGAATCCCACGCCCGTTTTCAGGGGCTATCAAATTTAACCCTCCCAAAGTCTTTTTGCATCCTGTCTCATCATTTAATTGGATTAAAACCTTGTATGGACCTCTGACATCTGTTCTATCAATGGTGTAAAAACAAATTGCACCTGAAACATTAGATTATGAAAGATAGCTCACACCAGTGCATAAGGTATACCCATCATATTCATATTTCATAAAAATCTGCATGTAATTTACACACCAGATTTTATCTATGCTGGACATTTTGGGGATATTTTACTCCAGATACTTTTTTGGGATCAGTGACTTGGACCATTCCCATGGGTGAACCCTTGCTTCCTATTAACTGGAGTGTGCCTTCATCTGTCCAAAACACTCAGGATGCTTGTATGTGAATTAAATGGCTTGGTTAATCATTCAGATACCTGTCGCAGACAAGTGTGTTGGGGCTATTCTGCATCAAAACATGCTGGACCATTTTCTGTGATACCCATTTCTATGATGATAGAAAGAAAGAAACCAATAGGATGACATATTATGGACAAAACTTCTTCATTTCTGTCACATTTGTATCTTTATTTTCTGCATTGCCCTTTTTATGTACATAGTTTGAAATGCATGCTATTACATATTTGTTGATGTAAAAATGAGTGGCTGACATCAGATGGCTGAAAATGAAATAATAGCCTGGAATAACCACTTCACCGTGCATTTCCATTGCACCTTGAAGTTTGTGTACCTTTTCTGAACTAGTACAATAGTTAGAATCATAATTCTGTAGACTCCACCCTTGAAATTACAGGGAATGAAAAGTAATATCATTCTTACTCTAAAAGAAAGTTAATTCAAAATACTGCTGTAGCCTTCAATCTATTTATTTAACTAGTGTGATTTATGCTAAAACAAAGCACTAATTGCTCATTTATATTTTAAACTGAAATTGCAAGATATGCTTCTAAAGACAATATTCTGATTGTATATCTTTTACATTTTTTTGGTAACAGTATTCTCTGAAGTTGGAGAAGGGAGACTATACTATCCGGCTCCAAGTACGCCATGAACAGCTTAATGAGCTGGAACGCCTTAAGGATCTTCCAATTGTTATATCCCACAGGCTCCCCAGTACTCTGAATTTAGATGTTTATGACAATCACAGCAATGCACTTATAGGCAAGAAAAAAAACAACAGTTTAACGCTACCACCAAATTGCTCGCAGCCTTTCTTTGTTACTTCTCTTCCTGATGATAAGTGAGTATCAGTGTTTTAATTTCAACATTTTCTTGTGGTCATTTCACGGCTAATCATTGTTTACTTCATAAACTCAGATACATCCATCTTCCATCAGCTTGATTGGTAATACTGTTTGTCGTGCTTAGGTTAATTGCATATGTATCCAGCAGAGGGCGTCTAGTCTTGGAGGTAATACTATCATTTATTTGCTGAGCACCTGGCGGGATTTGGGCAACATAAATTATTTGCACTACAGAAAAGAAATTAATTGTGAGAAGCAGGTTACGATATTTCTGAGAGGTGATAACGCAATGTATAAAAGTCCCTTTTCTCTAAGTAGAAGAGCAGCAAGTTATAACATAGAAAAGAGTAGGAGTAGGCCATTCGGCCCTTAGAGCCTGCTCCACCATTCAATATCATCATGGCTGATCCTCTATCTCAATACCATATTCCCGCTCTCTCCCCATACCCCTTGATGCCTTTTGTGTCTAGAAATCTATCTATCTCCTTCTTAAATATATTCAGTGACTTGGCCTCCACAGCCTTCTGTGGTAGAAAATTCCACAGGTTCACCACCCTCAGTGAAGAAATTTCTCCTCATCTCAGTCCTAAATGTCCCACCCCGTATCCTGAGACAGTGACCCCTCGTTCTAGAACCCCCAGCCAGGTTAAACATCCTCCCTGCATCCAGTCTGTCTAGCCCTGTCAGAGTTTTATTCCCTCTCATTCTTCTAAACTCTAGTGAATACTGGCCTAGTTGACCCAATCTCTCCTCATACGACAGTCCTGCCATCCCAGGAATCAAGTCTGGTGAACCTTCGCTGCACTCCCTCTATAGCAAGTATATCCTTTCTTAGGTAAGGAGATCAAAACTGCACACACTACTCCAGGTGTGGTCTCACCAAGGCCCTGTATAACTGTAGTAAGACACCCTTGCTCCTGTACTCAAATCCTCTTGCAATGAAGGGCAACACACCATTTGCCTTCCTAACTGCTTGCTGCACCTGCATGTTTGCTTTCAGTGACTGGTGTACAAGGACACCCAGGTCCCTTTGTACATCAACATTTCCCAGTCTATCACCATTTAAATAATGTTTTTCCTACCGAAGTGGGTAACTTCACATTTATCCACGTTCTACTGCATCTGCCATATATTTGCCCACTCACTCAACTTGTCTAAATTGCCTTGAAGCCTCTTTGCATCCTCCTACAACTCTCAACCCCACCTAGTTTGGTGTCGTCAGCAAACTTGGAAATATTACATTTGATTCCCTCATCCAAATCATCATTGATATATATTGTGAATAGCTGGGGCCCAAGCGCTGATCCCTGCGGTACTCCACTACTCACCGCCTGCCACCCCGAAAAGACCCATTTATTCCTACTCTCTCTTTCCTGTCTGTTAACCAATTTTTAATCCATGCCAGTATATTACCCCCAATCCCATGTGCTTTAATTTTGCACACTAACCTCTTATGTGGGACTTTATCAAAGGCCTTCTGAAAATCCAAATACACCACATCCACTGATTCTCCCTTATCTATTCTACCAGTTACATCCTCAAAAAAACTCCAGTAGGTTTGTCAAACACGATTTCCCATTCATAAATCCATGTTGACTTTGTCTAATCCTGTTGATATTTTCTAAGTGTCCTGTTAGAACATCCTTTATAATAGACTCTAGCATTTTCCCTACTACTGATGTTAGTGACATGAATCTTGTCATTCATGTGGAAATGACTTATGAAATAATACTGGGCGGCCTGCTGGTGGCGCTGTCCAGGGAGAGTATAAATACTCGGGCATGGGCCCAGCTTGCTCAGGACATTCTTTAACAGGAACTAGTGAAGGACACAACTAGATCTCCATGTTGAAAAACAGTTGATTAAAGCCTTGTTTAATACTCAGACCAAGTGCCTCGTAGTTTTTTTTACGTCAGTTAGGCTAACCGGTCTGTAGTTCCCTGCTTTCGCTCTCCCTTTTTTAAACAGTGGGGTTACATTTGCCACCCTCCAATCTGCAGGAACTGTTCCATAATCTATATTGGAATTTTGGAAGATGACACTATTTCCATTGCTACCTCTTTTAGTACTCTAGGATGCAGATTATCAGGCCCTGGGGATTTATCGGCTTTCAGTCCCATTAATTTCTCCAGCACTATTTTTTTACTAATACTAATTTCCTTTAATTCCTCCTTCTCACTAGACCCTTGGTTCCCTAGCATTTCTGGGAAGTTATTTGTGTCCACTTCCGTGAAGACAGAACCAAAGTATTTGTTTAATTGCTCTGCCATTTCCTTGTTCCCCATTATAAATTCTCCCGTTTCTGACTGTAAGGGACCTGCATTTGTCTTCACTGATCTTTTTCTTTTTACATACTTGTAGAAGCTTTTACAGTCCGCTTTTATGTTCCTTGCAAGTTTACTCACATACTCTATTTTTCCCCTCTGAATCAATCTCTTGCTCCTTTTTGCTGATACTCTTCCGCCAGGAGCTGACATTTTGCTGAGTAGTGGAAAGCTTCCCTCTCACCAAGACCCAAAATTCTACTCCTGTGGGGTGGCTGCTGGTGTCAGTGTTTCCTCCAGTCAGGAGGTGGAATTCTGCTTTTTGGGCAGGGACACCGTTTTGTCGTTCCCACCCACTGAGACAATATTGTGCTTGCAAGGTGGTGCTGCCACCTTTTCCTCCACCAAGAAAACTCATTCATGCTGAACAGGTAAGGGGGAAGATGGTGATGGAGGAGTTCAGTCAGAACATCCTTCTCTGGGAGGGAAAGGGGCTGCTAATGTATCTGTTTGACACTTGGAGTGAAAATCTTTTTAGTTTGAGGGATTAGAAATATGTGTGCTTCTGCTTGTTTTATATTTTACCATTTGCGATAGTCACAGCATCTGCAGGATGTCAGATGCTGAAAGCCACCAGAGATCAAGGAATTAGAGGTCGGAAGTTTTTCAGAGGCCGTTGCTTGCAGATAGGGAGCAATTCGCTAAAAACAAAGTGACTATTTTACCTCAGTTTCAAATGGTTAAGCGAATACAATTTATACCCCTGTCAGGACAATCACTTGTGCTGTGTGGGATGCTTGGCTGGATGGGTTTGTGACAGGCAAGCTACGACATCCTTGCAGTTTAAAAACTGCAATCAATGTGCCACTTATAGACATAACTGAAACTACAGGCAATATAATACAACCTGCTGACAAGGGTGGTGCTGTTGTTGTTTGGTGAACCGACCTCTACCGTGTGAAGGCTGAACGCCAACTCTCTGACACCTCCTCCTACCTCCCCCTTGACCATGCCCCCACGACCAAACGTCAAGCCATTATTTCCAAGACTGTCACTGACCTCATCTCCTGGGGATCTTTGCTCCATGGCTGTCAACCTCATAGACCCCCAACCCCGCACAGCCCGCTTCTACCTCCTTCCCAAGATCCACAAACAGGGCTGCCCTGGTAGACCCATCGTTTCATAGAAATATAGAAGACAGGAGCAGGAGTAGGCCATTCGGCCCCTCGAGCCTGCTCCGCCATTTAATGAGATCATGGCTGATCATCCAAATTCAGTACCCTGTCCTTGCTTTCTCCCCATATCCCTTGATCCCTTTAGCCTTAAGAAATATATCTAACTCCTTCTTGAATATATTTAATGAATTGGCCTCAACTGCCTTCTGTGGTAGAGAATTCCACAGGTTCACCACTCTCTGGGTGAAGAAACTCCTCACCTCTGTTTCAGCATGTGCTTGCCCCACGGAAATGATTATTTCTTACCTCGACTCTATTTTTTCTCCCCTTGTCCAGTCTCTTCTCACCTATATTTGCGACTTTTCCGACGCCATCCGCCACTTTACCAATTTCCAGTTTCCTGGTCCCAACCGTCTCCTTTTCACTACGGACATCCAACCCCTCTACACCTCCATCCCCCACCAGGACGGCCTGACGATGCTCCACTTCTTCCTTGAACAGAGGCCCAACCAGTCCCTGTCGTCCACCACCACCCTCCTCCGGCTGGCTGAACTTGTTCTCACATTGAGCAACTTCTCCTTTGACTCCACTCACTTCCTCCAAATTAAAGGTGTTGCAATGGGAACCTGCATAGGTGTTGCTATGGGAACCCGCATGGGTCCTAGCTATGCCTGCCTTTTCATGGGATATGTCGAACATTCTTTGTTCCAGTCCTATTCAGGTCCCCTCCCTCACCTCTATTTCCGGTAAATTGATGACTGTATTGGTACCGTTTCCTGCTCTCGCCCTGAACTAGAAAATTGCATTCACCTTCGCTTCCAATTTCCACCCTTCCCTCACCTTCACATGGTTCATCTCCGACTCTTCCTTTACCTTCCTCAACTTCTCTGTCTCCATTTCTGGGGATAGGCTATTGACAAACATTCACTACAAGCCCACTGACTCCCACAGCTACCTGAACTACGCTTCCTCCCACCCCGTTTCCTGTAAGGACTCTATTCCATTCTGCCGCATCTGCTCTGACGATGCCACCTTCCATAATAGTGCTTCCAATATGTCTTCCTTTTTCCTCAACCGAGGATTCCCCTCTACCGTGTCCGTTCTATTTCCCGCACTTCTGCTCTCGCTCCTTCCCCTCCCTCCCAGAACCACGCTAGGGTTCCCCTTGTCCTCACCTTTCACCCCACCAGCCTCCACATTCAGTGGATCATCCTCCGCCATTTCCGCCACCCCCAGCATGATCCCACCACCAAACGCATCTTCCCCTTCCCTCCACTTTCAGCATTCCGAAGGGATCGCTCCCTCACGACACCCTGGTCCACTCCCATCACCCCTTCGCCCGGCACCTTCCTGTGCAAGCGCAGGAGATGCAGCACCTGCCCTTTTACCTCTTCCCTTCCCACTGTCCAGGGCCCCAAACATTCCTACCAGGTGAAACAGCGATTCACTTGTACTTCTTGCAATTTAGTATAGTGTATTCGCTGCTCCTGATGTGGTCTCTATATTGGAGAGACCAAACGCAGATTGGTTGACCGCTTTGCAAAACACCTCCATTCAGTCCGTAAGCGTGACCCCGAGCTTCCGGCCGCCTATCACTTTAATTCTCTGCTCCACTCCCACCCTGATCTCTCCGTCCTCTGCCTCTTGCATTGTTCCAACGAAGCTGAACATAAGCTCGAGGAACAACACCTCATCTTCCGATTAGGCACTTTACAGCCTTCTGGACTCAACATCGAGTTCAACAATTTCAGACCATAACCTCAGCCCCTATTTTTTTTTCTCTCTCACATGACAGCTGTTGATAATTCTGCCATTGCCGTTTACACCTCATCTAGACTCATCTTTTGTTTCTTAACTTGTCCCATTACCCTCTCCTTTTGCCTTGCACCATCATCCCTTTTGTCTTTTAATCTCTCCTGCCTTCAATCCTATCACAGACCTTCCCTTTTGTTCTTTCCTCCCCTGCCCCCTTTCCCTGCCCTTACACTTGCTTAAAAGCTGTTACATCTCCAGCTTTTTCCAGTTCTGACAAAAGGGTCTCAGACCTGAAACATTAACTCTGTTTTTCTCTCTCCATGGATGCTGCCTGACCTGCTGAGTGTTTCCAGCATTTTCTGTTGTTATTGGCACTATAATGGGGGTTTGCCCACAAGGCAAGGTTATCATGAAACTTTCAAGGAAATACATGCTCACGGGGTATAGTCCATATAAATTCAGGAACACAGATTTTGCCATTCTAAATGAACAATGGACTTCTAAATATTTCATGTTGGCAATTGAATACAATCTTTTGGAGGCAAAGCTTAATTATATCCTTTTCAGTGTAATTTTTTATTTTTATCGAAAGTTGTAATTTCCACTAAAAAGGTAACTGCTGAATTTGATATACAGACAAAGTCTGATTTTGAAATGGTACCACAATCTCTCTGTTCTTCTCTGCTACAATCTAGCTTTGCATGATTAATTCTAGGATTCCTAAAGGAACGGGACCAGGTTGTTACCTGTCAGGAACTTTAACGCTGGCAAAGAGTGAACTAGGAAAGAAAGCTGTGAGTACTTGCTCTTCCAAATCTGCTCAGAGATGGGTCTTTTGCTCTGCAGTGTATTTTATCTCATTTATCCATTTCTTCCTGAATTTGCCTGACATGTAAGCCTCTGCTTCTGTAACACTTCCATACTATATTACCTAGTGCTATTTATTGATCTCTGCTTTTGCATGCACCTTGGAATAGTTGAACTCAAAGATTGTTTGGTTTTAATGTTTCTGTTATTAGAAGATAATTCATACTATTCAGACATATCTAGACATAAAGTTGTGAATAAACGTCTCTGATTTTTGTGAACTGCAGCTCATTCCTCTATGATAATGTTCTACTCTTTGTGTAGAAGCATCATACAAATAGGCAATATATTAACAGTATACTTTGAATAAAACTTTCCCTCACAATAAAAAAAGCTTGCAGGCTTTTCCTACAACTTGCCAGATTCAAACAAAAAGTAGCATAGATAAAGAGGTTACAATTACAAGTTGTTAAAATGTCAATATGGAGCAATCTGCTACATTTATTTACTAATGTGCCATTTTAAAGTTGTTGGAAATATTTATCTGAACACAAAATTGTTGATGGTTTTATCTAGCTTTCATTTGCTTCTGTACATATAAGTCATGTACATATAAGCACGGTGGCATAGTGGTTAGCACTGTTGCCTCACAGTGCCAGGGACCCGGGTTCGAATCCGGCCTCGGGCGACTGTCTGTGTGGAGTTTGCACATTCTCCCCGTGTTTGCGTGGGTTTCCTCCAGGTGCTCCGGTTTCCTCCCACAGTCCAAAGATGTGCGGGTTAGGTTGATTGGCTATGATAAAATTGACCCTTAGTGTTAGGGGGATTAAATACGTGGGGTTACGGGGATAGGGGTGGGATATGTGTTGGTGTAAGGGTTACGGGGATCGGGTGGGATATGTGTCGGTGCAGGCTCGATGGGCCGAAATGGCCTCTATCTGCACTGTGGGGTTTCTGTGATTCTGCCATATATTTTTTACTGTAGATTAGCAATTATGGATTTTAAACATGTGAATGATGTCAACGCAGTTTAAAAAAAAAGTTAGCATCTGAATCAAAATATTTGGCAATTCTATTTTGTGAGGCAAAGGAGTGATGTCACAATCAAAAATAAAAAATAGCTTCAACCACCAAGCAGTATAAGAGAGCTTAGTATAACTTGGTCTGAAATTTTGTTACGTTTTATTGCATCTGTTTGGATCAAAGTCCAACTTTTCTCCCCTGTTTGAAGTTAAATTAAATCTTATGGATTTGGCTTGTAAAGCTATGTCGTAAACACCAGTAAGGAAGTTCTCTTATTGTAGATTTTGAGTAGGCAGGTTTTACTAACAGAACCCCGGGATGTATTAGAGAAGGTCTCCAAATTGTGCAGTGTCTGCATGTTTTCTTACAGTATGTTGTTCTGACTCCCAGGGGAAGGCTGCATCAAAACGTCAAGGAAAATTTAAAAAGGTACTGCATTGTCATCTGTCACTATACTATTTATTGTGATTCTAACCATTTTTTACACTCTGGGTGAAATTTCTGAGATCTTTTAATGCACATTGGGAAATTTAAATATATTGCAACTATGTTAGATAAACTATTGCTCTGACTGAAGAGACCTACCAAAAACTGTTAACATATCTTAAATTAATTTTTCTTCATCAAGCAGTTACCTTTGTGACCAAGTAAAATTGGTTGTTTAGGAAGGTATTTAAGATTAAATTATGAAATCATGTGGAGTTACCATTTGCTTCTATTGCTGAATTGTTATTCTTGCCACTTAACTTTGGACACAGCTGCTTGATCCAAGTACAAATTCTACTTAATTCAATTAGAAATCTGCACTTCCTAAGAAAATTATGCAAACATTTGCAAATCCTAGCTCCTTCACAAGAGACTTGGTTATTAGTATGATATTCTATATTTATTGTGTGATGTCAGTATTGATGCTGTTCAGCATGATTGGGAAGTTAAAATAGATTATTTGATTATTAACTAAATCCTATGTTTGCTTTCTTATTTAAAAAAGGAATGTATTTGCTCAACAATTCTTGAAATCACTTGCTTTTTAGTGTTATTTAGCCAAATCTGAGTTCTGATACGATAATTGGCCTAATGTACTGGACTCTACAAAGTATGTTGTCAGATGGTTTCAGATATCATGGCTCAGGCATTCTACCAGTTCATATCGCTGCAGTATGTTGACTCCTTGGAACTGTTCTGATAACAAAGCAGAATTAGTGGTTTAAAAAAAAACGTCTTTAGATTGTGATAACTCTTGCTTTCAAACTTAGCCACTTTAAATGTGCAGATGTTTTTAAAAATATTACTGACAAGCTAAACATAGTTCTATTCAAAATGTATTCTTACAAGGTAGAAACTTGAATCCCAAAAGTTACTATTAGTTGATGATCTTCCTTGGGCAAAATGTTATTTCTTTACATTGCCACTAATTTTTTTCCGTGGTGGTGGAGGACATCTTTATTACCTCCGGCCACTTGGAGTGTGCATCAACTGCGATTAGAAACATTGAGTCCATAAATGGACCAGCAAAGTCGATGTGCACCCTTTGCCAGGGAGATGAGGGCCACTCCCATGGATGTAGAGGGGCTTGTGGTGGAGCGTTTTGGACCTTCTGGCATCCTAGGCAGCTCTTGGTCATTTCTTCGATGTCTCCATCGATACCTGGCCACCATACAAACGCCCTAGCTAGGTTCTTCATTTTCACTCCACCCAGATGCCCCTCGTGAAGCTCCTTTAGCACTTTATCCTGGAGTTTGGGTGGAATCACCACTCTGGATCCACACATCAAGGTTCCTCGGCACACTGACAGCTGTTCTCTTCTTTGCGAGAATGCTGGCAACAGTGGCTCGCCATGTGCTGGCCATCCCTTCACTGTTAAATCGTAGACCCGAGAGAGAGTAGGGTCATTTCTTGTCTCCCTTTCAATGGCAGAATTTGTCACCGGTAGACATTCCACTATGGTAGAGTGGAATATCTCTACTGGGTCTACTGTAGGTGCCTCTTCTATCGTTGGCAACGGTAGGCGCGATAAACCGTCAGCATTCCCATGCTGTTTTGACCCTTTGTATTCAATGTTGTATTGGTGTGCCCCTAGAAAAAGGGACCACCTCTGTAGTCTTTGTGCCGTCATAACGGGGACACCTTTTTTAGGGTTGAATATGGAGATGAGGGGTTGATGGTCAGTCAGCAAGGTAAATTTTTGTCCGTGTAGGTAATGGTTGAATTTCTTCACTCCCCATACCAGGCTGAGTGCTTCCCTGTCTATTTGGGCATAGTTACGCTCAGCTGAGTTTAATGAGCGTGACGCAAAAGCTATCGGCCGTTCTGAGCCATCAGGGAATCTATGGGATAATACCGCTCCTATGCCGTAAGGGGATGCATCGCACGCCAGTCTGATTGGTAGTGATGGGTTGTAATGAGCCAAAACTTTCTCGGATGTGATTAAGTCTTTACATTTATGGAAGGCACGTTTACAGTCTTCGTTCCATTTCCAAATCACTCCTGTCTGTAGAAGATCATTAAGAGGGTGTAGAATAGTTGATAAGTTCGGTAAAAATTTATGATAGTAATTTATTAATCCCAGGAATGACCTTAATTGTGAAACATTTTCAGGTGCTGGGGCTTTTATAACTGCTTCAATTTTTTCAGGTGACTTATGCAACCCTTCCTTATTAATTATGTGGCCACAATATGATATCTGGTTTTGGAAAAATTCGCACTTGGGGCGATTTGCTCGTAGGCCCCGTTCTTTCAGCCTAGTGAGCACCTGCTCCAAATTGGCAAGGTGCTCGTTGTCGTTTTCTCCTGTTATAAGGATGTCGTCTAGGTAGCATTGAGTCCCCGGAATCCCTTGCAGGACTTGCTCCATAGCTCTTTGCCAGATAGCGGGAGCTGATGCTACTCCAAAAACCAGTCGATTGTACTGGTACAGGCCTTTGTGTGTGTTTATTGTGAGATACTTTTTAGAGGTCTCCTCAACCTCCATCTGTAGATATGCCTGTGCCAAGTCAATTTTTGTGAAACGTTTCCCTCCGGATAGTGAGGCGAAAATATCTTCTATCCTCGGAAGAGGATACTGTACCGTGTGAAGGACCGGGTTTACAGTCACCTTAAAGTCCCCACAGATGCGAATTTTTCTCTGTTCCTCAGAGTTATTTTTCAATGCTTTTTTCATGACTGGAACGATGGGTGTTGCCCATTCGCTCCAATCTACTTTGGATAATACGCCTGCCTTTTCCAAATTTTCCAGCTCTGCCTCGACTGCCGGACGTATTGCGTATGGCACCGGTCTTGCCTTAAAAAATTTTGGAATTGCTGTATTTTCCACTTTTATTGAGGCGGTGATGCCTTTCAAGGTTCCTAGTTTCTCTTGAAACACTTCTTTGGCATTGGCCAAGATGTCTTTTAATCGTTCAGGTATGGTGTCATCATTGTTTTTTTCCTTACTGGTCACCGTCAGTGCCTGAATGGAGTGCCAGTCTAAACGTATCTTCCTTATCCATTCACGTCCCAACAACGGTGGACCACCATCTTGTAGAATGTATAAATACAACTTTTGTATTTCTTTGCCGTTGTATACCACAGGCACCCTTATTTTTCCTTTGGGGTAGACTTTCTGCCCCGTATATGTTTTTAAGATAATAGATGTGTCTTTTAGAGGTATATGCGAAAATAGCCTCTCGTAATCTCGTCGATTTATCACGGTTAGAGCTGATCCTGTATCTAGCTCCATTTTAACTGGGGACCCTGCTATTGTGAGGGTAACCCGAATGGTTTGGTAATCTTCATTGGCAATTACATTGTGTAATTTGAGAGAGCTTAGTCTCTTGTTCCCAGAGTCGCTATCGCTCTTCTGGTCTTTGGAGCTACTGTCCGTCATCATTTGTACCTTTCTGTGCTTTTCCTTATTGATTCTTTTCCCGTTAGTGGATTTTTTATTTTCAGATCGGCATACACGTGGAATGTGTCCTATCTTTCCGCATCGCTTGCATGCTTTTTCTTTGAACCAGCAATCCCTCTGGTCATGGTTGGATCTGCCGCATCGATAACATTTCTTGAAACCCCGTGTCATTTCATGGGTGCCGAAGTCCTGTGGCCTTTGCTTTATCTTTGCCACTCCTATTGCACTGAAAGCCTTGTCCAGTGTTAAATCTTTTCTAGAAGATACCTTCTTTTGTGTTTCTACACTTAGGGGATCGCAGATGAATTTGTCTTGCAGAGAATCTGCCAGTCCTGCCTCGAATTGGCAGTGTAGGGTATCAACAATCTCTTCAAAATTCATGTCCATCGGTTCGGCTGGAGTGATTAAGTTGCGTAACAGCTTGTATGTTTCTGCGCCCATTAGATCCAGAAGAACTGAAGCTTTTTGTTCATCTTCTATTCCATTTGCGGTGCAAAACACCTCCACTCTTTCTACATATGTGGTCCAATCCTCTATCTTGTTATCAAAAACATCAATATTGCCAAAGTTAGGCTCTGTTTCGTTATCAAAAGCATCAATATTGCCAGACTTAGGCATTTCAAAAAAAAGATATGGCGCTTCCCGCGCTTTTTTTTTCTCTGTAGCAACGATATGGCGCTTCCCGCGCTTCCCTGCCGCTGCTACCGATAACAACGCTGTTTTACTGTGGTTTCCGTTTATTCACTGTTGGAGACTCGTTCCCGACGGAGGTCTAAATGCTGACCTTGCCGCGCTGGCCGTCTCCCGAGTGCACCCTCCCAGTCCGTTATTGCTTGCCTCCGATTTCGCTGCTTGTCTCAGCTGTAGAGCCCGCCGCTGGAGCCCCAGCCTGACGCCCAGGAAGGATTAGCGCAGTACCTGCCACCAGCTTGGCCAGCTGGTGAAACCACAGTTTCTATTACTTCCTTGAGTCTTCTGGACGCTGGAGGAATCGATGTCCTTGAGTGCTGCCGAATTGCAGGTAAGTCCGTTTCCACTTCGTCGCCACTGTAGTGTCCGTGTGTAGATAAAGACACTGAAGACAGGAGTTGGTTCATAGGTATTTACTAAGCAAGTCTGGGGGGGGGTCTAAAGGATATACACAATACACAGGCTTATATAGCCCAAGTGGCAATTACTGGCATTACGCACACCTGGGGCTCTTAAAGGCACATACACCACCATTGCTCTTAAAGGCACATACACCACAACCTTCCCCCACTGGCCCCAGCACCACACTAGAAACCATTCTGACTCATTAAGTATTGATCATCACTCTATGCCTTAAACATGTTCCCAGTCAGGAATTTTAATCCTGTTCTATTTTTAAGAAGAAAACATTGTGAACTGCTTCTGCTGGAAGTCAGTTCCACTTGTCTATTACTCTATTGAGTTTCCTTTTAAGATCCATTTTCACTTGTTAATTATGAACCTGTGTTCACTACTTCTGTGCTCACGGTCTAAATCAAATAGCCTGCTTCCATCTATGCCTCTCAGCATTTTAAAGATCTAGATTATGTTTACTGGGTCATATGGCATTACGTAGTCCAATTTAAGTGGTACTGTTTTATTAACAAAAAACATCTTACTCCTTAATAGTTGTGGTTTGTTTTTCATCATATGGACTGCTTTCCATCAAAAAGTAAGTATGAGCACACATTGAGGCAAATTCAGAAAGGAAGGAAGTGTAGTTACAGGTGTTGTGTAAAAAGAACAAATTCAAGATTGCTTCGGCCTGAAATTAAAGGAGCTAAGTTAGTCTGTCTTCTCTTCTACTGTTTCCCCTGCCCCTTCCTAAATTTAGTTCCAACAAACTTTGGGCATTTAATTGTTTGTGATTGGTGGTTTCCCAAGATTCTCACTTCTAATTGCTATTCAGTGATCCACGCTGGACAGGATCTGACTTAGGTGTGATGCCTCTGTTGTCAAACAGCTTGCTGACACTCGAAGTTAAGGCTCACTCATGAGTAATGGCTATTCATGCAAGGCACCTGTGGAATTCTGCCAAGAAAAAAGTTCATTCCTTCAGAGGGGAAGAGAAGGTTGACGAGAAGAAAAATACTAGTTAGAAAGGAGAAGCTGAAATCTCAGCAATCTGAAAGATAAAAGAGGCAGACTGAACACTCATACAGTGATCTCTGAGATTATGCACATCAGTTTGGGGCTTTTGAAGGAAGGCTGCTTTTTAATTATTTTTATGATTATGTACCAGACTTCCTTTTCATCTATTCTTTATTGGGCTGTTCAGGGAGCATTGTTAATACAGTTTGGAAAGTTTATTTCTCTATAATTCTGTTTGTTCTTCCCCATCTCTCATTATTTGGTGCTCAAAAATAAAAAGGGGCTTTCTGTTACATGAAAAAAAATTAAATGTAAAATAAATTGGTAGATTTAGTCAAAAATGTATGCTAGCTTGCAAGTATTATTTAGGATTAAAATCTTGTCTTTGGATTTCAGTTTCAAATGTGACACTCCAGTGTCACATGATGAATGTTGCAAGAAGTATTTGATGGAATAGGGGACATTGAGCAATATTTTCCTGTATTGGTGAGCTAGCAAATTGTCAGTGATTTTAAAAAAAATGGTAGATTTATTGATGGAAGGGAGGGATGAAATCCAGGTCCATCAGCATACGACTTTGGTTTTCTCAGCTGTTGAGGGAATTCCTGTATTCAATTGACTGGCTGATGGTTTTATATATGTGTATTGTATTTCATGAAATTATGTTCAGTTTTACCTCTCCACACCGCCTTTAACTTTGTGACTGTTGTGCTATCTGACATCAATTGTGTATGAGCTAAAACTTCCTCAAACTTAACATTATCAAGACCAAGGCAATCTTGTTCAGTTCTCACCAGAAACTTAACACCCTATCCCTGATCCCATCCTACTTACCAGCTGCTTGCTCAGGCTGAACCTGATGGTGCACAATATCAGTTCTCTGTTTGACCCTGAGCTGAGTTTCAAATCCTTATTTCCACACTAATATTGCCCACCACCATCTTCACCACCACTGCTGAAACTCCCATCCTGCCTTCATTGCTACCAGATTCAACTATTCCAATGTTCTCCTCCCCTGCTACTGAAGTTCTAAGTACGCAAACGCCAGCCTACTCAAAACTCCACCATCCACATTCTATCCTATACTAAGTCCCTCTCGGCTAAGTAGACCTCCACTGACTCCCCATCAGCTGTCTGGTTCCTTACTCCGCATGCAGAGCGCTTCTGCTTTTGAGGAAGATAGAACATTGCCATCAGATGATTTTTTGAGCAAGTCAACTTTTATCTAACTTTGTGAGTTACTGAGGAAGTATTGTTTGGAACATAAGAACATAAGAAATAGGAGCAGGAGTAGGCCATTTGGCCCCTCGAGCCTGCTCCGCCATTTAATGAGATCATGGCTGATCTGATCTTGGGCTCTGCCCCATTTCCCTGCCCGCTCCCCATAACCCATCACTCCCTTATTGATAAGAACATAAATCTTTAATTTTCAATAATTCCTGAAGTAAACTGAAACTTATCTTTGAACAAGTAATCAATGTTAATATTCTTAAGTTACAGAAACTCTTCTTTATCCTAATTACCTAAACTTTTATAGATGTGAAAGAATGGATGTGATGTGTGGTGTTTTTGTATATATCAGATTGCTATGGGTAGTATGTGCTGTCATCAGTCATGAAACTAGCAATCTATAGACATTTTCTCTACTGTAGTAAAGCCTCAGCAAAATCCTATCCTAAAGATGTTTTGTTTAAATCATATAGTACTACTTATCAGTGTAGATCATGTTGTGCAGTCCTGTTTAATATTTTTTATATACGTTTTATTTTATGTCAGGGGAGGTGGGTGTGGAGTATTACAGTTCAGGCTCTCTCCCAATACTTTTGTCTTATGTTCACGATAAAGGAGTTGGCTTATATAAACAGACTGAATCTCCTATGATTGGAAACCTGTGCTGCTATTGTGCCATGCCTGAGATAGCATACTCAGGATTAACAAGTACCCCCTAGTTGTTATATTACCTACTTGAGAGCATGTGGGAACTCCATCAAACCAATGGTTACAGGCTAACACTGCTAGATTTATTAACAGGTTGAATAATACATAGAAACAGTAAACAACCTTTTATAAGAGCATATTTCTTGCATAGTTTAATGAGTGGCAGCATTTTTGGATGTGACTATCTCCCTTAGACCTTGATGATGAAATCTGTGTGGAATGATGTGAATTTCTGGTACACCCATGGAGTTTGGATCTCCAGCCAGAAATAATGCTGAGTAACTTGAGGTATGATTTATGCCAATGGAAATTCTTTCAGTTAGATATTTCTTTGAAGTCAACCAACCAACCAGGCAGTACAACAGATAGCTGGCTATTACCATCTCCTAAACATTTCCTTTTACTTCTCTGTCAATCCTCATATGTTAACATGTCTAATAAGAACATAAGAAGTAGGAGCAGGAGGAGGCCATACGGCCCCTCGGGCCTGCTCCACCATTCAATAGGATCATGGCTGATCCGAACCTAGACTCACGTCAACTTCCCTGCCTGCTCCCCGTAACCCCTAATTCCCTTATCAGCTAGGAAACTGTCTATCTCCGTTTTAAATTTATTTAATGTCGCAGCTTCCACAGCTCTCTGAGGTAGCAAATTCCATAGATTTACTACCCTCTGAGTGAAGAAGTTTCTCCTCATCTCAGTTTTGAAAGGGCAGCCCCTTATTCTAAGATTATGCCCCCTAGTTCTAGTCTCACCCATCAGTGGAAACATCCTCACCGCATCCACCCGATCAAGCCCCCTCACAATCTTATATGTTTCAATAAGATCGCCTGTCATTCTTCTGAATTCCAATGAGTAGAGGCCCAACCTACTCAACCTTTCCTCATAAGTCAACCCCCTCTTCTCCGGAATCAACCGAGTGAACCTTCTCTGAACTGCCTCGAGAACAAGTATATCTTTTCTTAAATATGGAAACCAAAACTGTACGCAGTATTCCAGGTGTGGCCTCACCAGTACCCTGTATAACTGAAGCAAGACTTCCCTGCTTTTATACTCCATCCCCCTTGCAATAAAAGCCAAGATTCCATTGGCCTTCCTGATCACCTGCTGTACCTGCACACTAACCTTCTGTGTTTCATGCACCAGGACCCCCAGATCCCTTTGTACTGTAGCACTTTGCAGTTTCTCTCCATTTAGATAATAACTTGCTCTTTGATTTTTTCTGCCAAAGTGCATAACCTCACACTTTCCAACATTATTCCATCTGCCAAATTTCTGCCCACTCACTTAGCCTGTCAATGCCCTTTTGCAGGTTTTTTATGTCCTCCTCACTCACTGCTTTCCCTCCCATCTTTGTATCGTCGGCAAACTTGGATATGTTGCACTCGGTCCCCTCCTCCAAACCATTAATATAGATTGTAAAGAGTTGGGGTCCCAGCACTGACCCCTGCGGAAAACCACTAGTTACTGATTGCCAACCCGAGAATGAACCATTTATCCCCACTCTCTGTTTTCTGTTAGATAGCCAATCTTCCACCCATGCCAGTATATTACCCCAATCCCGTGATTTTTTAATCTTGTGCAGTAATCTTTTGTGTGGCACCTTGTCAAATGCCTTTTGGAAGTCCAAATACACCACATCCACTGGTTCCCCTTTATCCACCCTGGTGGCCACACGATATCTTTTTTACTCAAGTTCTGAACAAAGGCTTAGAGATAAAGAAGAAAAAACCCATCCCTGATAAACACATCTCATCAACTTTGCTGAGAGATCTGGCCAGTTATGTTTATTGGTGGTTGCTGCCAGAGTAACAATGGGATTCCATTAGACTGGCTGCAGACCATTTAAAATCAGATTTACCATCTCTATGTAAAATTGTACAACATAAAATATAAAAATCTCCCTACTTTATCATGCGAGTTAACTTGAACTCTGATTTCAAATATGTTGGAATCTTCTACCACTCGTCACGTACTGAATGTTGGGAGCCTTTTTTGAGATTATGATATTTCGGGAGAATTGTCCTTTATTTTTGAAGTCCTATATTTTGCTGTGAAGGCTATGCTTTGTGTGACACATTGGCAATGATTAAACTGACCAACTTATTTCATCATAAGGTTGCGCCAAAGATTGTTGATCAGCGAATGAACTCATCCTCTAAATGTAATTGTAGCATTTCATGTGATGTTTCTTCTTCTAGTATCCAGGAACTTTATAGATTATGACTATAAGAACCTATTAATAAAAATTATATGGAACGTCCCATTTTGAAGAAGAGTAAATTTTTGTTTAATTTGTTTGATTGGATGGACTTTTGTCCCATTTTCTTGTAAAATCATGTACATTCATAGAATCTTGCATCACAAAAGGAGGCCATTCAGCCCATTGTGCCTGTGCTGGCTCTTTGAAAGAGCTATCCAATTAATCCCACACTCCTGCTCTTTCCCCATAGCTCTGCGAATTTTTCCTTATTCTGAATACTTCCACAGGAAGCTGTTTTCAAATGCTATCATCATTCTCTGAGGAAGTGGATGCAAGCTGTATCAAGCATTGACTGATAATTCTCAGGAATCATAACTTTCTCTATTTTAACACTATTGCAGTGACCATGCCATCTAACTTCTCTGCATCTTTCAAATAACGAGATGGTTGATTGATTGGTTTTCAAGGTTACAAACTTAATTGCTCCAAAGCAGAGGACATGTCCATTATCCAGTTCACTTCTGCAAATATATGGGAAATTGATCCCTTCACACAGTCTCCAACAGGTTTCAAATGTACAAGAATAGCATTAACACCCAAATTCTCATTGTTAGGCAAATGAACTCTTCTCTACCCGTCCCCCTTGGATGTGTGGGGGTGGGGGACGGTGGAACCGTTATTTGGAATGCAGCTTGCCCTCAGAATTCATCTCTTCATAGATCCCAAGAAGCAACCAACTAGGGATCACCGTGGCAGCCAGACTTGCAACCTGATTGGAGATATCCCACAGCATAGCTGATTTTTTTCCCCATATGGTGAAACAGTAAACTCCCAAAAGGCTTAACCTTCAACAGGTTCAAAACTGCGCATGAGAAAAGCATCATAAAATTTGGACAGATCATATCCTTTCACATTGTGGCCAATAAGACCTATTCTCCTACCTCCAAATCCATTGATATTTCCAAGACCAATTGTGCTCTACAAACTCCCAACAGAAGCCTATTTTCTCGAGAACTATACCTCCACACTTGAAGAGCCTGCCTCCTCTTTCCGTCCCCTTCCCACTCAGACAAATAAGGCAGATTTGTGTCGGTGCTCATTGCTTCTTTGGGATAAGAGAACATGGCAGCCTTTGGGAGCAGTTTGTTTCTGGCTTTCCAAATAATCTGTTAATTTAATTTTTATTTTTTTGAATTATTTAAAGCTTAGTTCTTTATATTGGATTCTTGACATGGCCTAGACAGTGATATCACAGATTACAACAGGAAAATACCTCAGCAACCCAGAGTCAGTGACAGATGTAGCTGACTATGGGGGGGAAAAACACCTGGATCTGGTGACTGACCAGTGAATTAGTTCTTGCCCTGAATTTTTGCACAATTTGAACAATATCACTGTGCATGACGCATTGGCCAACCTTGCAGCCTCTGTATAATAGTAGGCTCATTGGCCTAGAAATTTGGTGGGCTGCGCCACCAGTTAGCGCCTAAAGAGGGCACTCAGTGGCTTTAGCGCCACTGGCCACGCCTCCCGCGATATTTAGCGGAGCGCTAATGGCGGCGTTAGCCTGTAGCGCTGCGCCGCCACCGATGATATCATCGGTGTGCACAGCGCCCCGCTACTGCCCCGAGCACAATATTGGGTCGCGCCCCCCCCCCCCCCCCCCCCGTAGCGCCGGTCGCAAATCACGACTGGTTCACTGGGCCTGCCTGTGGTGGTGGAGGTGCAGGGCGGCCATTTTTTCCGGTGGCCGCCTGCCAGCACCTCCTCGCTCCACCCTCCCCGGCCTCCTGATTTCCCCCCCCCCCCCCCCCCCCGGGCAGTGCCGGCTGTGTCCCGAGAGCCCGGCACTTCTCCTCGGTGCCGGGCTCTTTTGCCGGCACTCGCGATCGGTGATCGCGCTGGTGCAGGCCCCTCCCCCTTAAGAAGGGGAGGAAGGCCTGCAGTACTGCAGCGCGCCGTGCCACAGCATGTGGCGCTGCGGCACGTAGCGCTGTGATATTCAGTTTGAGCGCCCCAAGCAGGACACGGGGAGCCTCGAGCAGCGCCCCGAGTCCCTCTTGGGGCGCTCCAACTGAATATCAGGAGGGCGCAAGCGGCTCCGCCCAGAGCGCAAATTCCGGCGCCCAGGCGAGCTTGGCGGCGCCACCAAATTTTTAGCCCATTGTGTTTTAATAACTTTAGACCATTCCCTCCTTCATTCCCACTACACACGGTGCCTTTAAAATCAAAATTATAACTTGTAAAGGAACATGAAGTGCTTGTTCTTTCAAATAATTTGCAGTTTATGCTGCTGTTAAATTGTCCTTCTGAAGAATAATCACTAGTTTGTTTCACAGAAAGCATTAAGTTTAAACAGACGTTGATTGTCGTTTATTTTCGGAAGAGCCTGAGGGAGTTTTTATTGTGCTGTGAGCATTATTTAACATGTAATCTCTATATTGCCACACAACACAGTTACTATGTATAATAATGAAAGAAAGAACATTCATATAGTGCCTTTCACATCCTCGGGACAACCCAAAGCCCTTTAGAAGCAGTGGATAACTTTTGAGGTGCAGTCACTGTTGTTACTCACGCAACCGTGGCAGACAATTTGCACACAAATAGACAAACAGCAAATGAATGAATGATCAGATAATCTGTTTCTCCTGCTGTTTTGAAGGAGTAAGGATGGCCAAGACACTAGGAGAACTCCAAGCTCCTCTTGAAGTAGTGCCATGGGATCTTTTATGTCCACCAGTCAAACAGCCTTTTTTCCCCATCGCCAATATTTTTATAACTAACAAATAAAAATGTTCAAAGAAAAGTACTGATGTCTGTCCAATCCAGTGCTGCTAAGGTAACTTGTAACAAGTTAGATACAAGTGCAGCCTAATCATGTCTAAGCCTGAGTTCAGATGTTCTTAATCTACATCACTATTATTCACTAATAATGGATGAGAATGGTCTATGCAGTCCTGTTTGAACATATAAAAGCAGAACAGGGTTAAATTGTGTCTTGACAAACCAAATCAATGATTTTGAATCTAGAGGAATAGAAGAAAAAAGCAAGAATCTCAGTTAGACCACAAGAAGTAGGTACCCTGTAATATAAGTCTGGATCAGTGTGGTCTCCTGGGCTAGTTTTGATCGCCTAAAGGGTGGGAGAGGAATTTTCCAGATTTGTTTTTTCCTAATTGGTCCAGGTTTTTAATTTCCCGGGAGATTACATGGCTCCAGGGTGGGTAGGGAGTGTCTGTATAGTATAAGGCATTACGACTATATGAGACAGGCTGGATAGACCAGTTAGTCTTTTGCTGCCTGATACTTTTGTATATTCGTATGACGATACTAAAATAGAAGGCGCAGTAAATAATTCTGAGGGCTAAAGGAAGCTGTCTGGATAATAATAACAACTTGCATTTACATAGCACCTTCCTCCCAAGGCACTTCACAGAAGCGTTATCAAACACAATTTGACACCAAGCCACATGAGATATTAGGACAGGTGACTAAAATCTTGGTCAAAAAAGGTAGGTTTTAAGGAGAGTCTTAAAGGAGGATAGAGAGGTGGAAATGTTAAGGGAGGGAATTCCAGAGCTTTGGGTTTAGGCAGCTGAAGGTACAGCCGTCAATGGCAAAGCGATGAAAATCGGGGATGTACAAGAGGCCAAAATACGGGCAGCCGAGTTTTAGATTTACGGAGGGTGCAAGTTGGGAGGCCAGCCAGGGGAGCATTAGAATAGTTGAATCTAGAGATAACAAAAGCATGGTTGAGGGTTTCGGCAGCAGATGATCTATGGCAGGGGTAGAGACGGGCAACGTTATTGAAGTGCAAATAGGCGGTCTTGGTGATGGAGAGGATATCTGGTCAGAAGCTCAGCTTAGGTCAAATAAGACCCCACGGTTGCAAACGGTCTGGTTCATAGAATCATATATGTTTATGGCACAGATGGAGGCCATTCGGCCCATCGTGTCTGTGCCGAGCTGTGGTTCAGCCTCAGACAATGGCCAAGGAGAGCAATGGAGTTGTGGCTAGGGAATGGAGTTTGTGATGAGGACTGAAGACAATGTCTTCAATCGTCCTAATATTTAATTGGAGGAAATTGCTGTTCACCCAATATTGGATTTTGGACAAGCAGCGCAACAAATCAGAGGCAGTGGAGGGGCCGAGAAAGGTGGTGATGAGGTGGAGCTTTGGGTGTCATCAGCGTACATGTGGAATCTGATGATGTGTTTATGGATGATGTCAACAAAGGGCAGCATATAGATGAGATATAGGAAGGGGCTAAGAGGAGGATGCTACCAATGTAGCAGTAAAGGAGGAAGTAGTAGCAATATTGGATAGGATAAACATAGATAAAGAGGAGAGGGTTGATTTAAGGTAGAGCGGTTGATATGTATATAGACTTTCAAAAGGCATTTGACAAAGCTCCACATAATAGACTTGTAAACAAAATTAAAGCCCATGGGATTAAAAGGGACAATGGTGGCATTGGTACAAAATTGACTAAAGGACAGAAAGCAGAGAGTAGTGGTGAATGGCTGTTTTTCAGACTGGAGGGAAGTAAACAGTGGTGTTCCCCAGGGGTCACTAATAGGACGACTGCTCTTTTTGATATTTCTTCACTCAAAGGGTTGTGAATCTTTGGAATTCTCTATCCCAGATGCTCAGTCATTGTGTATATTGAAGACACAGATCGATAGAATTTTAGATACTAAGGGAACCAAGGGATATGGGGATAGTGTGACGGTGGAGTTGAGAGAGAAGATCAGCCATGATCTTCTTGAATGGTATAGCAGGCTCGAAGGGTCAAATGACCTACTACTCCTCCTATTTCTTATGTTCTTATATTAATGATCTGGACTTGGATATACAGGGCATCATTTCAAAATTTGCAGCTGACACAAAATTCAGAAATGTAGTAAACAATGAGGAGGCCAGTAACAGACTTCAGGAGGACACAGACAGATTGATGAAATGGGCAGACACATGGAAGATAAAATTTAATGCAGAGAAGTGTGGAGTCATGCATTTTGGTAGGAAGAATGAGGTGTATATACACACATTTTTGAAGGTGGCAGGACAAGTTGAGAAGGCTGTGTAAAAAAAAAAAAAAAACACATGGGATCCTTGGTTTTAGTAATAGAGGCATAGAATACAAAAGCACAGAAGTTATGCTAAACCTTTATAAATCACTGATTAGGCCTCAACTGGAGTATTACCGGTGTTCTATTCAGGGCACCACACTTTAGGAAGGATGTTCTTAGAGAGGGGTCAGAAGAGATTTACTAGAATTATACTAGTAATGAGGGACTTCAGTTATGTGGAGAAGCTGGGGTTTATCTCCTTCAAGCAGAGAAGATTAAGAAGAGATTTAATAGAGGTGTTGAAAATCATGAACGGTCTTGATAAAGTAAGGAGAAGCTCTTTTCAGTGGCAGAAGCGTCAGTTACCAGAGGAGACAGATTTAAGGTGATAGGCAAAAGAATCAGAGGCGACATGGAAAAAAAAATTACACAGCGTGTTGTGACCTGGAATGTACTGCCTGAAAGGGTGGTGGAAGCAGTTTCAATAGTAACTTTCAAAAGGGAATTGGATATATACCTGAATGGAGGAAAATGATTACAGGGCTATGGGGGAAAAAGCAGGTGACTAATTGGATACTTCAGTCAAAGAGCCGGCACAGGCATGATGGATCAAATTGCCTCCTGTGCTATATACATGGCTGATCTTTTATCTCAACTCCACCTTCACACTACCCCCATACCCCTTGGTTCCCTTAGGTTTAGCATAACTTCTGTGCTTTTGTATTCTATGAATTTAAATAAAGGAAACTACGATGGTATGAGGCGAGAGTTGGGTAGGATTGATTGGGGAATGTCACTCAAAGGGTTGACGGTGGATAGGCAATGGAAAACATTCAAAGATCGCATGGATGAACTACAGAATTTGTTCATCCCAGTTTGGCATAAAAATAAAACAAAAAAGGTGACTCAACCGTGGCTAACGAGGGAAATTAGGGATAGCATAAGATCCAAGGAGGAGACATAAATTGGCCAGAAAAAGCAGTAAACCTGAGAATTGGGAGCAGTTTAGGATTCAACAAAGGAGGACAAAGGGATTAATTAAGAGGGGGAAAATAGAGTCTGAGAGTAAGCTTTCAGGGAACATAAAAACTGACTGTAAAAGCTTTTATATAGATATGTGAAGAGAAAAAGATTGGTGAAGTCAAGCATAGGTCCCTTGCAGTCAGAATCAGGGGAATTTATAATGGGGAACAAAGAAATGGCAGACCAATTAAATACATACTTTGGTTTTGTCTTCACAAAGGAGGACACAAATAACCTCCCAGAGATGTCGGGGAACATAGGGCCTGATGAAAGGGAGGAACTGAAAGAAATCAGTATTTGTAGGGAAATGGTGTTGGGAAAATTGATGGGATTGAAGGCCGATAAATCTCCAGGGCCTGATAATCTACATCCTAGGGTACTTAAGGAAATGGCCCTAGAAATAGTAGATGCATTGCAGGTCATCTTCCAACATTCGATAGACTCTGGAACAGTACCCATGGATTGGCGGGTAGCTAATGTTACCCCACTATTCAAAAAAGGTGGTAGAGAGAAAATGGGGAATTACAGACCGGTAAGCCCGACACCGGTAGTGGGGAAAATGCTAGAGTCCAGGGCAGCACTGTTGCCTCACAGCGCCAGGGACCCGGGTTCGAATCCGGCCTCGGGTGACTGTCTGTGTGGAGTTTGCACATTCTCCCCGTGTTTGCGTGGGTTTCCTCCGGCTGCTCTGGTTTCCTCCCACAGTCCAAAGATGTGCGGGTTAGGATGATTGGCTATGATAAAAATTGACCCTTAGTGTTAGGGGGATTAAATACGTGGGGTTACGGGGATAGGGTGGGATATGTGTTGGTGTAGGGGTTACGGGGATCGGGTGGGATATGTGTCGGTGCAGGCTCGATGGGCCGAAATGGCCTCTATCTGCACTGTGCGGTTTCTGTGATTCTTCTGTGATAATGATGTAATAGCAGAGCACTTGGAAAACAGTGACAGGATCGGACAAAGTCAACATGGATTTACAAAAGGTAACTCGTGCTTGACTAATCTACTGGAATTTTTTGAGGATGTAACTGGTAAACTAGATGAGGGAGAACCAGTGGATGTGGTGTATTTGGACTTTCAGAAGGCTTTCGATAAGGTCCCACATAAGAGATTAGCGTGTAAAGTTAAGGCACATGGGATTGGGGGCAAGGTATTGACTTGGATAGAGAACTGGTTGGCAGACAGAAAGCAAAGAGTTGGAATAAACTGGTCTTTTTCCGAGTGGCAGGCAGTGACTAGTTGAGTACCGCAGGGATCGGTCCTTGGACCCCAGCTATTCACAATATATGTTAATGATCTAGACGAGGGAACTAGATATAATATCTCCAAGTTTGCAGACGACACAAAGCTGGGTGGGCGTGTGTGCTGTGAGGAGGATGCCGAGAAACTCCAGGATGATTTGGACAGGTTGGGTAATTGGGCAGAAGCATGGCAGATGCAATATAACGTGGATAAATGCGAGGTTATCCACTTTGGTGTCAAAAACAGGAAGGCAGATTATTATCTGAACGGCAATAGATTGGGAGAAGGGGAAGTGCAACGAGACCTGGGTGTCCTTGTGCACCAATCGCTGAAGGTAAGCATGCAGGTGCAGCAGGCAGTTAAGAAGGCAAATGGTATGTTGGCCTTCGTAGCGAGAGGGTTTGAGTACAGGAACAAGAATGTCTTGCTGCAGTTGTACAGGGCCTTGGTGAGACCACATCTGGAGTATTGTGTGCAGTTTTGGTCGCCTTACCTGAGGAAGGATGTTCTTACCATGGAGGGAGTGCAGCGAAGATTCACCAGGAATGACGTACGAGGAGAGATTGGGTCGATTGGGCTTATACTCGCTGGAGTTTAGAAGAATGAGAGGGGATCGCATTGAAACTTATAAAATTCTAACAGGACTAGACAGACTAGATGCAGGAAGGATGTTCCCGATGGTCGGGGAGTCCAGAACCAGGGGTCACAGTCTAAGGTTAAGGGGTAAGCCATTTAGGACAGAGATGAGGAGGAATTTCTGCACCCAGAGAGTGGTGAACCTGTGGAATTCTCTACCACAGAAGGCAGTAGAGGCCAATTCATTAAATATATTCAAGAAGGAGTTGGATATATTTCTTAAGGCTAAAGGGATCAAGGGATATGGAGAGAACGCAGGAACGGGATACTGAATTTGGATAATCAGCCATGATCTCATTGAATGGCGGAACAGGCTCGAGGGGCCGAATGGCCTACTCCTGCTCCTATCTTCTATGTTTCTGTGTGATTCTATGAACTCCAGAGGTAACCACGAGGGAGCGTGAAGTGAAGCCATTGCAGGTGGTTTTCTAGCTATAGCTGGATGGATAGGAATGCAGATTGGGTGACCGCTTTGCGGAACACTTCCGTTCAGTCCGTAAGGGTGACCCCGAGCTTCCGGTCGCCTGTCATTTTAATTCACCGCTCCATTCCTACTCAGACCTCACCGTCTGCGGCCTCTTGCATTGTTCCACGGAAGCTCAACGAAAACTCGAGGAACAGCAACTCATCTTCCGATTAGGAACTTTACAACCTTCCAGACTCAATATCGAGCTCAACAATTTCAGATCATAACCTCGGCCCCTATTATATTTTTATATTTTTTATCCACACTTTTGGTTTGTGCCTTTTCCTTTTTTTCTCTCTCCCACATGGCAGCTGTCTTTCATTCTGCCAGCGCATTTCACACTTCATCTAGAGCCATTGTTTGTGTCTTTACCTGTCCTATTACTATCTCGTCTCACCTTGAATATCTCTTAATGTCTCTTCTTTCATCCCCTCCCCCATTTCCCAGCCCCCAAACTGCCTTTTAATCTCTTTCATTTCCTGCCTTTTTTTCCTCAGTTCTGTAGAAGGGTTTCGACCCGAAACGTTGACTCTGTTTCTCTCTCCACGGATGTTGCCTGGCCTGCTGAGTTTTTCCAGCGTTTTCTGTTGTTGTTTTGGATAGGAACGGAACCAGGCGAAGGCAGCCCCACCCAGCTAGACAATGGAGGAGAGGCGTTAGAGGAGATTAGTGTGGTCAACCATGTCAAAGGCTGCAGATAGATCGAAGGTTGAGGAAGTGATGGTTTACCACGGTCACAGCCATGTAGGATGTAATTTGTAACTTTAATAAGGGTTGTTTCAGTGCTGTGGCAAGGATGAGGAGCGATAGTTTATCAGTGCTGTGGGCATGGACGTAAACCTGATTGGAGGGGGTTCAAACATGGAGTTGTGGGAAAGTTGGGAACAGATTTGGAAGGCGACAACACATTCAAGGACTTTGGGGAGAAAAGAGAGGTTGGAGATGGGGCGGTAGTTTGCAAAGTAGAGGGATCAAGGGTGAGTTTTTTTGAGGAAGGGGGTGATGACAACTTTCCGAGATCTTTGCGCTCCCCCAATTCTGACATCTTACATATCCCCGATTTTCATTGCTCCACCATTGGCAGCCGTGCCTTCAGCTGCCTAGGCCCTTCTGGAATTCCCTCCCTAAACCTCTCTATCTCTCCTCCTTCAAGATGCTCCTTAAAACTCTTTGACCAAGCTTTTGATCACCTGTCAGAGTATCTCCTTATGTGACTTGGTGTCAAATTTTGTTTAATAACTCTCCTGTGAAGCACCTTGGGACAGATTACTACATTAAAGGTGCTATATAAATGTATGTTGTTGTTGAGAGGGGTTTAAGAAGACTGTTTGTCGTGGAGAAGAGAAGCCGTGGGGTTATCTTTGCATTCCTCAATGATCCTGGAAAAGTAAGCAGTTTGGAGCATTAGATGGTGGAATGAGCAATAGCGTGGCAGATAGAATTCCCTGTCCATAACTGTGACGTGGGATATTCTTTTTTAAATTGTTATGCTTTGAAAGGGGAAATCTGGGTAATGTGAACTAGCAATGTGATTTGAGGATTCAGGTTTACAAGGTGTTAAAAACAGCACCACACGTGGATAAGGCTTTAAAAAAAAACAATGGATTACAGGGTTTTATGGCAAGAGGTATAGGAAAAAAGTTTAGATGTAATGTTTAGATGTAAAACCTTAGTAATACCACAGTTGGAATACTGAGTGCAGTTTAGGCTCCACACTATAGGAAGGACGTTGAGACAATAGAGAGAGTAAAGCACACAATCATAAGAACATAAGACGCAGGAGTAGGTCATTTGGCCCCTAGAGTCTGCTCTGCCATTCAATAAGATCATGGCTGATCAGACCTTGGTCTCAACTCCACTTCCCTGCCTGCTCCCCATAACCCTTAACTCCCTTACCATTCAAAAATCTGTCTATCTCCACCTTAAATATATTCAATGACCCAGCCACCACAGCTCTCTGGGGAAGAGAATTCTAAAGATTCACGACCCTCTGAGAGAAGAAATTCCTCCTCATTTCCATTTTAAATGGGTGCCTCCTTATTCTGAAATTATGCCCCCTAGTTCTAGATTCCCCCACGAGGGGAAACATCCTCTCGGCATCTACCCTGTCAAGCCCCTTCAGAATCTTATATGTTTCAATAAGATCCCCTCTCATTCTTCTAAACTTCAGTGAGTATAGGCTCAACCTGTCTTCATAAGACAACTCCTTCATCTCCGGAATCAACCTCATGAACCTTCTCTGAACTGCCTCTAATGCAAGTATATCCTTTCTTTAAATAAGGAGACCAAAACTGTACACAGTACTCCAGGTGTGGTCTCACCAACGCCTACAGTTGTAACAGGACTTCCCTACTTTTATACTCCATTCCCTTTGCAATAAAGGCCAGAATGCTGCCTGGTATGGGAAATACAAATACAAAGAAAGACTTGAATAAACTGGGATTGTTTTTGTTAAAACAGGAGATTAAGGGGTGATTTTATAGAGGTGTTTAAAATTATAAACAGATAGAAGCAAACTGTTTCCAGTGATCAAGGGATCTAGAAGGATGGCACAGAGATACAAGATTAAATGTATGAGATTTAGCACCGAGAGCAGGTGAAACGTTTTTACACAGAGGATTATGAGGCTGTGAAGTGCACCACCAGAGTTGGTGATAGAAGCATAAAACATGTCAACATTTAAGAATAGGATAGATAAGTGGTTGAACAAAAGAGGAATAAAGGGATAAAGGTACATGGGATTAGGACTACTGCTCATGTGGCGAATATTACCACGAACTAGTTGGGCCGAACATCCTGTTTCCTGGTTGTAATTTCTATGTACCTAGAATGCATTTACTTTATTTTTAAAAATCTTAAATTTGTTACCAGTAGATGACTGGTTATCTCTTTCTTCTCTTCCTCTTTATGTTCAAGCTTGTGTGGCAAAGCAGTACTGAGTAATTTTATTTATATTCATTTCTATCCCCGTTTTAAAAGTTATTTTTACCCCTCTTTTAGGTCCCCCACGCATGTATTATTGCCCAGCTGAGAAGGTGGGAAAGTGACCTGCTTCCAAGCCTCTTCTATGCTGCTCTGTAACTACTGCTAGGAAGTGCAGGTAGTGACATGCCGCTTTTTTTTGTTTTTGGCTTGGTTTTGTCATTTTTTTTCTCCCCCCCCCCCCCCCCCCCCCCCCACCCCTCCATTCTTCCTCTTCTCTTCCCCCGCCCCCCACTTCAAAGCATATAATCTTGGCTCAGCATCTTCCATTGGCAGCCTGCAATCTGAACTCACAGTTGTGAACTTGGGCCTGAGCACTTTTACCGCAAATAGTTTACAGGGAGGGTTCCAATTAAGCAAAATGATACCAGTAAAATTGATAGCAGCAAAATTCTCTAGAGAAGCCATTTTCAAATAGGAACAGTAGCCACAGGCAGTGCTAAGGTTGGAACTGTAATTTTGGGGAAGACCTGGCCAGACTGGAAAAGTCTGAAACCAAATTTTGCACTAAGCTATTATGTGAGAAGTTTACATATACACAGCGATCCATTGCTCAATCCACACCACAGTATAAACAACATGTATTTCTTCCGTTGTATATCTGTAACAAATTTCTGCAAAATTTTAGTTCAGAATTCTAAAATATAATTCCAGAAATATGCAGACCCAGAGCCATTTCTTATTTTGAAACATTCTTAGAATTGCATTATTAAAGTTATACCATTAAACAGCATGACCTATGTGGAACTTGCATACTTACCAACAAAAACCATAACAGCAAGATTTTGTCAGATTACATTTGGGTAGATGAGGCAGAGGTCTTTTTTTTTTAAGTGCTGCTACTCAATTCACTGTGTCTCCAGTGCCATCATAGCATTCAGCTATATTGCTGGCAGAAACAAACTACTCGCCTCAGTGGTGATGTCAACAGAATTGTTGGAGGCGAGCATATACTGCCTTGGCATTCACCTCTGCAGCTGGTTGACTGTGGTACCCAGTTCAATCAAAATATAACATCTCATATTAAAAAAGGTAAAAAGTCCCACCTGGAGTCTGTGGCATGTCCAGTAGCTGGAGTTGTGGTCGGGTGATGGTGAAGTTGACAGATGATAGACTAACTATTCAGTGCTTACCAATCTTGCTGGCAGAAGCAATGGACATGCTGAGAATTGGTACTCACTTCTTCGCAATAATAGTAGCAATACTTTAAACTATTTTTCAAGTAAAAGCAATTTACCTATACTTTTAAACAAATTCTGTTTTTTGCTCATCTCATGAGTAAAGCATCTTATTACATAACTTGACTTATTCTATTTATCGTAGGTTTCAGTTTGTTAACACTATTCTAATATGAATCATTTTAATGTTCTCCATTAAGAAATGTGAGCTGCCTCTATCCTTTTTCCCAGCTTCGTAACCAACCAACAAATCTCAGTCCCCAAAACGACTTTTCACTTGCAAGTCATTGAGCTAGTGTGTATATTTTAGCTTTGTGATTATGCAAACCAGTTGAATTTAACACTGTTAACTTTAATGTTGAGTGAAATAAAATCAGAACTTATTGTTACAAGTACTGGTTTTATTCCATATATTCTCCGACCCAAAGAGGTTCAATAAACAGCAGATAGAGACTAGTGTTACAGAGGCTGATCTGAGAGCAAGAAAAAGTCCAAAGCAAAACTACTACTTTAGAGGAGAAGCGATATGACCGGGATATTTAAAACTGAGCCAAAACATGGAATCTGAACTTTGCAAGGGGACATAAAGAGGAGACGGGGGTGGTGGAGAGGAGAGAGAAAAGGGGTGAAAAAAATAGGATGATGCTGAAAGAACAGGACAGTGATCGTCCTCGAGCAGAAGTTTTGCAAACGTGAAAAAAATCCGCAGCCTAAATACAATTGGTAGCATCATGTTTGTGGTTGTTGCAGAGGATGAGGAACTACCAACAAAATCATCCCATTACTTGTTATTAATGACTTAATCGGCATAGAATTAAATCTCTAGTTATAGAAGACACTTTGATTTTTTTTTGTCCAGTTTAGTATTTTTTAAATGTTATTTTTGGCCCAAGAATTGTAATTATTCAGCTGATTGTCACTTAAGGTGGGGTAACACAGAAGGAGGCCATTTGGCCAATCGTGCGTGTGCTGGCTCTTTGTTAGAGCTATCCAATTAGTCCCACTCCCATGCTCTTTCCCCATAGCCCTGTAATTTTTCTCCCTTCAAGTATTTATCCAATTCTCTTTTAAATGTTACTATTGATCTGCTTCCACCACCCTTTCAGGCAGTGCATTCCAGATCACAACGCACTATGTAAAACATTGACGGTCATTCTACTTGATCATAAAAAGCTAAACTGATGTATCACTGAAATCACTGAAACCCCACAGTGCAGATAGAGGCCATTTCGGCCCATCGAGCCTGCACCGACACATATCCCAACCGATCCCCGTAACCCCTACACCAACACATATCCCACCCTATCCCCGTAACCCCACGTATTTAATCCCCCTAACACTAAGGGTCAATTTATCATAGCCAATCAACCTAACCCACACATATTTGGACTGTGGGAGGAAACCGGAGCACCCGGAGAAAACCCACGCAAACACGGGGAGAATGTGCAAACTCCACACAGACAGCCACCCGAGGCCGGATTTGAACCCGGGTCCCTGGCGCTGTGAGGCAACAGTGCTAACCACTATGCCACCGTGTTAGAGTAATTGGGAATAGTTACAAAGTTGTACTCTATTTCAAAAGGTTTGTTTATTTTTATAAACCATAGTGATGTCACTTTGGCACAACAATGCAGCTGGAGTCCTTAAAGGATTGCAAAGTGATGTGCAGAGGCTACTCAGTAGCTTTAGTGCACATGGATCCAGATAAATGTAAACATTTATGTTGTGTATTTTTTGTATTTTGAAAATATTTAGACTTTTGTAAGGTTTTAGAATTTTCTATGCTATGTGGAAAATCTATTCCTGTGTTTGGTTTATTTCTGTTAATCTAAATATATGTAATTTCTAGGATTTGCAACTTTATTTTCTAACTTCATGTTATTATTGGTGTTGGATACTAATTTGCAGATTTGTCCCAACAGCTTTCAAAAATGCAGTGGCTACTTAAGTTTAATTTGCATGTTTCCTAAACGCAATCATTCTATGTTTCATGCTGTGCTCATGCATTATTATTTGATCACTCAAGTTCAAGTATAAAGTGCAACTCGGCTACAGTTATGTAAATGATATGTGACTACGTCATGGCCAATAGTGACCAAAACCAACTGCCTGAACAAGAGTATTTATTTCATTGAACAGAATTTGGGACATGAATTTATAACACAATTAAAAATAGATCTCCAAGCTGCTACTGGTCTTCACTGCCTCTTCATTATTTGCCCCTTCATTTTTAAACTTTATTTTTAACATTTTGCATGAGAGAGTTAAATATCACCGCTTTAAAACCATAAGATTAACATCAATAAAACCCATTAGGAATTATGTAGAAGTGCTTATGGGTAACAAAACAGGATTACAGCTGAGGAACCAAGAATAGTAACCACATGGACACAATAACTAAATAAGTAAATATAATCTGATAAATCGAAGCCCTATCAAGATCATAAAGATTGTTTGTTATATGTTAAAAATGGTAGGTAGCACTGTGAGTGTCACACTATGTGACCCATTAACTAAGATACTCACCCATAATATCATTTGATAGATTGAAATGATGTCTCTACCCTCTCGAGGTGTTAAGAACTGGCACATATTATGTGAATTAGTTGAAAGCGGAAGTGTGAATAGCTGGCCATACCAGCCTGCTTATAAAAGCACTTGACAAGCTGTTTAATACTGTCAGTTACTATTTGTAAGTTTGTTTAGACAGGATTGTCCCCATTTCACTCTCACAATTGAAATATAGTGGCACCAATGTGGAAAACGGAAGCACATAGCTGTCAACACTGGCCCCACATTTAAAAGGCCTCAATGAGAACCACATAATATCATGGATTTATTTCTGCAATTTCTTTTCTTCGCTGATTGGTCTTCACAGAATGAATTAATACATTCCTACCACAAAACTCACCACATGAATCACCCCTACTGCAAAGATTTAATGGCCTATCTCTTCCTCTCCTGCTGAAAGTTAATTTGCCCCTCCTAAAATAACCCATTGCCACCAGTGTTCCCTTTAATTTATTTTTTGGGTGTGCGGCCCATTCAATACATTCAAGGCTGAGATCGACAGATTTTTGAACTACAGTGGAGTCGAGGGTTATGGGGAACGGGCAGAAAAGTGGAGTTGAGGCCAAGATCAGATCAGCCATTATCTTATTGAATGGCAGAGCAGGCTCGAGGGGCCGAATGGCCTACTCCTGCTCCTATTTCTTATGAGGGACTTTATCGAATGCCTTCTGGAAGTCTATATAAATAACACCTATGGACAGTCTCCTGTCCACTACTTTAGTCACCTCTTCAAAAAATTCAATCAGCTTCGTCAGGCATGACCTACCCTTTACAAATTCATACTAAATGAAAGAACTTGTATTTATGTAGTGCCTTTCATAGCGTTAGGACATCCCAAAGTGCTTCACAGCCAATTAAGTACTTTTGACACGAAGGCCGCGATTTTCCCTACCATGGGTGATGTCGGTGGCGGGTCCCGACCCCGCTGCTGACTCCATCCCGGCCTCTGACATGACTTTCCCCTGATTGGGCTTGTTAAGCCCACCCAGCGAGTTTCCCAGCCAATTGAAGGAAGCGGGTCTGATGATGTCATTTAGTGACGTGCCATTAGCCAGTTTCTTTAAAGGGACCATGCGCAAATTTACTTTGACATTTGTGCTGTCGGTGATCTATAGCATTGAGATGCTGCAAGCACTGCACAGCGGTGCAGGGCTGCACCCAGGCTCTCCCATGACTCCCTCCATATGCTTATGGAGGGAGCAACAGCACGTAGGGAGGTTCTCCTCCATTCAGTGGACAGAAGAGACCTCCCAAGGAGACCAACGCAGCCTGGTTGCACATTGCACAGGAGGGCACAAGCAGGGATGTTGTCAGGAGGACCAGGCTGCAGTGGTGCAAACTTTTCAATGATCTCAGTAGATCACGAAACGTTACTGCAAAGCCACACTCAACCTCATCCTGCTGTCCCACTCATCACATCCCCATCACTCTATCTTCCCTACCCTACTCATGCACATCCTTACTCACACCAACTTACCTTACATCTCCACCCATCCCTCTATATCTAGATTATCACTTCCCCATCTCACTAGTCACCCCTCACACCTACCTTCTTCCTAGTCCAATCATACCAACTAATAACACACAAGAGTAGGCACTTGGGTGTTTTAGCCAATGTTCATGTGAAATTTCTGTTAATGTGCTGTCAAACATTGAAATCTTTATTTTCAACACTTTGCTTTCTTGGACAGATTTGTGTACACCTTTGGAAGTGGCTTAGTGAGTTGCAGTGAATGGTGAGACATAACTGTACCACCTGCAATGCTGATGAGTGTGAAAGGAATGGCTCGGGCATTGTAGGGATACTTTGTTGTTGGTGTGGGATGGTGCCAACCTGGCACATCATGTGGCAGCCAGGGTGTGCAGCATCAAGTGAAGTAAATCTGGCCATGGTGAGGCCATCCCTGGCCTCCCGGGCAGCAATGTGGTCGGGTGCTGATGCCCTCTGTCTTGTGCAGCATCGGGTGATTGCGGAGAAGGTTGGTGTGGTTGCTGCTGTTGGGGCAGATCGTGGTCAGATTCTGAGGACCAAAGTGAGAGAGTATAAAGTGCATCCATGCAGATGGAATAGATACAGGTGAACTAGAAATGACAGAAGCAATCTGTCAATGGTGGGAGAGGTATAATGAGGTCAAACTGCATGGGGACTTATGTAAAGACTTGAAGCATCCCGAATCTGTAGTGGAAATACAGTTTAGAGATGCTAGTGCTTAAGGGAAGAGATTTCAATTAGCTGAGAGCTTTGAGTTGACATTTGAAGCTGTCAACTCCAACTGATTCAATGGCCACTGAACTCCCACCTCCGCTTCGCTGACTAGATCTAGGCACAGCGGGAAACCGGTGGGAGACCTGTGAAAGTTTAAAAAGCTGGGGAAAAAAGCATTAAGTGGCTGTAAACAAGCCACTAATGATTTGAATTGGGTCCCCCACCGCTGCCTGTCGAGTCTGCTCAGCGCTGGCAGACCAGACATCTGCAATGCAGGTGTGCGTGTTTTGACAGTGGGTTCCCGACCCACTGTCAATCATTTTAAATTTCACAGGTGACCCGCCACCAATCGGGTCTGCTGAGCACCAGCAAAATCGCAGCCAAAGTCACTGTTGCAATGTAATTTTACCTCCTCTATTCCCTCTTCTCCTTCTCCCCACCCTCTTTCCTCCATTCCTCTATCCATTCCTCCTCTACTCAACTCCTCCCTCCTCCAATTATTGACGATAAACTCATTTGACCTAAAAACTACCCTTGGTATTGACTCTTTGTGTCCAATGCCATGGGTTGGAAGGCACAGCAGAGAGGGAAAATAGAGAAGAGTGAGAAGCAAAGACACGTGGTGGGGAAGGGCAGTGGAGGCAATAATTAGAGCCCCAACCATACAAGCCTAATCAAGAACAATAATTTGCAGTTATATAGTGCCTTTAACATCCCACGGAGCTTCACAGATTCCGAGCCAGAGAAGTAGATGTTAGGAGAGGTGACCAAAAGCATGGTCAATGGGGTAAATTTTAAGGACAGGCTCAAAGAAGGAGAGTGAGGTGGAGAGGTTTAAGAAGGGAATTCCAGAGAGTGAGACTTAGATTGATGAATAAACAACCGCCAATGGTGGGGGGGAAGGGAGGGGAATGCATCAAAATTCGCAGTCAGAAGAATGAACAAGAGTCCGGAGTCTCAGGAATGGAGAGCTTAGGGAGTGTTGTAGAGCTGACGGAAATAAGAAAGAGCAAGGTCACGGAGGGATTTAAACACAAGGGTGAGAATTTTTAATTTGAAGCATAATCGGGCAAAGAGACTCCTTAAACTATAAACTGGAGTAAGGCAAACAAGGAAGAATATGGCTCCTTCATTTATGATTTTTCTTTCTCTAATCCTGACTTTTAGCTTCTAGTGTTTTTCTTTACAGTATCTTATTTAATGATCTTGGTTTCATTTTAAAAAGTAGTATCCACCTCATAACTTTGGAGGCAGTCATCAGCAAGTCAGGTGGAAGCAAAAGCACTCTGGCATCACATTTAAATGATTGCAAGCTGTGTGATTGGGTCAAATAAAAATATTGAAATAACTTTTTTAAAATCCGGTTTTAAAAATAGAGTACTAGGCTTGTAAATGTTATTAAGCCATAAGAAATGTGAATTCTGGGGATGAATATTCCTTTCTGTTTCTTTACATTCATGGAATAATAAAATCCAGATTTTTGTTAATTTATTTTTTTCTGTTTTGTTGCATAACAGGACATGGTGTCTGTGCAATATCATCTTATACCATCTCCAAATAAGCAGAAAAATGGAAACAAAGAGAAAGAGAAAGATCTGGATAAAGAGAAGGATGTGAAAGAGGAGTTCGCTGATGCTCTAAGAGACCTGAAGATACAATGGATGGCCAAGTATGTATTTGTTCATTCCAAGATGTGGGTAGGCCAGTGAAGCAGACTGGGAGTTTAAGCCTCCATAAATTTTAATGCTGAGAGAAGGTTCACTATTCTTACCATTTGTACTCCATTTAAAATTCAAGCCATTAAAATAAGTTTTTTTTTTTATAGTGAAAGCTGTTTTGAAGAAATAATGTTAGTCTCTTAAATCATTTCAGGTGTTTTGAAATTATGAAATGCATTTGTTTTTTTAACACTTTGTATGATATGGATATTATTCCAGAATATATCTGTTTCCCTAATGTCAGTTGCAATTTGATTTTCCAATTTATTCTTTATATCCTGGATCTGATTTTACTTTAACATATATTTTTTAATTTGCTCCTTTCCTAATTTCCATACATCTTTAAAAACATTTTATTATTTTTAACCTTTTTATTAAATAGCTCATGTTTTAGTTTTGATGTGTACCTACATCTACATATTTAATATGTTCCCATGAATAGTTTACATGCTTTTATGAGGTATCATTGTCTTAATTTGATAAATTACCCTGTCAAGTGCTTTAGTGGTGCAGAGTAAGTCATACACTTTCACACTTCTGTTGTTTTGACTCTTGTAGCAAAACTACTTCGACATAATTAATTTGTATGTAGAAATTACTTGAGTGATGAAAAATATTAGATTACGAACCATACTGTGCACTGTATGGGCTGAATGGCTTTTTCTTAGTTCTGTAATTCTTTCAATCTCTTTCTTTCATTGTAGTTCAAACTTCTCTTTAAAATAAGTCTTTCTTGTTCTACTCTTGGATTGTTCCCATGTTTCATTCCTTACTCTATCATTCTTTTGGTTTTGATTATGACCTATTTATTTGTTAAATAGAGGTTCAATTACATCCAAAGAATGAGGAATGCCATGCCTACAGTACTGTAGGTAGCGCAACATTCAATTGAAAACTGGCGATCTGTCAGTTGTGACAATTTTATTGACAAGAAATGGAAATAAAATTCATTGAGATTTCAGTCCATTTACACTGTATATAAATCGGTTTGTGCTTGACAACTATATTGCAGTGGTAAAGTTTGGCTCAGTTGGCAGGACACTCCCCGCTGACAGAGGGTTATGGATTCACGCCCCACAAGGGACTGAGCACATAATCTAGAGTGACAAGCCAGTGCAATACTGAGGGAATGCTACATTGTCAGGGGTTCTGTCTTTCCCATGAAACATTAAGCTGAGGTCCCATCAGAAATGTTCTCTCGCTGGACAGACTAAATTGATGCCCTTGTTCTCTTCAAACCAATCACTGTCTCACCCATGTTGTTCCTATAGTATAATCCCCCTTGATCGTGACCTCATTAGAGGGCTGTAAACTTGAGCGTACCTGGGGCGCATTCAGCCCATCACTACACCTGGCTTGATCATGTCAAGTATTAACCATGCTTACTCGTCCATGAACCCTGGAATTCCCTCCGTAAACCCCTGTGACTTGCCACACCTTTTTCTACCTTCGAAAGCTTATCAAAACTTCTCCTAGATTTTGCTCAGTTTCTCCCATTGCCATCCCCTTTATGAAATGATTTTGGGCTTCACACTATGTTAAATGTACTATATAAGTGCAATTGGTGGTGTTGCAGAACATTGTATTTGTAAATAGTCCTGACGGTTCTATAGAGATTTTAATTCCCATTGTTTTAAACCATAGTTATGTAGCACTAGCTTACAAGGATAACAACAGCTTGCATTTAGATAGTGCTTTTAATGTCGTACAATATCGCAAGGCACTTCACAGAGCTATGAGGAAAAAATGGATACCAAGCCAATAAAAGAGAAATTAGGAGGGGTGACTAAAAACTTAATTCAGGTGAGTTTTTAGGAGTGCCTTAAAGGAAGAGGTGAGGTAGAGGGATTTAGGGAGAAAATTCTGAAGCATGGGGCCTAGGCAGCTAAAGACATGGCAGCTAATGAATCATAGAATCTTGCAGCATGGAAGGAGGCCATTTGGCCCATCATGCCTGTGCCAACTCTTCTAATTTAGTCCCTCACCCCAGCTTTTTCCCCATAACCCTGCAAATTAGACCTCTTCAAGTATGTATCAATTATATTTTGAAAATTCCTATGGAATCTGCTTCCACCACCCTTTCAGGTACTGCGTTCCAGATCTTAATAACGCTCTGTGTGGAAAAAGTTTCTCCTCATTTGCCCTATAGTTCTTTTGCCAATTATTTTCGATCCATGATGTCTGTTTGCTGACCCACTTGTCAGGAAACAGTTTCTCCCTATTTGCTCTATCAAAACCCCTCATAATTTTAAATACCTCTATTAGCTCTCCCCTTAACCTTCTCTGCTCTGGAACACAATATCAACTTCTGCAAAGAAGGCAAGGATGGCAAAAGTATGATATAAGGACTTAGTAGGTATATAGGGTAGGAGGGTGATGGCAGCAGATTTGGAGGCGACGGGGACAGTGCCCGAGGAGAGGAATTTACAATGTCAGGAAGCATGAGAGTCAGGAAAAGAAATTGGTTGGTCGAGTTTCATGGGAATTGGGTTGATAGGGCAGGTGGTAGGTCTCGTGGATATGATGAGCTTGAAGAGGGCATTGAGGAGATGGGAGTGAAACTAGAGAAAGATGAGGGTTCAGAGCTGGGTTGGGGAGGAGGTTTGGTTTAGTAGGCAAGGAGGAGAGGGGAAGCAGCAGAGGCAGATGATGAATGTTCTCTTTCTTGATGAAGAAACCTGAACTCCTTGCCCTTGGTGTTTGAGTTGAGGGTGGAATGGGCAGGGGATAGGGGGTTCAGGTGGCGGTTAGTAGTAGAGAAAAGGAGCCCGGTGTTATCTTTGGACAGTTTTTGGAAAGAAAACAGAAAACTACTTGAGCAACTCATACTTCATATTATGCCGGGGTGTCGAACTCAATTTATAAGGTGGGCCAGATCTGGCAACCCGGCACTTGGTAAGGCCCACCTTCAGCAGAAATTATTTGGACACTTTGAGGTAGAAATTAGTCAGTGCTTTGCCCATTTTTGGGTGTAAAACGGGTGCAGTGTCTACCAATTTCTGGGTGCAAGGTCCTGCATCTAATCTGTGCAGCGGCAAATTAAATCCCATTTGTACAAAAACATATATTGGTCCTCAGTGTTTTTCGGCATACCTGGCGACAGCTTGAAATCAGCATTAGATCAATTTAAATATGAAATATGAGTCCTGGGCTTGTTTCAGAACCCTTCTGTAAAATGTGTAGAAAAACTAGGTGGCGCGTATGGCGTGGAAGCTTCAATTCGTTTGTAAAGTTCTACAGTGGTCCTTAAAGGGATCACTCGAGGTCGCTGAAGAAATGGTAGGAAATGTTTTTTTTTTTTTACTTCCCCTTCTGTGAAGAATGGAGGAGCAGGAGTGCCCATCCCAGTTCCACAGCACAGTGGGCTGCTGCCAGCCTGTTCTCAGCCCTTCTGCATCTCGGTCCTCCACGCATTGTAAAATCAGGGTGTGCAGAAAGAATCCTCAGTCTCCATCCCCATGTTCCCGAGTTCATCCACCAGTGATAAAAATCTTTCACTATTTACCCACACTAAAATCCCTAGGTTTCACTTGCCCCTTCACATGCTGTTCCTTTCTCGGCTCACTCCCACTCGCCACGTTGCTGCTACCACACCTAGCTCTGTAGGAAATGCTGGGCCCTTAGTGTACCCCACCAAAACCCATTCTCCAGTCTTCTTTCTCCCCTTCCCTGTCACCACAACCTAGTCCCAATCGCTCCAACCCAAGTTCCCCCCACCACCCCCCCCCCCCGAACCCCAGTCCTCTGCCCCGAGCATCAGTCTGCCGACCCCCATTCCCTCGTCTTTGGGACTCGAGGGAGACAGGATCGTCCTGACCCCCAGTTCCCTGTAACTCTCTTCCCCCTCCCCGCCCCCAAGTCCCGACTCCCACACTTCAAGTCACGACCTCCTGACTTCAGTTTCCTGCTCCCTAGTCTGTTCACCCTTCCAGCTCAGCCCTGCACCTCAGCTTGCTTTGTCTGTTATCCAGGGGGCAGTTCTCTGTGCCGAGGGTGGGGAGGCAGTGGTGATGTCGGTGGTGGGGGGGAGGAGGTGCTGCTGTCGTGTGAAATTTAAAACAAGCAGTTCTCCTGGGCTCTGTTAGTTGCATCTTTATCTCCTGCTATATAGTTGAACACCTCTCTCTCTCTCTCTCTCTCTCTCTCTCCCTCTCTCATGTAATGTGTAACTTTTAAATTTTTTTAAATCATTGTTGAACCTTTATTTATGATGCTGGAAATTTCAGATACTGAGGGAGAAAAAGGGAAAAATAATTGAGATTTAGGACAACCCAGTTGGCAGATTGAGTAACCTGGCGACCAGATTGAATGATCAGACTGACCAGTTTATATAGGCATACAAATAGAAATGCCAGAAACACTCAGCAGGCCAGGCAGCATCTGTGGAGATAGAAACAGAGTTAACAGCCGGAATTTTCTGGGGTCCGTGTGGGCGCGATCGGAGGCAGGTCGGTTGGGAAATTTGAAATATGTTGGAGCGGGCTGTCATCCTGCCCCCCACGCACCTTTCTCTTGGGCGCATTTGCCAGCATGGCAGAGGTGGGTGACCTAAATCATTAACAGGTACTTGTCAGATCCTTAAGCGCCTTTTTTACCCTACCTTTCAAATTTCCCTGGAAGACCACGGGAATCACGCAGCTCGAGGACCTTGTCTGTCAACCTGAGGCGGGAGTTGAGTAGCCATTGATCCAGTTGATTAGCTGACGGCATGAAATATACTATAAAAGCTCCCACCTCACAGCTGATCACTTTCCTCAGGCAGAAGCTGTTGCTGACTGCATTCCCAGCACAGATTTAGCTTTCTAGAGGCTGCAAGTGTTTCCAGCAAAGTCGCCATCCAGTGTCACCTTGCTGGTAGAACCTATCACGCCATTGACAGATTGCTTTTGTCATCTCTACTTGACCTGCCATCTATTCCATCAGCGTGGGTGCCGTTAATACTGTCTCACCTTGGTCCTCAGAATTGGACCACGATGAGCCCCAACACCAACAGTACTAGGTACACCAGCAGCACCAACAACCACACTACCAACCTCCTCAACCACCTGATGCTGCACAGGACACAGGGCTGCACCATGCCGGAAGCAATACCCCCAACTCACGGTACACAGGCAGAGGATGAGCTTCCTCAGCATGACTGACCAGTAGTGCCAAAGGAGGCTCAGGCTATCGTGCCAGGTCGTTGCAGACATTTGCACATTGCTGGAGCAAGACCTGCAGCCCAGAGAAGCGGGTGGACACGCCTTACCAGTGGCTGTCAAAGTCACCAGCGCTATCGGGATGCCCCATCATAACCCAAGAGTCTTTGTCAACCGCAAGGGCTTTCACTCCCTCAATGTGCAGCTGGTCTGTAACCATAGGAAGATCATCATGTATGTGTGTGCCAAATTCCCTGGCAGCTGCCATGACTCTTTCATCCTTCACCAGTCCACCCTCCCTCAGCTCTTTGCTCCTCCAAACAGACTTTGTGGCTGGCTGCTTGGAGACCAGAGCTATCCACTGAAGACGTGGCTCATGACACCCTTGAGGAGGCCAAGTACTGAGGCCGAGGAGAGATATAATGAAAGCCACATTTCCACCAGATGTGTCACAGAGCAGACAATAGCCATGCTCAAAACACGCTTCAAATGCCTTGACCGATCTAGAGGAGCTCTTCAGTATGCACTAATCAGGTTCTCCAGAATCGTTGTGGTCTGCTGCGCCCTGCACAACATAGCGCAGCAGCGAGGATTAGCGCTGCATGAGGAGCAAGGCACTGAGCGTACAGCCTTTTCAGAGAAGGAGGAGGAGTAGCAGCATCAGCTGGAAGATGAGGAGCTGCTGCTGGAGGAACCGGTGGGCCAGATCTCACCAGCACCCGAGCACATTGCTGCCTGGGAGGCCAGGGCTGGGCTTATCATGGCCAGATTTACTTAACTTTACGTGGAACACCCATATGGCTGCTACAAGCTGCACCAGGTTGGCACCACCCCACAGCAACACCATAAAGCATTTCTACAATGACCAAGCCATTCCTTTCACACCATTGCTGGAGGTACCATTATGTCTCACCATTCACTGAAACTCACTAAGCCACTTCCAAAGGTGCACACACATTTGTCAAGGTGAAAATAAAGATTTTTTATGTTTGACAGCACATTAACAGAATCTTTACATAAACATTGAATGAAACACCCAAGTGGCTACCGTTATGAATCTACTTGCGTGTCATCTTTCTCTAACGCATGCTTCTACGTTGTGCTACTCCTGTGGTTTCAGCAGAAGTAGAGACAGCCTGCTCACTTCCTTGCTGCGACTGCAAAGATACTCTTGGTGGATGTCCTCTGGGTTTTGGAGCCTCTGATGGCCCCGCCAAAGTCTGCTCCTACTGCGACTGTGCAGGGGCAGACTCGGTCATCGCTGTCCGAGGAGGCATCTGGGTCTCTGACTGAGGGGGTGACAACGGGGGATAAGTGTGAGCGCTTTGAGAGGAGTCCCCACTTCCATGTCCCCTCTCACCATCATCCCTCTCATGGGCCACCCGCAATTCCCTGCTGGCAAGGAACTGGAGAGCACCCTGCTGCACAGCAGTGGGGCCCTGAGGACCCAGGCCTATGCTGACATCCCTCCTAGAGAGGAGGTCTATGAGCCTCAGCCATCTATTCTCCATAGATACCATGTGCTCCTGTGAGTGGCACATCAGCAGCTTCATGCAGGTGGCCATCCTATCCATGGAAGAACCTACAGTTGCCATCGCATGCGACACGGTGGTGCTCATGTTGGAGATGGACTTCTCCATGCTCTGGACATTTGCAGATATTGCGCTCGCAAAACCTGTCCGAGTCTCCTGCACTTCTTGCTGCACCTCCAGGAACGCCCTCTTTCTGGATGGCCCCGAAGCCCAGCATCTGCATGCAGCTGGGCAGAGCTGGGAACGTCCTGCGCCCTCCAGCGAGGAGTCGCCACTGCTGTCCCTTTCTCCACTATCTGCTCTTGCTCACTTGTGAGTTGTGAGACACCAGGTGACAACACTGCTCGATCTCGCGTGGCATCTGCCAAGGTGTGCGTATCTGCGCTGGTGCTGTGTGCGCTTATGTCTGGTGCCGGTGCATCCTCAGAGGCTGGAGGCTGCTCTGAGGAGTCGCCTTCCTCTTCCTTCTGGACAGTTGGGGGGGACTCTTGATGGACCTGTGGGAGAGTAAAGAGATGAGTTAGATATGTCATATGAAGAATGGGTATAGATGCCATTATGCACATGATGATTATTCAGTGGCTGCTGACATCAGTGAGTGACTGATGTACGCCATGTAATTCTGTCACTAGGTTGCTGAGATATCCCCCTCTCTCCGTCATTGAAACGTTTCCAGCACTGCACCCAGGTCCTCCTGAACACATCCCTGCTGTTGACCTCCTCTGCAATTTGGAGCCAGACTCTCTCTCCTGGGGAGGTCTCTTCCACTCATTTGAAGGGAAGAGGGACCTCCCTGCGTGCTGTGACTACCTCCAGAAGCATATGGAGGGAGTCATTGGAGAATCTGAGTGCATAGAAACATAGACGATAGGAGCAGGAGTAGGCCATTCGGCCCTTCAAGCCTGCTCTGTCATTCAATGACATCATGGCTGATCATCCAAACTCAGCACCCTGTCCCTGCCTTCTCCCCATATCCCTTGATCCCTTTAGCCTTAAGAAATATATCCAACTCTTTCTTGAATATATTTAGTGAACTGGCCTCCACTGCCCTCTGTGGCAGAGAATTCCACAGGTTCACCACTCTCTGGGTGAAGAAATTCCTCCTCATTTCAGTCCTAAATGGCTTACCCCTTATCCTTAGACTATGACCCCTGGTTCTGGACTCCCCGGCCATCAGAAACATCGTTCCTGCATCTAGTCTGTCCAGGCCTGACAGAATTTTATAGGTTTCGATGAGATCCCATCTCAATCTTCTAAACTCCAGTGAGTATAAGCCCAATCGACACAATCTCTCCTCATACGTCATTCCTGCCATCCCAGGTATCAGCCTGGTGAATCTTCGCTGCACTCCTTCCATGGCAAGAACGTCCTTCCTCAGGTAAGGCGACCAAAACTGCACACAATATTCAAGGTGCGGTCTCACCAAGGCCCTGTACAACTGTAGCAAGACATCCTTGTTCCTGTACTTGAACCCTCTTGCTACGAAGGCCAACATACCATTTACCTTCTTAACCGCCTGCTGCACCTGCATGCTTACCTTCAGCGACTGGTGCACAAGAACACCCAGGTCTCTTTGCACTTCCCCTTCTCCCAATCTATTGCCATTCAAATAATAATCTGCCTTCCTGTTTTTGCCACCAAAGTGGATAACCTCACATTTATCCACATTATAGTGCATTTGCCATGTTTCTGCCCAATCACCCAACCTGTCCAAATCGTACTGGAGTTTCACGACATCCTCCTCACAGCATACCCTCCCACCCAGCTTTGTGTCATCTGCAAATTTGGAGATATTACATCCAATTCCCTCGTCCAGATCATTAATATATAGTGTGAACAGCTGGGGTCCTAGGACCGATCCCTGCAGTACCCCACTAGTCACTGCCTGCCACTCGGAAAACGACCCGTTTATTCCAACTCTTTGCTTTCTGTCCGCCAACCAGTTCTCTATCCAAGTCAATACCTTGCCCCCAATCCCATGTGCCTTAATTTTGCATGCTAATCTCTTATGCGGGACCTTATCGAAAGCCTTCTGAAAGTCCAAATACACCACATCCACTGGTTCTCCCTTATCTATTTTACCAGTTACATCCTCAAAAAATTCCAGTAGATTAGTCAAGCATGATTTACCTTTTGTAAATCCATGTTGACTTTGTCTGATCCTGTCACTGCTTTCCAAGTGCTCTGCTATTACATCTTTTATAATGGACTAGCATTTTCCCCACTACCGATGTCAGGCTTACCGGTCTATAATTCCCCGCTTTTTCTCTACCACCCTTTTTGAATAGTGGGGTAACATTAGCTACCCTCCAATCCATGGGTACTGTTCCAGAGTCTATCGAGTTCTGGAAGATGACCAGCAATGCATTTACTATTTCTAGGGCCACTTCCTTAAGTACCCTGGGATGTAGATTATCAGGCCCTGGGGATTTATCGGCCTTCAGTCCCATCAATTTTCCTAACACCATTTCCCTACAAATACTGATTTCTTTCAGTTCCACCCTTTCATCAGGCCCTATGTTCCCCGGCATCTCTGGGAGGTTATTTGTGTCCTCCTTTGTGAAGACAGAACCAAAATATGTATTTAGTTGGTCAGCCATTTCTTTGTTCCCCATTATAAATTCCCCTGATTCTGACTGCAAGGGACCTACGCTTGACTTCACCAATCTTTTTTTCTTCACATATCTATAAAAGCTTTTACAGTCAGTTTTTATGTTCCCTGCAAGCTTACTCATTCTATTTTCCCTTTCTTAATTAATCCCTTTGTCCTCCTTTGTTGAATCCTAAACTGCTCCCAATCCTCAGGATTATTGCTTTTTCTGGCCAATTTATATGTCCTCTCCTTGGATCTTATGCTATCCCTAATTTCCCTTGTTAGCCACGGTTGAGTCACCTTTTTTGTTTTTTTATGCCAAACTGGGATGAACAAATTCTGTAGCTCATCCATTCGGTCTTTGAATGTTTGCCATTGCCTATCCACCGTCAACCCTTGGAGTGCCATTCCCCAATCAATCCTACCCAACTCGCTCCTCAGACCATCGTAGTTTCCTTTATTTAAATTGAGGACCCTAGTCTCTGAGTCAACTACTTCATTCTCCATCTTAATGAAGAATTCGATCATATTATGATCGCTCCGACCCAAGGGGCCTCATACAACAAGATTGCTAATTAATCCTTTCTCGTTACGTAATACCCAGTCTAAGATGGCCTGATCTCTGGTTGGTTCCTCGACATATTGGTCCAGGAAACCATCCCGTAAACACTCCAGGAATTCCTCCTCCAAAGTATTGTTACTAATTTGGTTGGCCCAATCTATATGTAGATTAAAGTCACCCATGATGACTGCTGTGCCCTTATTGCACGCTTCTTTAATTTCCCTTTTAATGCCATCCCCAACCTCCGCCTTACTGTTGGGAGGTCTATATACCACCCCCACTAATGTTTTTTTCCCCTTAGTATTTCTCAATTCTACCCATACAGATTCCACATCATCAGAGCTAATATCATTCATTACAATTGTGTTAATCCCTTCTTTAACCAGTAATGCTACCCCACCTCCCTTTCCTTTTTGCCTATCTTTCCTGAATATCGAATACCCCTGGATGTTGAGTTCCCAGTCTTGGCCATCCTTGAGCCACGTTTCAGTAATCCCAACCAAATCATATTTGTTTACCTCTATTTGTGCAGCCAATTCATCCACCTTATTACAAATGCTCCTCGCATTAAGACACAAAGCCTTCAGGCTTGTTTTTTTAACGCTCTTAGACCTATTAGAATTATTATTTACTGTGGCCACGTTTGATTTAAACCGTTGATTTCTCTGACTGCCACTTTCGTTTTTCTCCTTCCTATCTTTTGCTTTTATCCTTGTTTCCCTTTCCTCTGTCTCCCTGATAAGGTTCCCAAGCCCCTGCCATTTTAGTTTAATCCCTCCCCCACAGCACTAGCAAACACTCCCCCTAGGACATCGGTTCCAGCCCTGCCCAGATGCAGACTGTCCGGTTTGAACTGGTCCCACCTCCCCCAGAACCGGTTCCAATGTCCCAAGAACTTGAATCCCTCCCCCTGGCACCATTCCTCTAGCCACGTATTCATCTGAAGTATCCTTCTATTTCTACTCTGACTAGCACGTGGCACTGGTAGCAATCCTGAGATTACTACCTTTGAGGTCCTGTTTTTTAATTTATCTCCTAACTCTCTATCTCTGTGCAGACATCTGTGGAACTGTTTGCAGCAGTTTTGGATTTGTCCAGTGTGCTGTTTGCACACTTTTGAATGAACCTTCAGATGCAATGTGGCCATGGCTCCTTTAAATATCCCGGCTGAAAACACGTCACGGATAACGCCATCAGACCCACACCATTTAATAGGGCCGGGTAACGCCCAGGGCGGGCTTAAATTGCCCCATTAGCGCAAAGTCAATTTCTGGAGCAGGATGGAAGCAACAATGGGGTTGTGATCCACCATGGCGACTGCCCGCACCCGGCTTCGCCCAGGTACAGAAAATTCCAGCCAATGTTTCTGGTCTATGGCCTTGTGAGAACTGGAAAATGTTGAATATGTAACAGGTTTTAAGCAACTACAGAGGCAAGGAAAGAGGGGAGGGGTGGACGCAACAAAAGGGGAAGGTCTGTGATAGGGTGAAAGGCAGGAGTGATTTAAATGACAAAAGGGATTATGGTGCAAGGCAAAAGCGGGTGGTAATTGGACAAGTAAAGAAACAAAATAGACTACTGAATAAGGTCAGAGTATGCAGAATCAGGGGGCAAGTAGCAGAATGGATAACTAGCTGGCTTCAAGACAGAAAGCAGAGAGTAGGTGTAAAGGGCAGCTATTCAGAGTGGCAGAAGGTGGGAAGTGGTGTTCCACAAGGATCAGTGCTGGGACCAATGTTATTCACAATTTATTAACGATTACAATTTTGGAAACCAAAACACAATTTCTAAATTTGCAGATGTCACCAAATTGGGGGGGATAGTCAATGCTGAGGAGGACTGCAACAAATTACAAGACGACATTAATAAACTTGAAGAATTCAACACAGATAAACGTGAGGTATTACATTTTGGTAAGAAAAATAGGGAGGTCACATATTACTTGGAAAATACGACTCTAAGTGGGGTAGATGAGCAAAGGGATCTGGGAGTATAAATACACAAATCACAAAGTAGAGACACAGGTTAACAAGACCATAAAAACTGCAAACCAAACACGACGGTTTATTGAATTGAAAAGTAGAGAAGTTATGCTAAACTTGTATCGAACCCTGGTTAGACCACACCTGGAATACTGTGTACAATTCTGGTCGTCCTATTATAGAAAGGATATAGAGGCACTGGAGAGGGTGCAAAAAAGATTTACAAAGATGATACCAGAAATGCGAGGATATACCTATAAGGAGAGGTTGAACAGGCTGGGTCTCTTTTCTCTTGAAAAGAAAAGGCTGAGGGGTGAACTAATAGAGGTCTTAAAAATTATGAAAGGTTTTGATAGAGTAGACACAGAGTGTTCCCACTTGTGGGGAACTTCAAAACTAGAGGCCATCAATATAAGATAGTCACCAAGAAATCAAATAGGGAATTCAGAAGGAACTTCTTTACCCAGAGAGTGGTAAGATTGTGGAAATCGTTACCACAGGGAGTTGTTGAAGCGATTAGTATAGATGCATTTAAGGGGCAGTTAGATAATCATATGAGGTAGAAGGGAATAGAGGGTTATGCTGATAGTTAGCTGAGGATAGACGGGAGGAGGCTCGAGTGGAGCATAAACGCCGGCATGGACTTGTTGGGCCGAATGACCTGTTTCTGTGCTGTATATCCTATGTAATTAATATATTTCTCCTTTTCTCCCTTCTCTCTGCCTCCCTGGTTTTCTGTGTCGCACACCATTTTCAGCTGGATGAGTAGTAGGGAAGCTGTCAACCCTCTCCCAGGCCTTTGCCAGTGAGACTGTAGCGAGTATTAGGTAGATGCGCACAAGTGGCCTAGTTTTGATTTTCCCTCCAATTTACTCCAATCTGTGGGCAAAATGTATGGGCTCTGTTCTGTGCCTCCAAATGAAGGCATAGCTGAAATCCTGCCTGAACTATCATGTTGCCCAACCCTGCACCAGTATATTCTGAAAGCCATTTCATTTTGTAAAGTGCCTTTCCCTGCAGGGAGATCTGCCAACCTAGTAACTAGTAATCTGCTTGTGGATTTTGACAATCGGGGGGCAGTACTGTGTGGCGGGGGCAGGTTTGTAGAGAACCTTTGTCTTACGGATATTTAGTGTAAGGCCCATGCTCTCGTACGCTTCAGTGAAGGTGTTGACGTTGGTTTGGAGTTCGGCCTCCGAGTGAGCGCAGACGCAAGCGTCGTCTGCATACTGTAATTCGACGACAGAGGATGGGATGACCTTGGATCTGGACTGGAGGCGACGGAGGTTGAACAGTTTCCCATTTGTTCTGTAAATTAGCTCCACTCCAGTGGAGAGCTTACTGAGGGCGCGATGGAGCATTGCAGCAAGGAAGATCGAGAAGAGCGTTGGTGCAATAACACAGCCTTGCTTGACCCCGGTTTGTACGTGAATTGGGTCTGTGGTGGAACCGTTGGTCAGGATGACGGCTTGCATGTCGTCATGAAGCAGGCGGAGGATAGTGACAAACTTTTGAGGGCAGCCGAATTTGAGGAGGACACTCCATAATCCCTCACTGTTGACAGTGTCGAAGGCCTTTGTGAGATCAAAGAAGGCCAACACCGCCTTCAGTGTGCCAGTGCAGCCTTCGGTCGCCTGAAGAAGAGAGTGTTTTAAGACCAGGACCTCAAACCTGGCACTAAGCTCATGGTCTACAGAGCAGCAGTGATACCCGCCCTGCTGTATGCCTCAGAGACATGGACCATGTACAGCAGGCACCTCAAAGCACTGGAGCGGTACCACCAACGCTGCCTCTGCAAGATCCTGCAAATCCATTGACAGGATAGGCGCACCAATGTCCGTGTTCTTGCTCAGGCCAACATCCCCAGCATCGAAGCTTTGACCACACTCGATCAGCTCCGATGGACGGGTCTCATTGTCCGCATGCCCGATACGAGACTCCCAAAACAAGCGCTCTACTAGGAGATCCGGCATGGCAAGAGAGCCCCAGGTGGGCAGAGGAAACGCTTCAAGGACACCCTCAAAGCCTCCTTGAAAAAGTGTAACATCCCCACCGACACCTGGAAATCCCTGGCCCAAGACCGCACAAAGTGGAGGAGAAGCATCCGGAAGGCGCCGAACACCTCGAGTCTCTTCGCCGGGAGCAAACAGAAGCCAAACGCAAGGAGCGCACGTCAACCCAAGCACCCCACCCACCCGCCCCTTCAACCACCGTCTGCCCCACCTGTGACAGAGACTGTAGGTCCCACATTGGACTCATCAGTCAACTGCAAGCTCATTTTTAATGTGGAAGCAAGTCAACCTCGGTTCCGAGGGACTGCCCAAGAAGAATCTGCTTGTAGTGTCAATGTTTTTTTTGAAAGTTATGGGTGATATCAGCCAGAACCTTTTAATACTTGTTTTCATTGCTCATCAATCTTCTTTCTTTAACTGGGGCTTCAAATATGCTATGTGTTTATCCAAATGTTTGTATATTTCCTTGGCGTGCTTATCTTTTTTACACTGGTTCCAATTCATTATCTTCATATTTGGACCCATGATATCTGATGGTAAAGCAAGAAGGGGAAACCATGGGACGTTAGGAAAAATGTAAAGCACTGTCCTCATCTACTGAATTTTACTAAATCGCTGTGGAGAGTCCTGTTATGTTTGTTCTTTTTTATACTTATGTTTATGTTAATGGCTTTAAAACTCTGAGAATGTGACCATCTTGCCTGCACTCCTTGTGTGTTACATTAGTGAAATAAAATTATCCAATGGAACTGCTGACCCTGTAGTTCACGTGTTTAGATCTAGGAGTCTGAAACTAGAAATCCTATGAGGTTCTCCTGTTTGATTTTCCTGGTGACTAATATTGGATATAACAGTCGAGATGACGAAAAAAATCAACATACTTTACACTCAGTATTATAATACCTGCCAAAGGGTTAACATCTACTGGCAGAACAATGCTAAAATTGGGAAAAAAAGATTTAGATGGATATAAATTTAATACAAAAGGCCAATCATTAGAAATAAATAGGTTACAAAGTAAAACAGGAAAATAGGTAAAACATATAACAATTAATGGTCAAGGTATAAACACTTTCTTATGCAAAAGAGGAAAATAGCAGACTGGTTTTCATATTTATATACAGTAGTGTATGTTATCAACACGTGATTTGCAGGAGGGCACATTCATGGCATAGTTGTGCATGTTTGTACAGTAGTTTAACACTTCAAGATTGATATAACATGGTGGCAAGCCCTCTTTATATTCTCTGGTTATAATGTTATATTCTCTGGTTATAATTGTTTAACCTGGTTAGATTTAACACTGCTGCTTCCAACTTAAAGAAGATGCATCTGATTTGCAAATGACTTGCTCAGTCTAGTCAAATATCATCAGTGTCCATAATTTCAAGTACCATGAGACATCTCTTTTAAAACTGTTACATTAAGAGTACTTGTCTTGAGTTCACTTGCTTTTAATTTGTAAGTTTTATTATATTAATGATAAGAACCGCACAATACAATTATGACTGCTTAAACAAAGAAGAGAATTCAGGCCTATTTTCAATACTGAGGCAACAGGCACAAAGGACTTTTTCTCCATTAGATCATGCATGTTAACTCCTTTACAGCCCTTCCCCCCCTCAGAAGGTGTATCATCGTCTCCATCAATTCCTTGGTCATGAGGAAGTGTCTGAGAGTAACTTGATGTCACAATCTGTTTTCCCTCCTTGTAGAGAATAATTCGATATCTTCTCAGTGCCACTTCCAGTGCCTGTCTGACAGAGCTAATTGTGTGAAGATTGTAATGCTTCAATGAGCTGCACTGACAATTTCTAGAAGACTATTAATTTCTGTAGTCCTGTTACAACAATAAAATTGCATGGAATAATCTTAGAAATTTGTTTCCAGTAAATCCATCAACGGAAGGATTTTCTTTTTCTGCAGGTTGGACATGAATGCGTTCTATGAAGAATTGAAAGAGTCTTATCCTACTCATCTTCCTCTGTATATTGCACGACTGCATCAATTGGACACTGAAAAGGTAAGATTCATCTGAAAGTTTATCAATGTACAGATAGAATCATAGAATGGTTACAGCACAGAAGGAGGCCATTTGGCCCGTCGAGCCTGTGCCGGCTCTCTGCAAGAGCACTTCAGCTAACCCCACTCCTCCACCCTTTCCCTGTAGCCCTGCAATTTTTTTTCCTTCAGGTACTATCCAGTTCCCTTTTGTAAGCCACGATTGTGTCTGCCTTCACCACCCATTTCAGACAGTGCATTCCAGATCCTAACTACTTGCTGCGTAAAAAAGTTTTTCCTCATGTCGCTTTTGGTTCTTTTGCCAATCACCTTAAATCTGTGTCCTCTGATTCTCGACCCTTCCGCCAATGGAAACAGTTTCCCTTTATCTACTCTGTCTAGACCCCGATTTTGAACACCTCTATCAAAGCTCCTTTCAACCTTCTCTGCTCCAAGGTCTAGTCTATCCACGTAAATGAAGTCCCTCATCCCTGGAACCACTCTCGTAAATCTTTTCTGCACCCTCTCTAAGGCCTTCACATCTTTTCTAAAGTGCGGTGCCCAGAATTGGACACAATACTTCAGTTGAGGCTGAACCAGTGTTTTATAAAGGTTCATCATAACTTCCTTGCTTTTGTACTCTATGCCTCTATTTATGAAGCCCAGGATCCCGTATGCTTTTTTAACCGCTTTCTCAACCCGTCCTGCCACCTTCAACAATTTGTGCACATATACCCCCAGGTCTCTCTGTTCATGCGCCCCCTTTAAAATTGTACCCTTTAGTTTAGATTGCCTCTCCTCGTTCTTCCTACCAAAATGTATCACTTCACACTTTTCTGCGTTAAATTTCATCTGCCACGTGTCCGCCCATTTCACCAGCCTGTGTCTTTTATGTTAGCTGCCAATCTATTCTCATACCCTCTCTTTGCCCCTCTTATTTTCTTTTTCGCTTCCCCTCTGAAATTTCTATATTCAGCCTGATTCTCACTTGTATCCTCAACCTGACATCTGTTTCTGCTTCATCTTTCTCTCTATCTCTTTCGTCATCCAGGGAGCTCTGACTTTGGTTGCACTACCTTTCCCCCTCGTGGTAATGTACCTTGATTGTACCTGAACCATCTCCTCTTTAAAGGTAGCCCTTTGTTTGATTACAGTTTTGCCTGCCAATCTTTGATTCCAGTTTACCCGGGCCAGATCCATTCTCAACCCACTGAAATTTGCCTTCCTCCAATTAAGTATTTTTACTCTAGATTGCTCCCTGTACTTTTCCATAGCTAATCTAAACCTTATGATACTATGATCACTGTTCCCTAAATGTTCCCCTACTGAAACTTGCCCCACCTCATTCCTCAGAACCAGATCCAGCAATGCCTCCTTCCTCATTGGGCTGAAAACATACTGATCAAGAAAGTTCTCCTGAACACACTTCAGAAATTCTTCCCGCTCTCTGCCCTTTACACTTATTATTCTAGTCTATATTCGAATAGTTGATGTCCCCCATTATCACTACTCTATAGTTCTTGCACCTCTCTGTAATTTCCCTGCAAATTTGCTCCTCTATGTCCTTCCCACTAGTTGGTGGCCTATAGAATACACCTAGTAGTGTAATGGCACCTCTATTATTTCCTAACTCTAACCAAATAGATTCTGTCCTTGACCCCTCCAGGATATCCTCTCTCTCCAGCATTGTAACATTCTCCTTAATCAGTATTGCTACCCTACCTCCTTTCTTTCCTTCCCTATCTTTCCTGAACACCTTATACCCAGGAATATATAATACCCAATCCTGCCCTTTTTTGAGCCAGGTCTCCGTTATCACCAAAACATCATATTCCCTTGTGGCTATTTGCGCCTGCAGCTCACCAACCTTATTTACCACGCTTCGTGCGTTTACACACATGCACTGTAAACCTATCTTAGACCTTCTTGTATTCTCTCTTAGTCTGACCCCACCTCATACCGTACTATTTCTTACTCTAGCGCTATCTGTTTCTCCCAATCCTTTGTGCACTTTGTTTCTCCCTTCTAATGGTACATCCTGGTGCCCACCCCCCTGCCAAATTAGTTTAAACCCTCCCCTCTGTTGAGGTGCAACCCATCCAGCCTGTACAGTTCCCACCTCCCCCAGAATCGGTCCCACTGTCCTAGGAATCTAAAGCCCTCCCTCCTGCACCATCTCTCTAGCCATGCATTCATCTGCTCTATCCTCCTATTTCTATACTCACTATCTCGTGGCACCGGGAGTAATCCAGAGATTACTACTTTTCAGGTCCTGCTTTTTAATCTCTTTCCTAGCTCCCTAAAATCTGCCTGCAGGACCGCATCCCTCTTTCTACGTATGTCGTTGATACCGATATGGACCACGACCTCTGGCTGTTCACCCTCCCGCCTCAGAATGTTCTGCAGCCGCTCAGTGACATCCTTGACCCTGGCACCAGGGAGGCAACGTACCACCGTGGAATCACGTCTGCGGCCGCAGAAACGCCTGTTTGTTCCCCTAACTATCGAATCCCCTACCACTATTTCTTTCCCGATCTTCCTCCTCCCCGCTCTTCCCCACCCCCCACCCAGCATACAGCTGAGCCACCCGTGGTGCTGTGGACTTGGCTCTGGCTGTACTCCCCAGAGGAACCATCGCCCTCACCAGTAATGGTTAGAGAGTGAGATACACTCTGGGGACTCCTGGACTAACTGCCTGGTCCTCCTTTTCTGTCTGGTGGCCACCCAGTCCCTCTCTGCCTGCACACTCTTAAGCTGCGGGGTGACCACCTCCTGAAACGTGCTATCCACATAGCTCTCAGCCGCACGGATGCACCGCAGTGTGCCAGCTGCTGCTCAAGCTCCTCCAGCCGATGATACTACCTGCGCACATGGTTGTCCAGGACACCGGAAGCGTCCTGGAGTTCCCACATGGTACAGGATGTGCATTCCACGGGACTGAGGTGCCCTGCCATGCCTCTATTTATTCGACTATTAACTAACTTACAGAAATAAATTTAAGACTAAGGGCTAGAAATTCATTATAGCCCAGGAATGGGTGGTAAAATTAGAAAAGTTGGAGAATTAGCGCCAGGCGCTAATGCTTTAGACTGCACACAAAATTCATGCTTACTGCTCAAAGAAATAATTGGAGCACTAATTCAAGTCTTTAAGCCCAAGCTCATTGGCATTACACTCAAAGGGTGGGCCAATATTAGGTGCAGTCTAATCGCAAGTCATGATTTCCACAGGCTTTTTTCAGTGCTTAAAGGGGAGGTTCATTGAAGCTGCAGAACCTCATTCTCAGCATTGCTGGCTGTGCAGCTGCCTCAGCGAGCAGCAGCAGGTCAAGGAAAAGGAGCCAGATGACTGAAGCAGCTGTACTCATGGCAGATCCATGCCCCAGGGAGAGAGCCTGCAGATTCAGTGATCAAGCATTGGAGGCCTTGGTGTTCGCTGTGGAGAGACGGAGGGCAGTGCTCTACCCGGCAAATGGCAGAAGGCCCACGGCACAAGTCTTCCACACCATGTGGAGGGAGGTAGCGCAGCATGTCTCGGGCAGCACTGTGGTCCCCAGGACCCCCACACAGTGCCGGAAGAAATTCAACGACCTCACTCGGGTGGTCAGGGTGAGTGAATGCTTCAACAAATGCTACATACCACCATCTGTACCACAATCTTCACACACTGCCCAAAACACCACACCCCAGCACACTCACACCAACAATCTCTACCTACCAACACTCACACCCACATCTCACACCTTGCACACAATGACAGCTATTCAACTATGGCAGGCACATCACCCAAATACATTGCTCCACACTCACTCACACACATTCCTTTCTCTTGCAGGCCAAGGTGGCTCACAACAGGAGGGAACAGGAGCGCACAGGCGGGGGACAAGCCAACACCCAACCACTGTCTGCGCTGGAAAATAGAGTGCTGAAGATTATTGGGTGCCAGGTAGTGGGCGCCATGGCCACCAGTGACGTGGACTCCCTTGGGGACAACAACGGTATGTTCATCCCTACTCCTTCTCACATCCCACTTCCCCCTCACCCCACAAGCATTTCGCACTTTCCAGCTAATCATGTTGTATACATTTCTCCCTTCCTGCCGCCTCCCCTCACTTTAACCCTAATCTTGTGCCTTTATGCTTTCAGATAATGAGCAAGCAACTGAGCAGCCTGTCCCTGAGGGCACTGTAGAGAGCGAGGCGGGAGAAGAGGAGGAGGAAGAACACACTGCGTCACTGCATGTCTCACCCGCAGGCACCAGCTCAGATACTGGCATTACACGTACTTCAGAGGCTAGTATAATAGCGGGATGAGGCACCGGGGATGAGTGGGCTGCAGCAAAGTCAGGGTGAAAGGGTAGCTCGGGGGTCAGCTCCCTGGAGGGTGCGTTCGTGTGCGAGTTCTGCTGCACAGGACTCCGATGAGGACCTCGATGGGGAGGCGTTTAGAAGAAGGTTGATGGGCATGCACACGGAGATGATAGGTGCAATGGCAAGGGTGCCTGAGAGCCTCTCGGCAATGATGAGCGTGGGGGAGTCCGCCTCCAACATTGCACAAAGCTCTGCGCACACCATGGAGGCCATCATTTCCAGTCTGCAAAGGATGGTAGACTCCCAGAAAGACTGTGGTGACTCAGACCTGATGCAATGTGTAATGGGTGAAATGGCAGCTTCCATTGCAGCACATGCAGAAGCGACGCATCGTCTTAGTGCTGTAATACAGTCTGTGTTTGGTGGCATCCAATCTCGGACTGCTCTCATGCAGTCTCGGCTTGATGTCACGCAAGCTCTGACTGCTGCCATCGTGGCTGGGTCTACCACGGTCGACCAGGGCTTTCACGGTGTCGCAGCAGGCCAGCAATCTGCTCCAACAGATTGCTAGGGATGGTGAGGTGCTACCCCGGGGGAGTGGCAGTGGAGCAGGAACCTGCTGTCCTCTCACAGGATAACAGCATTCCTGCTCCTACCACTGTCACTCTGCCATTGCCCTTGTCGCTGCCTGTCATCCAGCAAGCCCAGACTGCTGCCGCCCATGCTGAGGTGGTGCAGTCTACAGGCGGGCCTTCCATGCCCAGAGCTGGTTGAGGGCGTCCTGCAAGGCCATCTGAAGTCTCCCGCACGGACACTCAGCAGCCTTCCACCAGCCATGCTGCAGACACTGGGCCAACACTTCATAGGAGCACTAGAGTAAGTAAAGGCACAGTAACGAGAGGCACTAAGGGATTGCACAAGGGTGAGTAGTTAATATTTTTGTTGTAAATATGTGTTCACTGATTATTGATAAATTTATTCATTCAGTTTGGATTCTTTTGTGGTGTCTCATATTTCAGTTTTGCGCTGTGATATGGCCTGTGACAGATGGAATGATGGGGATGTGGTGAGCAACGGGGATCTGGGGTTTAATTCATTCGAACCGCAGTCTGACCGCCCTTCTGGTATGCTGATTGAGTGGCTGCCTGCTTCCTCGCTCCTGTTCTCCTCGTCCTCTTCGTCTTCCTCCTCTCCTCCACTTGAGGTGGTTCCGCAATCCTTGGTGGCAAGGGCTTGGGCCCTCATGATGGCCAAGTTGTGGAGCATGCAGCAGACCAGCACGAAATGGGACACCCGCTCAACCGAGCACTGGAGGGCTCCTCCCGAGCAGTTAAGTCAGCGGAACCGTTGCTTAAGCACCCTGATGGTCTGCTCGATGATGTTCCTGGTGGCAGCATAGCTCTCATTAAATGAGTACTGGGCAGCAGTGTTGGGGTTGCGGAGGGGAATCATGAGCCAGGTGGAGAGCGGATAGCCCCTTGTCTCCGAGCAGCCAGCCGCGAGCTTGACGTGGTGGTTGGAAGAGTGCTGGCACAGGATGATGGTATCGTGGCTGCTGCCAGGATAGTGGGCATTGACATTGAGGGTTAGCTGTCTGTGGGCACACACCAACTGCACATTAAGTGAGTTGTAGCCTTTGCGGTTACGGAAGATCTCAGGATTGTTATAAGGTGCCGTCAATGGCGCCCTGCACCATGGGGAATCCCGCTATCCTGGCAAAGTCACATGCGTGCTCGTCCCGCTTCTTTCTGGTGATGGCGAAGGAAATGGATTCCCTTCTCCTTCTGTAGAGAGCCTCTCTGACCTGGACGCAGCAATGGACGGCGAACTGCAAGATGTCAGCTATGTCTCCTGTTGCAGACTGGAAGGATCCGCTGGTGTAGAAATTGAGCACAACAGTGACCTTGACTGCCACTGAGAGCGCCGTGGTCGCCCTGATCTGAAGCTGACGGTCTGGCTGCAGGAGGTGGCAGAGTTCTGTGACCACATCCTTGGTGAAGCGGAGCCTTCTAATACACTGTTCCTTGCTTAATTGGAGGTAGGAGAAGTGCTCTCGGAATACCCTCGGGGGGTAAGGCCTCCTCTTGAGAGCCCTGATGGCCCTCCTTCTCCCTCTGGGCACATGTTCCAGTTTTTCTCGCTGCCTCCGCTCCCTCTACCGTAGGTCCTGAAGGGTGAGGTTGACTGCCAGTACAGCCCCCATTAATGTAACTAAGTGTGGCAGTTTGATTTTTTTAAGAATAAATGTAGCTACTTTTTAGTTGCCACAACACTCCTGATACTAAATAACCTTGAAATTACAGAATGAGACTGTTGCACTATGTGAAACTGACAAGAAAGCACTGAAACGCCACTAACCTACAGCTGCAACTCATTACTGATGATCCCTTTAAATAACGTCCCTGGAACTGGCTTCCTGCTGCTTCATGCCAGCTCTCCCTGTCGCTGTTTACTCCAAGCGCTAAGGTAGGTGGCGACAATCAATTTTGCAGATCGGGCGGCCAGTGAGCGTTGCACACTGACATCACAATCCACCTGGCGATAACTGTTATTGGGGGGGGGAGGGGGGGAGAGCGGGATTTGACGTTTGGTGTTGGATTTGCCTCGCCGATAATGCTCTTGCGCCCCCATTAGCATCATCTACAGGCGTTAAGGTACTGAATTTTTCTCCCAGTCTTAAAAGTCGGGCCTACCTTTATCTCTGGCTGCTTCTCTCATTCTCTTAGTTAAAGTCTTTATTCAAATGATCATTTATAGTTATATTAATTAGTTTATCTAGTTAAGTTAGAGAGCATAAAACGATAATATTCACCTACCAATCACCTACCTGCTGCCCTGTGATGTCACTCCTTGATTTTGCTGTTCTTTTGGAATTCGCCGGATTTGTCCTGCTGCCGACTCCTTCCAGGTCCGCTGCTTCGGCCTCCCGCGCTCTTTATTCTCTCAATTTACATACAATATTATTGAAAATTTAGCTTTCCTCAATGCTAGTGAGTAAAGGCACCCGCTAGTGTTGTTCTAAGCCATATAACCTCTGCATAGTCTCCTCTGGAGTCACCCGAGGATCTATCCTTAGCACCCTCTTTTTCCTAATCTACTCAGTACTTCGTGATGACATTATCTGAATATTTCACTAATGTAATACACAAGGAGTGCATTATCTGAAGGCACAGGGTAAAAATCTGTCAACTGCTGCAGCTTCAAATTCGGGCAAGGACGACATTGCCAGTGGCTGTCAAGGTGACTCTGGCTCTTCACTTTTATACGTCTGGCTCCTTCCAGGCTGCTGCTGGAGATATAAGCAACATCTCGCAGTTTGCAGTACACAGTTGAATAATGGAGGTGTCTGAGGCTCTCTATACTCAGAGAGACAGCTTCATCTCATTCCCTCTTGCCAGAGACAAGCAGGCGGAACGAGCACGAGGGTTTGCTCAGCTTGTAGGCTTCCCCATGGTGCAGGGTGCCATTGACTGGATGCACATTGCCTTGCATGCGCTTCATGTCAACTCGGCCATTGACATGAACCGAAAGGGATTGCAGTCCCTCAATCTGCAGCTGGTGTGTGACCACAAGCAGCTCATCATGTACGTGAATGCCCATTATCCTGGCAGTAGTCACGATTCATTCATTCAGCAAAAAGTCCTCTGTGCCACCTGCACAGCAGGCCTACAATAAACATTATAGAGCACACAATCGGCATCCTCAAGCAATGCTTCCACTGACTGGATCACTCTGGAGCAGCCCTGCAGTACTCAGCTGAGCGGATACCAAGATTTTATGGTAGTATGCTGCACAATCTCGCCATTATGAGGGAACAGCCTTTAGCACCACCTATCAGATGAGAAGCTGAGGAGGAGGAGGAAGTGCAACAGAAAGTGGAGGAACAGGAAGAGGAAGGCAGGATACAACATAGACAGCCCCATTCACCGCCATTCCCATCCTTTCCTCTATCACTGACCATCACATCGTCCTCTTTCCAACAACACAAAAATCAAACCACCAGAAAATGCACATTCCAGTGCAATTTTATACATTTATTCATGACATAATGGCCCAGAAATTCGGGTCTCCATGGGTGAGTACGCATGGGGTACTCACCCGTAAGCCCATTGGAAGTGCCGGTTTCGTACATGCACTGCGCATGCGCGGGAAACCGGCACTTCCGTTCCCCTGAAAGAAGGGATTCAGAAGTCAAACGCGTGCGCAGGAGAGGCAGCGCGTGCGCATCGAACTTACGGGTTTTTTGCAGGTTTTCCCGGGAGGGTAAGTCTCCAGAAGTTAGACATGTAAAAAGCAGTCGCAAGGCCTGCTTTTTACAAGGTAAGTGGTGAATTAATTAAAATTAAAACATTTTTCCACAGGTTTATTATTTTTAAATACTTTAAAGAAAGGTAAGTTTATTTTTAGCCCCGTTAGAAAATGTAATTAATTTTTTCAAAAATTTTAATTATTGTTTAAAATAGTTATTTCATGTAATTTATAGTTTATTTTAAAAATGTGATTTTTTAAAAAATTTATTTGAGGTTTTAGTGATGTTTTGGGGCTTGTAGTATTTATAGGTTTGACAGCCCTTCCTGTCAAACTTATGAATGAAGCATTCCCTGCTACCATTGGCTCTCCATGGCCCACATGATCCCAGGGGACGCATCGAACTAATTGCGCCTCTGGGATACGCAAGCACTGCACGCCGGCAGTTGGAGGAGGCCCAGGATTGCAATTCCACGGGGGCCCACAGCACAACGGTTGGCGCGGTAGGTAAGTGCAGGTCGGGGGCTTGCACCCGCGGGAAGCCTCCAACCCAAATTTCTGGGCCAATACATACAAAAATAAACTAATCACCCTTGTGCATTCCATTAGTGCCTGTCTCTGCCTCTCCTAGTGCTCCTACGAGCTGCTTCCCCAGTGGCTGCAACATGGGTGGTGGAAGGTTGCTGACCTCTAATTAAGGAGACTGCAGATGGCCTTGGAGGGTGACCTCGAGCAGCTCTGGGCCTAGAAGGCCTGTCTTCAGACTGCACCATCTTGCCCTGGGCTGCAGCAGTCCGAGCTGACTGGCTGACAGACAACATCAAGGGCACTGGTGGGATGGGAGCAGGAATACTGTCGTCCTGAGAGAGGACAGCAGGTTCATGCTCCATGGAGCCACTGCCACTCTCCCGGGGCGGCGCCTCAGCAGTCCTACTGATTGATGGACTGTTGTAACGCCCTGGAAACCCCTTTGAACAGTGGTATCCAGAGCCATGATGCCAGCAGTCTGAGCTTCCACTGCAGCACTCTGACCTTTGATGCAAGCTGTATGTGCTACAATGGAAGCTGTGACATCAGTCATCAGACGCTGCATCGTTGGTTCCACAGGTGTGCTGATGGAGGTAGCCACCCGTTCCGTGTTGGAAAAGATGAGCTCCAAGCTCTGTGCAAAGCCCTATACCAGGTTGGTGCTGGACTGCTCCATTCTCCTTGACACTGAGCACAGGCTTTCTGGCGGGCTGTCCAGTGCACTTAGCGTTTGGTTATGTACAACCATCAACCTTCTTCTGTAGTCTGGCTCATCGAAGTCCTCATCTGACTCCTGTGACTTCGTCCTCCACCTGTGCCATCCTTTCTCCCCGCTCTGGCTCCTGCACACTTGTGCCTGGTGTCTCACCACATGCAAATCCCTCCTCTATCCTAGCCTCTAAAAGATGCATAGTATCAGTGTCTGAGCTGGTGGCTACGAGTGTAAGATCGAATGAAGAGTGTATATATTGTGATACACAAGGTATCACAATTGTGTGGGACAGGCTCGATGGACCAGAGGGTCTTTACCTGTCTGTCATTGTTCATATGTGAGGGTGTCTCTTCATCTTCACTGTCTTCTTCCTCTTCCTACACTGACTGGGAAGGTTCCAGTTCTTGGCTATCTGAAATAAAAAAGGGACAAGGGTTGGGTTGTGTTGAAAGTAAGAAGTGTGTGCTTACACCATCTGCAGATTGTGAGCTAGAAGAGACTTTGGGATGAGGGAGAAGTGGGATGAGAGAAGGATTAGGTATGCTGATATCCTCATCATAGATTGCTTCAGCCAGAGACCACAGCTCAGTGATGCCTCTTCCCACGATGGCCAGCACTGTTTCCCCCAGTTAGGTTAAAACATGCAAACACGCTTGTCCTCCTCCAGTTCTTCAATGTCAGGAGTGTTGCTCCAAGAACATGGATGCAATGCAGGAAGATCCTCTCCTGCAAGAAAGAAAGAAGTGTGTTAGTGAGTGTCCTCCAATATGCTTGGGTGCTGTGGCTGTCATGGTTAAATAGCTGCCAGTGTGAGAGAGCGGTGAGTTGTGGGTGCAAGGCTTGCAACAGTGCTAAGTGTGTGAGGGTAAGATAAAGAATTGAAGGGTTGATTGAGAGAGGTTGTTTGTAGGTGGGTGATGGAGATGTAGAGAATTGAGCAGTGGATGAGGCTAATCGTGCAGTTGGTAGGATGTGGCATTTAAAGATAAACTCGCTGACTTTGACAACTCATGTCAGACCATTAAACTTCTTCCTGCACTGCATCCATGTTCTTGGAGCAACACTCTTGACATTGACCTCTGCCGCTATTTGATCCCACCGCCTCCTAAGCATGTGTCTGGAGGGTCTCCTGCCCTGCCCCCTGCAGATACTGTTCATCTCTCCTTTCCACCTCTTGCACCAAGACTTCCAGGTATTGTCCAAAAACCTTGGTACTCGCTCTCTCGCATGTTCAGCCATTCCTCAAAGTATCACAGCCCAAATTGACTTTCGAAAAACTCCCACCACTTCTTGTAGCCACAATGCACCTCCCCTTTAAGAGGTGCAGGCTGCCTTTAAGTAGCCCTAGCCACTCACGATATCAGGCCCCCTGCTGATGCTTGCAGCCAATGAACAGCATAGGGAGTGCTGGCTGCATACAGCAATCATTTAAAAGAGCAGGCAGCACAAATTAACCATGCTGCCTGCAACGCAATGAACAGGCATGGGTTAATCACGTACCGCAATCCCCATGTCCGTTTACGGGGGTAGCCAGTTTCTCCCCTGATTTCTCGAATATCCTCCTTGGTAACTTCTATAAACCCTGCTGCCCATACCCTGCCTCACACTAAGACCCAGTTGTCCATCACCCTCATCCACGCTGATCAACGTTCTTTCCCTGTCCCCTAACACATTGAATTTAAAATCCTCGCCCTTGTGTTCAAACCTGTCACCCCACTCTAACTCTGCAGTTTCCTCCAGTCTTGCGTTCATCCCCATGTCCTCCAGTCCTTCTGTGCATCCCCCCTCTGCTATTGGTATGAGAGCCTTCAATTGTCTTGGCACCACTCTGGAAATCTCTCTCTCAATCTCTCCACCTTTTAAAGACTTTCTCAATACCCATCTTTTCAATTAAACTTGCAATCACCTCTAACTTTTCCACCTTGGCTCAGTTTCTGTGCTTTTTATCTGACTTTATTTCTCTTTTTCCCCCCCCAATAACAAGCCTTAGGGCATTTTCGTGATGTTATGTAAATACTTGTTCATTATTATTGCTACTACTACAGGGATTCTGACATCTTTCATTTAGGAGCGAATTAAAAGACTGGATGACATAATGGAAGCAGCAGATGATGTCATATCTCATATTGATCAAACTGCATTAGCAATTCATCTAGCTATGAAGACTGATCCCAGACCTGAAGCAGCTACTGTCAAAAGGTGCATAACTGAACACTATTTACTCTTTCATTGCTGACCTACAAAAGAGATTTTTGGAACCCCAGTCTTTTACTTCTATGACCAACTTTTGCTAATTATAGTAATCAACATGACCATAAGAAATCACTCACTTATAATGTTGAAATTGCTTGAAATTGTATTAACTAACTTACTACTGCTGCCTCTGACACTGATCCATGGCTTCAAGCATTAAAATAAATTACTTCTGTTTCAGTTTATTTTGTTTAATCAATTGACGACAGTGGGCATGTAGAAATAAAGCAGCTTTTAAATGAGAATATCTGCATAGTTTAAAACATTGCATTTCTGTTTAAATATCTACATTTTGGGGGAAATAAATGAACCAAAGAAATAGCTAAGTTTGCTGAAACCAAGCATTCAAAGATTTTTTTAATTACTGCTCAGACAACCAAATAACTTCTGACACCTTTGTTAAGTAAGTCTTTAAAGTTTTTGCTGTACTTCAACAAACTCATTTTTCTAAGTACCTTAAAGATTTGTATTCCAGGATAATGTTTGAATTAACCTTTTTAGTAACTATCTTTAAAGTGTATGCTTTCTTGCTATGTTGAAATACTGCAGAATTTTTTTTGATTCTGTTCATTCTGTTCATATGCTCAGTGAGATGGAAAGACAGAAATCCTCCCTGATCGATGCCTTGTGCCGAAAGGGCTGTGCATTGGCGGATATGCTTCTTCAATTTCAGTCACAGGATGGTGCAGCCTCAGAAGAAATAGATAGTACAGAAGATGATCCCAAAGGCAGCTTCAACAGCTTAACTGAAACCTTCTGGGAGATACTTAAGTGGGCAGAACTTACTGATGCTAAGGTAAACTTGATTTTGATCAATTATTTTTGAGAGAACAAGCCATACCTCTTCCTGTGGATAAAGTGCCTGACCACTGCCTGGTGTTTGCCCAAGTGATTTTAACTGCGAGCAGCAACTCAACACTTTGGGGATCCCTGGGCTTATAACATATATCCAACCACCCTGGGCTATCACTTGTTTATGCTCCAGTGTACACAAAATTCATTCTGTTTTTTTTTGTTAAAAGGCATTTCACATTTCTTCATTTGTTCAGTCTCCACATATAAAGATTATTGTTGTCATTCAGCTAGAAACCCTGTCCCGTTTATTTAAAAACAAATTGTCATTGTGCTGCTATTTTGATAGTTATTTCCACCCCACTCCATAGGTTAAGAAAGCAGTTAAAAAAGCATACGGGATCCTGGGCTTTATCAATAGAGGCATAAGAGTACAGAAGCAAGGAAGTTATGATGAACCTTTATAAAACACTGGTTCGGCCTCAACTGGAGTATTGTGTCCAATTCTGAGCAGAGAAGGTTGAGAGGAGTTTTGATAGAGGTGTTCAAAATCATGAGGGGTCTAGACAGAGTAGATAGAGAGAAACTGTTCCCATTGGCAGAGAGTTCGAGAACCAGAGGACACAGATTTAAGGTGATTAGCAGAAGAACCAAAGGCGACATGAGGTAAAACTTTTTTACCCAGCCAGTGGTTAGGATCTGGAATGCACTGCCTGAAAGTGTGGTGGAGGCAGATTCAATCGTGGCTTTCAAAAGGGAATTGGATAGTACCTGAAGGAGTGAAACTAGCTGAAGTGCTCTTGCAGAGAGCCGGCACAGACTCAATGGGCCGACTGGCCTCCTTCTGTGCTGTAACCATTCTATCATTCTCCATGGCATGTAAGACCTTGTTGGGAACCATACCTTCAGTTTTTATTCTTGCATTGTCAGCCATAATTATGACTGTTGTCCATACACATCAGAAAAAGGTTGTTTTCAACATTTGTTTGCTTCTTTTCTTCTCCATTAATCAATGCAATGTTGCAGTACATAGTACCAGCAATAGATTGTAATTGTCATTTTAGATGTTTTCACTTTTGAACAATTTCTTTCAAAACCTTTTTATTGGCTACCCAGTAGCTTAGTTGGATTGAGCAGCAAGTAGCTGAGCTATAGAACAGAAAGTTCCAGGTTTAATTTCTGGACTCTGCTGAGCTATCTGATCTTAGCCATGCATCAGTTGGGCACTACAGGTGGCTTCACAAGCCACCCTAAGGCCAGGGAAGAGAAAAATCATCCAAGGGATTTTACTATCCAGTGACTCCTACTGGAAAAATATGTATTAATGGATGTCAGCTGAGGACAAGTTTGGGCTTTGGTGTGATGCTGTTAAGGATTGAATTATCTGGTGATAATTAGAGCTGGATTTTCATCTGTTATACTGCCCTTAATCAGGTGGTATAATGGTGGAAAGGCAGACAGGGGAATCCTATTGCATCCCCCGCCCCTACCATCGCCACCATGGATTTTCACCCAACCCCAGCAGAGTTTCTGTTTTACCAGAGCTTCAAAAGACTGAACACTTTAATGTTCAAATGAGTTTAAGTCCTACATTAGCAAGTTCATTGATACGCTTATCAATTACTCCATAAAAGACGATGAATCAGGAAGGTGATGAAAAGGCTTTTATTAACTAGAGAACAGAGCATGCCTCTCGTAGGTGGCTGGTTCCAAGAAGGAAGTGAGTCGGCGAAACCCCCACCTTTATACCTGGTCATGTGGGCGGAGTCAGCTGAGGCATGCCTTGGTACACAGCGCCACCCAGAGGTAACAATATACAATAACAGTGGTTTACCACATTCACTCCTTGTTTAAAATTAAGTCCGGCGGGGTGAAGGGTACTACAAGTTCGTGTAGTTAAGTCTATCAGGAGGCCTTGTCTAACGTCCTGATTGTCGTCGTGGTGGCGGCGGCGGTGTTGCAGCATCCAACGTCGGATCTGGTGTCTGGGTGGTCAGCGAAGGGTCCTGGGGCTCCGGCATGTCGTCTACAGGGGTTGGATTGGGAGGGGTGGTGGGGGATAACGGTGGTAGTTCAGGGGTACCCGAGGGTGCGAGATCTCGTATGGAGACCGTGTCCTCCCGCCCGTCTGGGTATGTCACCCAGGCATACTGGGGGTTGGCGTGTAGGAGGTGCACCCTCTCGACCAGGGGGTCCGTTTTATGGGTCCTTACATGCCTCCGCAGTAGGACGGGCCCAGGAGAAGTCAGCCATGCCGGTAGCGAGGTTCCCGATGTGGACTTCCTGGGGAAAACGAACATTTGCTCATGAGGGGTGGCATTAGTGGCAGTACAAAGCAGTGACCGGATGGAGTGGAGCGCCGCAGGGAGGACCTCCTGCCAGCGAGAGGTCAGAAGGCCCTTAGATTTTAAGGCTAAGAGGACGGCCTTCCAAACCGTCGCGTTCTCTCTTTCCACCTGGCCGTTCCCCCGGGGGTTGTAGCTGGTTGTTCTGCTCGTAGCAATACCTCTCGCTAGCAGGTACTGCCGAAGTTCGTCGCTCATGAAAGATGAGCCCCTGTCGCTATGTATATAGCTAGGGAACCCGAACAAGGCGAAGAGGTCATTCAGACATTTGATGACCGTGGTACTGGTCATGTCTGGGCAAGGGATGGCAAACGGGAAACGGGAGTACTCATCAATTATGTTGAGGAAGTACACATTGCGGTCAGAGGAGGGGAGGGGCCCTTTAAAATCGACGCTCAGGCGCTCAAAGGGGCGAGTGGCCTTGATCAGGCTTGCTCTGTCCGGCCTATAAAAGTGCGGTTTGCACTCGGCACAGATTTGGCAGTTCCTGGTCATGGTCCTGACCTCCTCGATGGAGTAGGGCAGGTTACGGGATTTGATGAAATGGAAGAACCTGGTGACCCCCGGGTGGCAGAGGTCATTGTGGAGGGTCTGCAGTCTATCAACCTGCGCGTTGGCGCATGTACCACGTGATAGGGCGTCTGGGGGCTCATTTAGTTTCCCGGGCCGGTACAAGATATCATAATTGTAGGTGGAGAGTTCGATTCTCCACCTCAAGATCTTGTCGTTCTTGATTTTGCCCCTCTGCTTATTATTAAACATAAAAGCTACTGAACGCTGGTCAGTGAGCAGGGTAAACCGTTTTCCGGCCAGGTAATGCCTCCAGTGACGCACCGCTTCCACAATAGCCTGGGCCTCCTTTTCGACAGAGGAGTGTCGGGTCTCGGGGCCCTGGAGGGTCCTTGAGAAAAAGGCCACGGGTCTGCCCGCCTGGTTAAGGGTCGCAGCTAGGGCGAAGTCGGATGCATCGCTCTCCACTTGGAAGGGGATCGACTCATCCACTGCGTGCATTGTGGCCTTCGCGATATCGCTCTTGATAAGGGTGAAGGCTGCACACGCCTCTGGTGTCAGGGGGAAGGAGGTGGATTTGATGAGGGGTCTAGCTTTGTCTGCATAGTGGGGCACCCACTGGGCATAGTAGGAGAAAAACCCCAGGCATCTCTTCAGTGCTTTTTGGCAGTGGGGGAGGGGTAGCTCCATTAGGGGGCGCATTCTGTCGGGGTCGGGCCCGATGACTCCGTTCTCCACCACGCAGCCGAGAATGGCGAGGCGTTTGGTGCGAAACATACATTTCTCTTTATTGTACGTTAGGTTCAGCCGTTGGGCCGTACGGAGGAATTTTTCTAGATTAACGTCATGGTCCTGCTGGTCGTGGCCACAGATGGTGACGTTATCCAGATAGGGAAAGGTGGCCTGCAGCGCGTTCTCGTCAACCATCCGGTTCATCTCCCTTTGGAAGACCGAAACCCCGTTGGTGACGCCGAAGGGAACCCTAAGGAAGTGGTAGAGGCGGCCGTTCGCCTCGAAGGCAGTATACTGGCGGTCCTCATGGCGGACGGGGAGCTGGTGGTATGCTGACTTAAGGTCAATGGTGGAGAATACTTTGTATTGCGCAATCTGGTTGACCATATCAGATATGCGAGGAAGGGGGTATGCGTCCAGCTGAGTGTACCGGTTTATGGTTTGGCTGTCGTCAATGACCAGGCGGCGTTTATCAGTGGTTTTAACGACTACAACCTGGGCTCGCCAGGGGCTAGTGCTCCCTTCGATAATGCCCTCCTTCAAGAGCCGCTCCACCTCAGAGCTAATGAAAGCTCTGTCCCCGGCGCTGTACCGCCTGCTCTTGGTAGCGATGGGTTTACAGTCGTGGGTGAGGTTAGCGAACAAGGGAGGGGGGGGGGACTTTTAGTGTGGAAAGGCTGCAGGTGGTTTGCGGCAGGCAATTTAAAAGGTGTTGGTTGCAGACTGTGAGTGGGGGGAGGGGTCCACCGTATGCTAATGTGACACTTTTAAGGTCGCACTGAAAATCCAACCCTAGCAGCACGGCAGCGCAGAGATGGGGCAGGACTAGAAGTTTAAAATTTTTATATTCTGTGCCCCCAACCGAAAGGGTCACCACACAGTAGCCGCCGACGTCCATTGAATGGGACTTGGACGCCATAGAAATCCGATGGCACGTCGGCAGGACCGTGAGGGAGTGGCTACGTACCGTGTCTGGGTGAATAAAACTCTCTGTGCTCCCGCTGTCGATTAGGCAAGTGGTGGCGCGGCCGTTTACCGTGATATCCATCATGGAGCTGGATAGATGATGAGGGAGGGCTTGATCCAGCGTAACGGAGGCCAGTGTATGGCTTAGTGAGTCGGTATGGTCGTCCGACGAGACGGTGGTCGAGTCCGGAGACGAAGTGGCGGTTGAGTGCGGCGGATAAAATGGCGGCGGCCATGCGGCCGGAGGTGCACAAAATGGCGGATAAGATGGCTGCCCCCATGGTTCACACGCGGCGCTGCTGGCGTTCGCTGGTTTCCCCCCTGCAGGCATTGGCGTAATGGCCTTTCTTCCCGCAGCCCGAGCAGGTAGCGGTCTTAGCCGGGCAGTGCGCTCTAGGGTGTTTTAACTGGCCACAGAAATAGCATTTTTGGGCCTGGTTACGGGGCATCGCTGCGGTTCTTACCGGGGGCGGCTGTCCCAGTTGATTTCGGGACATCGCTGCAGCAGTTGGTGCCGGGGGCGGCGGTCCCATGTCCCACGGTCGCGATGGCCATGGCGCGGCGCCGTTACGTGAGCATGCTTCGAGGTTTCGGTGGGCCGCATCTAGCGAGAGCGCAAGGGCTACGGCCGTCTTCAGGTCGAGCTCCTTGCTTTCGAGCAGTCTCTGCCGGGAGTAGTCAGACTGGAGGCCCCTGACGAAGGCATCACAAGTAAGTCCCTCCGCGTGCCCCGCAGCCGTTACCTCCTTACAGTCGCAGTCTCTGCAGAGTGTCTGTAACGCCCGTAAAAATGCCTCTACCAATTCCCCCGGTTGCTGCCTGTGGGATCCCAAGAGGTGTCTGCCGTAAATCGTGTTCACTCGGCGCGTGTATTGCCCTTTTAGTAGTTCGAGGGCCGCCGTGTACGTAGTAGCATCCCGGATGAGCGTATATACTTGAGGGCTCACCTGGGCGGTCAAAACTTTTAGTTTGTTCTCCTCCGATGTCACGGCGGAGGCGCCTAGGAAGGATTCAAAGCAGCTCAGCCAGTGTTCGAAATTGGTTGATGAACCCGCTGCTTGAGGGTCGAGGTCCAGGCATGCCGGTCTGAGGGCTCGCAGCAACGCCTGCTGTTGTTGCTGTTCAGGTGTCGCCATTTTACTTCTAGTTAATAAAATTGATACGCTTATCAATTACTCCATAAAAGACGATGAATCAGGAAGGTGATGAAAAGGCTTTTATTAACTAGAGAACAGAGCATGCCTCTCGTGGGTGGCTGGTTCCAAGAAGGAAGTGAGTCGGCGAAACCCCCACCTTTATACCTGGTCATGTGGGCAGAGTCAGCTGAGGCATGCCTTGGTACACAGCGCCACCCAGAGGTAACAATATACAATAACAGTGGTTTACCACATTCATAAAGCATAAAATGAGCAGAGTGATAATATTAGAGTGCTTGCCCAAAAGTTGGGTAGAAATTTGGAAAATTGAGGCTGGCACGTTATTACTTAATTCTGTTTCTTATGCTACAATACATCTATTTGCTTTTTTTCTGTCATTTGCCTTGATAGGTTTTAACTTTTGCATACAAGCATGCACTAGTGAACAAGATGTATGGTCGAGCACTCAAGTTTGCAATAAAACTTCTGGAGGATAAACCGAGTAAGGAAAACTGGAAAAATTGCATCCAGGTAAGACTTGTGTATATAATAATGTAGAGTTTTGCTTTAATGCATTACAATGGGAGACAAAGGTTTCTTTCACAGGTACAAAATCAAAAAAGCAAGAATGGGTAGAAATAAGGAGAGAAGATATATATGTAAATTGCCACAATTGGTTGCTTATTTAAGCCAGTGGGAATCCCTCCCTACATTAAATATACTTGACTTTGATAGCTCGTATCAACCTGTATGACATTAAGAAGCGTGTTATGATCCAGCAGGCATTCTTTTTAACTCAGCAGATTTAAATTGTATTAAACTACATCATTAAACTCCCATGATCCTTTAATTACAACACTAGTTTATGTATTTGCTTGAACACATTGTAAAATTCTCTGTTCTCAATGAACTAATTTACAGAATGTGTTGATCATGCTTATAAGCATTTCACCCTTATAAATACAGTATAATGTATTGACAGTAATTTCCATGGGGATTCTCCTGCCCTAACTTCAACAGAAAGCCCAGAGAAACAACATAAAGTATTGTTTGCGCTGTTTCTCCCAATGTTTCCACCAATCTTCATGACCAGAAAATTATCTTTTTGTTTTATATACAAAATAGTTTAACAATCATTACCTCTACTGAAAATAATTAACTGTTGGAGTTCAGGTGACAGTCAAAAACTGCTTAAGATTTGAACTCATCGGGGGGGGGGGGGGGGAGAGAAATTGGTCCCCATCGTGCTGTCTTTTTGGGCAGAAAATTAGAGTTGTGGGTCAAGTTTCCAGGCCAATCTCACTCAATCTCCCCCATAAGTGCACCGGCTGCCAAATTGACAGCTGGCAACTTTCAAGTGACATGGGCACCCACCTAAAATGGCGTTAGGACCCTTGAATATGCTAATCAGGGGTCTAACAACTGTTTTCAGACCCCACTGTCAAATTCAGTATAAATTAGTCCACTTAATTGTTCCAGTTCTATAATGGCCTAACCAATGGTCCTTAAAGGGATTATTGAAGGCCAGGAGGAGCAGGGTGCAAATTGAGCAGGCGTCCAATTTGAAGTGAGCCTCAGGTTGACTTCTTCAGGCAGACGATCCAGGCCACTGAAGTTAACAAGTGCAATAATCAAAATTTATCCCTGTGATTGAGCTGCCAACATCAAATTGGCTGGATAGCTTTCTATTTGCAACGTTACTTGTTTAACATTGTGTAGGTAATAATGGACAAAGCCAATAAAGAGATGTATTCTTGTTCTGTGAAATCCCTTAATGGTCAATATACCCTGAAAAAAAATTCAAGTTGTTAAAATGTGTGCATTACTGGTTTGGTGTTTGCTGTTCAAGTGTTTGTAGTAATATTCAGGTGTTTGTTTCACTTAGGTAATGAAGTCGCTTGGATGGAGCCATTGTGCATCGTTTACAGAGAGTTGGCTTCCTGTAATGTATCCACAAGACTATAGCCCTTTCTAGGATAAATGTTACAGGCATCAAATTGAATGAAGAAAGTAAATTTAGCAATTTTTATACTTTTGTCTTTTTCTAAAAAGGCAGTTTTTAAAAAATATTTTGGACTTTTATACAGTATGTTTTCATTCATTAATGGATGCAATTATTGTATGACATGTCTGTTACTCTTTGCCATGATACCTACTTGATTTTAAAATAAATTGTGCATTGTTTAATTTTCTTTCAAAGTAAAGGCAAATATGGTTCTGTTTTGCATGATTCTCGGTGTTCCTTAAGTTTAATTGTTACTGTTTTGAAATAGATATTTATATATCTTTTTATTTATTGAGCAGACTGGTATTCATGTATTTAGGTTTACTGCTTCTGCATATTTGTCAACTAACTTTTTTTTGTCCTTCACTGGGCCCAACTTGTATATGGCATTTGTCTTGTGTTCTAACTTTTATCCCAAAATTTAAGGAAAATGTGTCTACTTTTAACACAAAAACAATTCCTGGACACTTTCTGTCCCCAGAAAGAAACTGAATAATTTTGGCAACTGTGCTTCATACACACTTGAATTTCAGTACGGCTGTGGAACATGATATAAACTCGCGAAAATATGAAAAAGGCAAGTTATAGATGCATTGTAAAATGTGTTTAGTAAAAGAAATATACTTGACATTTTTTACTGTCTTTTTGGATAATTTTCCTATGCCTTATGCATTCTTATATGAAAATATATCTTTAAAGGCCTTTAGTACTTTTCTACTTTGCCTACCTAATGGGCCAAAGTACAGTGTAGGAGAGGAAATAAGTTGTCATTCAAAACTTACACATTTTCATTAATTTGAACAATATAATTCCAGTCCATGCAAAACATAAACAGAGTACAGTAATATTTAACAAATTATGCTAATCAAACCTAATTTCCGCAGCCAAGTTTGGTTTGAATATTAGACTTCAATAATTTAAAATTTATAACTCTCGTCTTGATTAAACATGAAGTACAGGTAAAGCCATCATTGAAATAGGAATAGTCTTTTCTAATACATTATTAAACAAGTCATATGTAAGCCCTTTCAAAGTAATAATCTGAACAACTTTGTCAAACAAGAATAGTGTTTATAATGCAAGTTGTATGGGTAAAGTGCCATAGTATTGCTATGTTTTAAATTAAGGTCCAATATACGATACTTGTCTTGAATCTGGACACCTATTCGTAAAATACTGTAGGGCTTCAGTTGGCTATGTGAATATGGGTACTGGTGCTCGTATTGCTGTAGTTGGTAAGATTTCCATGCAAGTGATGACATGTTCAAAATCTACTTGCAATAAGTTCAACTTTTTTTTTCATTTTTGAGATAGTGTGGTACAACATTTATTCTTCAAAGACCATGAAAATGTGATGATTACCCGGTGTTCCTCCTGTGCTGGTGCCACCAACTTCAGTTAATGTATAAACACGTGTATTGTCCTTATACAGCAAAAATCCATTATTAAAATGCCAAACCGTGATGCATAAAACATGAACTTGTATGACTTTAAGTCTCTACTTTAAATATCATTAACCATATTTTCTATATTATTTTTCCAACTTTTGTTTTCTATTTTGAAAATTATCAATAGTATGGCGAAAAACTTCTCAATTTATAATCGAAAAGATTACAGATTCAGTGCACAGAAACACATTGAAATATTAACATTTTACTTGTTATTGTACATGGTGTTCAACGCGTTTTTATTCCATTCCTCGATGAAATTTGGGCATTACAGGATTGATTTCACTCCTTAGTATCTGTAACTTTTTTAAAGTTTTTTTTGGTCTTTTTATTTCAATTTGTGAGGTATTTTCATGTCCGCTACAGCTGATAACACACATCCTTGACATCTAGCATTCACAACTAGTTATTAACAGAATGTGGCATTAAAAAAGCTCTTAAAATAGTTGATATACTGTTTGCAGGATTTACCAATCTGCCTATATTGTATCATCGCAGACGAGCCATCAACGGTGTAATTTTATATATAGGGGGAGAAATTCGGTGGGTTAGCGACTTACCACCCAGGCGAGATGAACGACTCCCGCGAACTTTGATGAGAGGTATGAGGCAGCGGTAAGACTTTGCACCATGATCTCCTTCGCCCGGAGATCGCGACATCATTGCCATGCGCATTGCCCTGGTAGCAACCCGAACTCAAACTTCGGTTCTGCCCCCTGCAGCATCGCCGGATGACAACACCGACAGCTGCAGGGGGCGTTGATCAGGAGGCTGGGTGCTTCGGGGGCGAAAGTTAAAGGGGAGGTTGCTGAGGTAAGTAACTACATTACTGAAATATTTTTTCAATTTTTCTTTATTTCTCCTCCTGGGCTGCAATTGATCAGCCCAGCAGTCTGCTGGAGTGCATGGGGCTGATCGAGCTGGATCACAGCCGCCGTCGGGGACCAGCTAACTGGTCCCAATGCAGAGCCTGCAGCGATGGCCCTTCCCTTTAAGGGAGGGAAGGAGCCTCGGAACGCGGCAGTGCTGCACGGCCCATTGTGCAGCGCTGCACAACTATCGCCCCACCTGCTAAATCAAGTGCTCCACTTCCTTCCTGGAGCGCTGAAACCCAATTTTTTAAAAGCTGGGAATCATTAGCGCCTGGGGCGATACTAAATTTCTACCCCATAGAGTGCACAGTGTATAAAAATCAATTCACTTCCATTTGGTACTCAAAGCTTTACTGGTAGCTGTAACAAGGTGGATTATAAACCCAGCAAAACAAAGAAGTTAATATTTGACAAGAGAAAGCATTCCTAGTGTAGAATCTGATGTTTGGTTGTTTATCTTCTCAGTTGGATACAATAGCTTCCTGAATTTTAATTTGTTGCAAGCTTTACCGTTCACTGAGAGATTCCATGATGGCTGCAAATTATTACTTTAAATTTTTGTAGGCAAGTACCATGTACACCATGTTTGAAAACTCCACAAGGTAAAACATCATGGGGACACACACAGTAATTTATTTGAACAAATAAACATTGAATGACAAAACCATGTGTCCAAAATAAAGTACACACTGCATAATTGGCAAACAAACTCTCTTATTAAAAAAAAACGTATTTTAATCTGTTTTATATTTTCATCCCCATCTGTCTTTGGATTTCCCTTTGGGTGGTGGAGGCGTGAAAGGATATGGGAATGGGGTGGATACATGTAATTAGGACTAATCGTTCATGTGGAGGGTGAACGCCGACATGAACTGATTGGGCCAAATGACTTGTTTCCATGGTGTAACTTCTATGGTGTAACTGGGGAGAAAGCAGGGACAGGGTACTGAATTTGGATGATCAGCCATGATCTCATTAAATGGTGGAACAGGCTCGAGGGGCCGAATGGCCTACTCCTGCTCCTATCTTCTATGTTTCTATGTATCTCTTGACTGCCAAGTGACTGGTTTAAAATCTTCTGCTAATTCTGTTCTGTGAGTAGCCAAGAGGAAGTACAGAATCGGTCCTTGGTCCTCCTAATTCCTGAGGGAAAGTGCTTAACTGCCATTTCCCATCTACCATGGGACTATTGGAGATCAAGAAATTGCTGCGAGCTTATTGAAGATCAAGAAATTGCTGAGAGCTTTTTTGGTGGCTAAATGCGTAAATGCATTGTCAGTCTGGCCATACTGACCAGGGAGGTCTCTGTTTTGATCTCTGGCCTGGCGTTAGCTGATCTGAGTACCTATACTATAATTGGTTTTAGCAATCCTGGGCCAGGAAAGGTAAGCACTGCCAAGGTTTGTATTTCTGATCACTATCCAGTACCTCCTATTGGATTTTGGCTGAGGCCTAAATGGCTGAGCTGTGGGACCATCTGTGGTCAAATAGCTCACTAACCCTACGTTTACAAATGAAGAAAGGTCACTCAGCTGGGATACTATAGGGCTGCTGGCCTCCATAGAACCGTACCCTAGCCGCAGTCAGCTACTTCAGGAAAGGAGGGAAAACTGAGTGGGAAAATGATGTGCAAACCTGCATTTTGCCACTATATGTTGCTGCTCTCGTGCTACCACGATGGCACATCTTTAAAACAACATCTTTATTAAATAAATGGTCATAAAGCCATATTTAGAATTTCCATCACAAGTGGACAAGTCTGTGATATTAGAAATGTTAATTATAATGAATTGAGAAAGAAGATGCCAAGGCTCAAAATTGCAAGAAATATGTGGAATCAGCACTCAAAACGGTGTAGTTTTCTTTTATACTGTTATACTACAAATTTGATGATGCAAATATAAATTTGGCATTAAGATGAAGACCCTGACAGACTCTTTCAAATCACATTGTGATAAATCCAGTTTACAATTTAGTTGCCAGGACAAGTTCAATCTTCTTCAGGCTAGTAGGCTTACACTGGTAACTAAGTTGAATAGGTGTGAAGTCTAAACATGGTCACACAATCAAGGTGTTCTTTTTCTTTCTCTGAAACCAGAAACAATAAGAGGATACCAGGTGTGTTTTGTTTTGGAGGAAATGACCAATAAACATGAATGTAAGTGAGACAGCATTGTTCACATAATTTGTGTAGTGTCAGTGCTGTTATGCTGCTATTAATAGCAAGCCAGTAAGTAATGTTAATGTGGCAATATGTTTTATTACTTGGTACCATTTATTAACCTGAAATAGAACTGAAAAGCTACCCTTAAGTGAAGGAGGAGGATAGGGTTCTGCTCAATGCCAAGAACTAGCATTGAGTTTCAAAATGCCCAAATAAATTAATGATCTTGTACACTTTAGAACTGCTTAGCTGAAGTCCCTTAGTAACATATGTGTGAGGAAACCTCCTTGATATAAGTTTACAGTGTGAGTTTCTTCAAGAAGCTCGACTGCATCCAGGACAAAGCAGCCCGCTTGATTGGCACCCCATCCACCACCTTAAATATTCACTCCCTCCACCACCGGCGTACCGTGGTTGCAGTGTATACCATGTACAAAATGCACTGCAGCAACTCACCAAGGCTTCAGCAGCATCTCCCAAACCCACGACCTCTTCCACCTAGAAGGACAAGGGCAGCAGGCGCATGGGAACACCACCACCTCCAAGTTCTCTTTCAACTCGCACACCATCCTGACTTAGAAGTATATCGCCGATCCTTCATCATCGCTGAGTCAAAATCCTGGAACTCCCTACCTAACAGCACTGTGGACGTACCTTCACCACACGGACTGCAGCGGTTCAAGAAGGCGGCTCACCACAATATCGAGGGAAATTAGGGATGGGTTATAAATGCTCGCCCACATCCCATAAACTAATGTTTTAAAAAGTGGGATCCTATAATGTACAAAGGACCCAATGCCATTTTAACTGCCTAAAGGGTGGAGTGTCTGCTGCGGATGCTCTGCTTAGTAAAACCTGCCAGTACAGCAGAAGAAGCCCGAAAAGGCAAGTGCTAAAATTATTTTTGTGTGACCACGAGGAGCAGGAGTCCTCCTCCGACCTCTACAAGAACAATGTTGACTGCTTCTGTCCCAGGCTCGTGCTCACCCAATTTAGCCTTTTCCCAGCCTGGTCGATATTGCGTCGGCCTGGAGCCAGTGAGCTACATCGGGACATCCGTTCAGGACGTGCAGTCCGATGTATATATGTTAATGAGGACCAGTCCTACAAAATGGCCCAGGCCTCCCCCACCCCCCAATGGTTGAAATCTACTCCCGTGTTTAATATGAAATATTTTAACAAACTTGAATTTAAACCGAAGTGATCCCCTCAAAGATAACTCATTTCGGCACATCCTCTTAGGTGGACTGCCAATGACTTACTGCATCCATTTTCTAGTCGCCGAAGAATTGAATATAAAGTTTAATCCATACTAACATGTCATGCTAACAATATCAAGTTAAACTTTGCTAGAGGTTCTTCTCTGGCTGAAAAGCACTTTCAAAGCAGTTTTCAGTCTGGCTTTGAAAATAGATAGGGAGTTAGTGCAGACAGCTTAAAACAGGCAAGTTTTAGCAGAACCAGATCCAATGTTTTGGAAATAAGTTATGGTTAATAGAAAATAAAAGTTAATAGCAAAGGCATGCAAAGCAAAAGTTACGGTTTAAATTAATTTATAATCAGGATTTTGAAAACTGATATTTTGTTAACACAGCAATAACAAAGTGCCATATAATATTCTGCATTATTGCTGTGAGGTTTGGTGATGCTCGAGCCTTATAATGTGTGGCAAAATGTGAAAGAAGATTGTCTGACCCAGTGGTACAGAGTCCCCCTGAATGCTGGAGCTTCAGGGTTAGTTTTGCTGGGTTTTTGTGTGTTTTCTCTTAAAGAGCATTTATATTAGTGATTAAAGTGTTACTTTTTCATTAGTAAATACAACTTTCATATTGGTTAGTTAATACAAAGAAATTACTATTATACCAATCTGATCAATAAATCAACTATTTAAACTTGAACATGCATTAAAACATTAACTTTTTAAAGACAGCAGATTTCACTTTAAATTCAAGCAGCTTGTGTGATAAACAGTGCAAACTATTGGTGAATAGTGGGTAAAATAGTCCAATATATTTCGGGGTGCTCAATGTGATAAAAGCTGGTGCACAAGTTGAAAGAAACTGACTTCTAAAACAGAAATGAGCAATTCATATAATTAAATGTGTAAATTTACAGTACATTGAATACTGTATGGGGTTTATTTAAGATAGATTTAACAGAAACCACTCTTTCCTCTGAATTATTAAGTGCATTGTTTTTAATAGAAAAAGTGGCTATTTTCCACTAACTATTGTTCAATTACTGCACTTTCTTTGTCCCTTTAATTATTACCGTTTCGGAATTTCGGATATCTGCAAGAACTACTGTATCAAATGTTGCTTTGAATCTTTCCAAAAATTCGTAGTCTGAATTAAATCTTAATTTGTTTGCCCATAATATTACACTACCTGATTGACAAAAGTAACCAAATGTAACCAGTAAATCTGCCAGACAATCATGATGATAAACAACATCAGCTGCTAGGATGTAATCATAATGATCAGATTGAGGAAAGTTTTTATCTAAATCTACATTCCAAACCAACTCCTTAACCTGGGGCTGATGCTTGGTTCTGCTTCGTGTATTTCTCATAAGATTACTTTGTAAGTTTCCAACCACACAAGAGAGATCCGTACCAGTTACATAAGCACCTGAGAGAAAAGGCATAAATAATCAAACATACTGGTGCATACAAAATTGACTATCAATTTCTATATCATTGATCGGTGAATGATATTAAAATATGTTGCTCCATATTAGTAAATTAATTATGTCACATTGAAAATTATAATGTGCATGTGACTTCACATTAGCCAGAGGCCCTGTGTAAGTCAATAAATACACGTAAAATTTAATTATGATTTCTTTAAATCAAAATTATTGATTATACTGATCATCTACTTCACAACTTAATTTGTTTGTGAGAAACTAGGGCTGAATTTTAACACCCAAAATTGGGTGGGTTGGGGTCAAGTCAGATGTTAAAATTTGAAACCTGACCCCAACCACCTACTTCTGGGCTCAACGGAGGCAGGACAAGGGACGGGCAGCCAAATCACTCCAAGGAGGCGGGTTGGCAATTTAAATATTTTAATGAGGCTGGCAGCCTCTGATTTAACCTAGTTTGCTGGTTTTACACTGGGCGGCTGGGTTTCTCTGGCCTCGGAAAACCTGGTAGCTGAAGGGAGGTGGGGACAGCTTCGGGGAGAAGGTATGTGCCTTTACAGCACTGCTTGTGGGCCAGGAGGAGCAGGAGTGCTTTTCCCGGCCCCGCAAGCTCACCCCCCCCCCCCCCCCCAAATCAGACCCCTCCGATACAAAGACCCCCAGGAGCAGGGGGAACCCCCCCCCCCCCTGCTCCTGGGGCCTGCTCTGAGACCTCCCTGCCCAACTGGGAGCCAAGCCTGTCAATCAGGCTGATCCAGGCAGGGAACCTGTCAAAAGACGCACGGGTTTTTCATCTGAAACACTGTCCCCCAACCCGGCCTACGTAACTTGTCCCTGTTAATATCCAGACCTATATGGCTGTTACCAATGTCAATTACAATAAAATTGAAATATACAGACATGGATAAGGGAAGTCTTATCTTTACAATATTAGCCTCACTAACAACAGCTTGCATTTATAGAATGCTTTTAACGTAGTGAAATGTCCCAAATTTGATACCAAGCCACATAAGGAAATATTAGGACAGATGACCAAAAGCTTGGCCAAAGAGGTAGGTTTTAAGGAGCATATTAAAGGAGAGAGAGGTGGAGAGGTTTAGGGAGGGAATTCCAGAGTTTAGGACCTTGGCAGCTGAAGACACGGCCGCCAATCGTGGAGCGATTAAAATAGGGGATGCACAAGAGGCCAGAATTGAGTTGTTGCAGGACTGGGAGCCAGTTTAGATCATTGAGCACAGGATGATAGGTAAACAGGACTTGGTGCTAATTGGGATACAGGCAGCAGAGTTTTGGATGAGCTTAGGTTTATGGAGTGGAAGATGGCAGGCCGACTTGGAGAGCATTGGAATAGTCAAGTCTAGAGGTAACAAAGCATGGACAAGGTTTTCAACTGCAGTTATACATGCATATTGTGGATCATTACGCAAGGGGTTTGAACCTTTCACTCCCGAAAAGAAGGTTGAGGCCAGACTCCTGCCTTGCCTCCCACTTCTCAGCAACATCATTACACTTTTTGACAACCTGTCAACAGAGAACCTCCTTTTTAAATTTAAAAAAAAAATTTCAAACGTATAGTGTTTAGCTCGAGTTATATGATGGAATATAGATATCTAAATATCAAGCCAAATTACCAGATTTTAGAAAACCTTATGGTGCATGGTATAAATGAAACGGTGTGCAGGTATTGAACTTTGGGAGAGCAAAAGTGTTTGCCTTTCTCTTCCCACCCAAATCCCCTCAGCCGGTCATAAAATAGCACTGATATTGGATGACAGTATAATTAGAGTATCTCCAGCAGTAGCTTCTCTTTCCACCCCTGCAGAATCACCTAAGGAGTCCCCCAAGGACCCATTGTTGTCTCCCCCCCCCCCCCCACTCCTCATCTGCATACTGCCCCTCGATGACCACATCTGCTAACATGGGGACAGCTTCCATATGTGCGCTGATGATGCTCAGCTCTACCTCTCCACAATCTCCCTCAATCCCTCCACTGCCTCTGTGCTGTCAGACTGCTTGTTCAACATTTAGTTTTGGTTGAGCCACAACTTCCTCTAGCTGAACATTGGAACGATGAAAGCCATCATCTTCAGCCCCCACCATAAATACTGTACCTTCGCCACCAACTCGATCCTTCTCCCCAGCAAAACCAGATTCCTCATATCCTCAAGGTCCTTTTTGACCCTAAGCTAAGTTTCCATCCCCACATCCTCTCCATCAGAAAGACTCCCTACTTCCCCTCCCATAACAGAACCTGCCTCCGCTCCACCTCAACCTATCTGCCGGCAAAAACCTCATCCATATGTTTGTCACTTCCAGACCCGACAATTCCGATGATCTCCACTCTCTGTAAACATAAGCTCATCCAAAACTCTGCTATCTGTATCCTGTCCTATAACAAATCCTGCTTGCCCATCAGCCCATCCTTGCTGACCTATATTGGCTCCCAGTCACCTCAACTTTAAAATTCTCATCTTTGTGTTTAAATCCCTATCTCTGTAGCCTTCTCCAGTGTTCCCCCAAGCTCGCTGTTCCTCTGATTTTAGACTGTTGCCCACTCCTCCCCCCCCCCCACACACACACACCCTCCTCCTGAAAAACCCCTTTGGCCAAGCTTTTGGTTGCTCCTGCTTCTTGGGTTGGGTGTCTGTTTTTTTCTTTATGCTTCCAGGAAACCTCTTGGGATGCTTTTCTACATTAATGGCACTAGGTAAATGCAAATTGATATTGTGAAGATTAAAATAGGAAGAATAGTATAAATAAAAATGTAAGTGCATGTTTCATAATACTAACCTAGTAAGCTAGCCACAGTAGACAACAGTCCTGTTCCAGCTCCTAGTTCTATTACATTTTTGTCATTAAGATTGAATTCCTTCCAGTTGTTTTCTAGGAAATGGCACAGTTCAACTGCCTATAGGAAGAAACAATTATAACCCTGGTCAATAATTATTTTATATATGCTAGTATATTGCTTACAGTAACTTAATGAATAGAAGTACTTTTTTCCAATACAAGATACTGATGGAATTCAGAGACATTAGAAACTTTCTCTTGAGCCAGCTATTGGCCAGAGTCTGAAACCAAATTGTGACCGTTGACATGACAAAATTGAATGGGAAATGTGAGCAGAAAAGCATGACCAAAAACCTGAGCGAAGAGGGCATAGTCAGTGATTGGCTTTTGTCCTTGATTGAGAACTCTGAAGCCAGAAGCTTAAAGGGGCACGCATATCTTTCAGGTAAGTTTGCATTTATGCTTTGGGACTGGATTTTTTTTAATTTTAGCTTGGTGCAATACATGTTAAAAGTTTTTTTTAAGTGTGCAGGGAATGCTGCTGGATGCTTGCAAGGCCCCGGATGGTAAAGGAAGGCCTCTGAGATGACAAGATGCTGCAAATACTCAGCCAGTCAGGCAGCATCCGTGGAGAGTAAAACAGAATTCACATCTCCAGCTGAGATGCTGCCTGACCTGCTGAGTATTTCCAGCATTTTATGCTTTCATTTCAGCTTTACAGCATCTGCTCGCTAAGGGAAGAGGAAGACGCAGAAGAGTAGGAAGCAGAAGGAAGGATGCAACCCAGACAGCCCCTTTCTGGCCGGAATATCTGGGATGGAATCATCCGCCTGCAGTACCAGTGACCACAACTCCAATTCCCCTTTCAACATTAGTCCCACACCTTACCTTCCCTCTGCTACTTCCCTCACAATGTCCTCTTGGCCTTAATGCTGAAATAAAAGCCACCACAAAGCAAACTTTCCAATTTTACACATCTATCCATCCAATATGACATCAAGAAATCAACTCATCACCCTTATGCATTCTCTTAGTGACTATCTTGTGTGTGCCTTTGCCTATCCTATTGGTGTCACGCAGTGCTACCCCAGTGGCTGCAGCATGGCTGGTGGAAGGCTGCTGACTTTCAATGGGGGACACTGCAAGTGGCCTTGCTGGTTGACCTTGAGGAGCTGGGAGTGTGAAATTGAGTAAGTGTTTTTTCTTTTCTTCATCCTCGTCCTCGTCAGGCTGCATTCCTTGGGTGTGTGAACTGAGGAAGGCACAAGGGTGGAGTTGTGGTGAGGGGAGGGCAGGAAAGCAAGAGGTGCATGCGAGGAGGAGGATAACATATGAGGATACCAGCATCTTGTATCCTTTCAACCCCACCGCTGGCCAAGGGCTCAGCCATGCCCCTGCCAAGAATGGCCAGCAACATCATCTCCAAGTGTTTGAGGTGAAGCTAGGAATGGAAGATGTGCCTTGTGATTGGCACAGATTGTTGGTAGGTGAGTGATGGGGTGGGGGGGGGCGGCGGCGGCAGTCATGCATTGAGCAGTGTGTGAGGCTAGTGGTGCAGTTGTTAGAGGGATTTTGAAGATACATTCATTGACCTTGACACCTGGTCTGAGGTCATGAAGCTTCTTTGGGCACTGGAGCCAGGTGGTGGGGGCGACACTGCTGGCAATGACGGCCTCGGTGATCTGGTCCCACATCGATTTTTCTTGAGGGCCTCCTGACCCCTGTGGGTAGAGGACCTCTCTTGCAGTGTTGACCCCTGCACAAAGCTGGAATGCTGCGTGCGAGACCCTGGGCACCCCTTGCCTGGCTTTCTAAGCCATTTGTGTTAGTGCTGAAGCACTTTTCCCATTTTATTTAGGTGCGGAAGGGAATTTGGCTTTAAGAGCTGAAGATTCCCATTTTGCAATTTTAATTTTTAAAAATTCAGAAGGCAGTTGAGCTGTAAGGGCTAAAAACTGCCTATTTTTACAATGAACAGTTACACAGAATTATCATTATCCCTTTGTCTTGTTCTAACTACCACATGATTGTATTATTGCTTAAATGTTGAGTGCTGATGACAGCTGTTTGAATACTGATTTTGAAGGTGCATTTTATAAGAAAACTGCATTAACACAGACAATGATGCCAAACAATCCCTGTGTGTATTGCTCTTAGTTCAGCCCCTTCACTAACACTTTCCAACTGGTAGAAAAATTCAAAGCTCAACAGGATTGGGCAAAACAGAACAATGCTATTGTTACTTATAATTATTTATAACTTTTAATTTTAAAAAGAGGCTTGAATGGAGCATCTCTTCCTTTAATATAATATAACTCGTACTTACGGGTAAATAATCCAGTGTACTCCAATTCATCACTAATCATTGGATTATATGTGCAATTTTAGAACATAATTTGGGAAACCTGGTCTGAACTTTACGGTTGGTGGGTTGGTGGGGTGATGTAATTCCCTTTTACAGCATTATCCTCAGCTATGTGGTAATATAAGAATCATTCTAATTTTAACTCCCTGTTGAATGCATTTACACTTTCTTCCTTTCCTGTGCCCTCACTATGTTGTGCACCACGAGAGAGTGACGAGCTGTTTCCAGGCCTCTGCCTGGGCTACTCTGTAACCAGCTGCCCTGAGGTGAACGACAGTGACTCGGGACTCTGTAACCAGCTGCCCTGAGGTGAACGACAGTGACTCGGGGACTCTGTAACCAGCTGCCCTGAGGTGAACGACAGTGACTCGGGGACTCTGTAACCAGCTGCCCTGAGGTGAACGACAGTGACTCGGGGATTCGCACTCCAGTGTTCACTACCACCCCTGGGTGGGAAGCATCTAGATTAGTAATGCAGCATATAGGGGAATCGCAGGGATGAGCCTGGTGACCACAGACATGAACTTGTGACCACCCCCACCCCCCATGGCACACACAGCGCTTTGGAGCTCCAGTATGCGGTGCAAAAACACTGCATTCATCATTTTAATCGTTACAAATTGTTAAATTATAGTAAATTTACACCAACTCCTGTGAACCATAGGAAGTGTTATTAATTTGTTTTTTTATTCTATGTCTCCCATTTTTTTTTTCTCCTCCCCAAGTCTAGGCTCTAAATGTAGTATGTGTTAAGTAAGACACACCCCTGGCCAGGTCACAGCTCCAAAGTGATCAATAGATTCTTGGATGTTGATCTCAGAACCTGCAAACAGGTAGAGTTCCCTCGGAATGAAGCCGTAAACGGAGGGGAACCAAACCCTATGAGCAGCGTCTGAAGACTTTTTGGCATCCGTGAGAATTTCTGGTGGAAAGAAAACATAAATCTACAATTAACAAATAATATAATTTGGATTGAAATAATAGTGTACTATCAACAATCCATCTATTCACGTACAGGTTGAAGACATATTGCTCTTTATGTAGGCTCCATTTTGTTATTCCTGTATATTTTCATTCATAATTAAAAACACACCCTGACTAAGATCTATCCTCCGTTTTCTCACTTATTATGTGACAAGGTCTGATACGATCAAGTCCTCAGGGAGGTAACGAAAATGTTACCTTGTCTTTGAAACAGGCTGGCACTGAAAAGACAATCCTCTGAATAATCTTTAAGAATTCATGGCCTCACTTCTCCCTATCTCTGTAACCTCCTACAGCCTTCCCCACCCCTAAATTCTCCTTTCCTTCCACTCTTGTGTGCACACGTCCCTTTATCCCGCAGCTTGTGGCCTTGCCTTGATCCACCTAAGCCCCGTGTTTTTGAATTTCCTCCAACTCCTCCACTTCTCTGCCTCTCCTCCCTTAAGATCCTTCTTTGATTCAGCCTCAGTGAAGTGCCTAAGGCTGTTTTTCTATGTTAAAGGCGCTATATAAAGGAAAGTTGCTATTGTTAAATATATATTTTAATCAGAACATGCTCCTATTATGAGTGTAAATGCAAGTAGTTTCAAAGCAGCATTGGCTAGGAGCCTGGGTCCAGGTTATCACTTGTTCTTTTGGCTGCAGATTATTAGGAAAAGCAAAATATATTTTAAAAGGGAGAAGTGTCAACAGCACCAACAATAATCTTCCTAAAAGCTTGTTTTTTCTTCTGGCCAGGAGAGTTTACAGGTTTGTTATTAAATCAACCACCTGGGAAAATAGGAAAGTAGTAGACAATAGATATTAAGCTCCATGTACTTGCGATCAAATAGAAGGGAAAAAAACATTTGCTAAAAGACAGATTTCAAATGCGCTACTTTTCGCTTTGTTGTCAAAAAGTAATTGCCTCCTCGCAGCAATGTGAAAAAACCAAAGGTGGGAGCTTGGGCAGAAGCAGGGGGAACATTATTATAAATAACCCAAGAGGGAGAATCACAGGTTATTTAGAATTGCATTAAAACATCTTGGAGGGCAGTATCTTGGTTGTGATTTTTCCTATTGATGACTGAGGCTATTACTCAGCAAGTGGAGGATAACAGCATCATTTACTGAATAAGGAAGATACTATGAAGGCACATGAACAGTCTTTTGGCTTAGAAATATCTGGAATACCTGAGATTTATGAGCAATTGTTCTGTAGATTTATGCTGCATACATGGAGATAACATCCATGTTGTATTTACATCCATAGCTGATGGCAAAGGCCATTGACCTCACAATACTTCACAATGTATTGCAATGAAATACATTTTAGAAATGTAAGTGCAAAACCAACAGTTACAATGGTAATGATGCACTGGTAGATCTTGCCACTGTATTTCTATAATCCACCATTCTCTCTTTCATGTAGCCTGAGTATAGCCATATGGCTCTGCGAGGTGGTCATCAATTGGTCATCTTAATGTGGAGTTGTTGAGTCACAATTCTCTTCTGTAGTTTACAGCTTCAACTTTATTTTTTCTTTTATATTAACACATTAAACACCATTTAAGAATCTTGACACTTTTATATTTAGTATTTGTACTCTCATATGTACACACATCCATGCTCCAAGAGAAAGATAAATGCATGTTTACTATAAAGATGCTGATAATGCTATATAGTATATATTGGTCAAATATAACCATACCTTCATTTTCAGTAGAAGATTCTGTTTCTGGCTGTTCTTCCTGGTGTTGAATTTCAAATTCCTCCTCAACCTCTGCAGATATATCTATGGTAGAGATGGTCTCCATTGCAGAAAGATTACTGCACAAGTCACAAATCAGATTATTGCAGAATAATAATACCTTTTGTGTTTCAGTTGAGAGGAGTATTACAAGAGTAAGGCAAGGAATGGCAAATAAAAGGCTGCTGGCCCCTGTCCAACAGGGGAGAACCACAGGTGGGGGGAGTGACTGAGAAACATTTCTTTTCTCTGTGTTGGGAAAAGCCTTTCAATTGCTTGAAGTTTGGTATGGAGATGGAGGATAAGAGGGCAAATGGAGAGTCTGCACCTAATATTTTTCTTTTAGTCTCATTTGCACTTTGGTGTGTTTTTATTCCAAGTCCTGATGTTTGTATTTTTCAGTCACACACCCAGTGTTTTTTTTTATTACTGCGAGTCTTTTTTTAGTACTGTTGCTAGCCTTGTGCTTTTATTTTAAAGTCCATACAGTGTGATAGCTCAGCACTAAAATTCTATAAGGGGTCTGCCAGGCTACATCAAACTTATGTGCATTTCAAACATTTTCTGTTTTAAACACACAATGCTAGAAATTACTCTGAGTGAAAACAGAGGTAAATGCTTAATGTGCTAACATGACATTCCTCTGCTATTTTAACAGGCATTAACCCTTAAAATAAGTTTTTAAAAGTTGCTTTTTAAATTAATTTCGTTGGGGACAAATGCTAAGCAAACACATTCATAACTATGACTCCCAGAAGCCATTAGCTTATTAAACCATTTTTGCCTAAAATGAGTAGTGGGAGACAATAATGTCCTATTAACTAGTTCATACAGTTCTGTCCTCCAATCAATTTGATTGGTTTTGGTACATTCAAGACCTGCCTTTCAGCTGATCTGGTTGGACCTCCAATCCCAATTGTAAATCTGATATATTTTGTGAAATTCAAAGAAGATAATGAGTGAATTATGCTGTCAGTTAATAGTGCTTGTAATTGGCATGTATGATTCTGGACTTGAGACCTACTGAATAGCTTCTAGGGCTAACCAGCAGAAGGTGGAAGCAAGTGACCCTGCTTGCTTGGCCTGGGCTCAGCAAATTCTCAGCAGCACAGTAAGATCATGAATTTACACACAGGAAACATGCATGGATCTATATCTTTGACCAATCCATGGCATGTTGTGCTACACTAGAGCATTCTTCGAATGAAGGCAGAGGGCTGCAATTTTTTTGTTTGGGGAGCTGGTTGGGCCAAATCAGTCTTTCGGATGAGATGTCAAACCGAGGACCCGTCTACTCGGACATAAAAGATCCCGTGACGCTATTTTGAAAAGCAGGGGCGTTATCCCCAGTGCCTTGGCCAATATTTATGCCTCAATCAACATAACAAAAACAGATTATCTGGTCATTATCACATTGATGTTTGTGGGAGTTTGTTGTGTGTAAATTGGCTACAGCATTTCCTACATTACAACAGTGACTACATTTCAAAAGTACTTCATTGGCTGTAAAGCGCTTTGGAACGTCCTGAAAGATGCTATAGAAATGCAAGTCTTTTTTAAATGCAAAATGTTAAATCCTATGGAATTAATGTAATACACCTAATCACAGTACTTTCCCTTTGTTCTTTCCTGCTCTCCCCCCCCCCCCCCTCCTTTCCCTGCCTCTGTGCTTGCTTAAAAACTGTTAATCTCAAACATCATCTGCTTCTGATGAAAGGTAATTGACCTGAAACATTAACTTTGTTTCTCGCTCCACAGATGCTGCTTGACCTGCTGAGTGTTTCCAGCAATTTCTGTTTTTATTTCATATTTCCAGCACCTGCAGTATTTTGCTTTTGTTCCTATAGAATTAAGTTCTATTGTGGTGGTGTTCTAATTTTAATCATAAACAGAGTGACCAAACCTGGGTACATTTTTCTCAGCACTTCACTGTATCAGGGCATAGTAATGCAGAGTGGAGAGTCATTCAATCCAGGACATACACACTGTTGGAACTGAGACAAAGAAGTATCTCTTTAGAAGTGGGGTTTGGTAATGAATCACTAACTTGGTTAATCTAGTCCATTACACTATTTGTTTACAACCCAACTAAGAGAGATACACTGATCATGTTACTTGGACCCATTCCCTGTGTTCGCATATTCATTACTTTGGAATGCTTTAATATTTTTAGTTTTTCATTTATCGGCTTTTACTAGATTCTTTGGCAATCAATGCTGTGGATATACACACGGCCACACAAACCCTTTCTTTAGTAGCTGGTAAATCTTTATGAAGATACAATTTATTTCTCACAAGCATACTTTGTTTCTAATGGTTAGCAGTAATGCACAATAAAACTTAATTCAAATTAAGTGCAAATATTTCAGCAAGACTTGAGGAAAATATGAACTAAAATCTAATTATAGATGTGAGGAAAATAAAAATGTGTGCACAATTGAGTAAATAAGCAGCATAAATTAGAAGTATGAAAATACACAAAATAAAATTTGTACCTTTTCTAAAGTAGATTGATAACTGTGATGTGTCTTCACGCCTGAGAAGTGTCAGCAGCATTCGGAGTTGGACTGCAGTAAGTAAAGCCACCTCCGAAGAATACTCCTCCCCTCCACCAAAAGCCAAGTGGTATTATTGTCAATTGCACAGCAACATTATCCAATAACAACAGAATTCATTATCTAATAGGGACAGCATTCAAAAACTTGCACCTGTCTGTAGGAGCCCTTGTGCTTGTTTTGGACAGGTTTGGATAATACATCACGCGTTAATACTGAGCAGTTACAATTCCTCTATAGCGATGGTAGGAGAAGGGCATATCTGGGAGAAGGATTGCACTCCACATTTCGGCATCCTGAATGTGGGGTAGCCATAATTCATTCGTCTCTAGTTTGACTTCCTGGAAGCTGTAATGTTGGAGTGTGTAATCTATTGAGGGAGTCTACATGCAGTACACCAGAACTGAACATCTGACATGATTTGAGCATTGAGCGAATCACCCTGGGTGAATTCCTGGTGGTGTTCTCCAGATTTTCCGCTGTAACTTCGGTGGAAGATCAGTGGAAATAACGGACAAATGATAGAAACAACCATTTACGCCGTTTCTCTGGGGTTTCCTAAGAATTTACAAGGGGAGACCTTGTCGAAATTTTACCCGCATCTATTAAATTTACTGCTCCATGAATCGGACTGACTTAGACATAGGAACCTGAACAGAGCAAGATGATCTCTGGTAGGAATAATCTCAGAGCTTCAACGGAGAGGTTTATTTAATTATTCATGTGAACAAACAAATGTAAGTGACACAGGAAGGGACCTGTTGGGTTGAGTGTGGTATCTGTTTAGCACAATGCAGGACCTGGGCTATGCTCCTCGACTGTACCTTGCCGCACGTAGGTCTCTACCCAGCCAGGGCTGGACAGCTCTGCCTATGCACTTTTGCAGCATGTGCAACAGTCAGCTGCAGAGCAATTGATTCTTGTGTTATAAAAGCAGGCAGCAACCTCTGTCTTGCATTAAACGGTGCAATACTAAATTTAAAACAGTTACGTGAGGTCCAACAGACTGGACAGGTTTAAAGCTTGGCTTTGCACTGGGATGGAGTTATACTGCAACTAGTCCGAACTCCAAGCAGTGTGAGACTACCTACTGACGTTGATCTCACATATCTTCTTGCTATATATGTATGAAATGATACTGATAAGGTCAACCTAGAATATTACTTCAAAGTAAACCAGAAAAGTAGGACCGGGAGTTTTTAAAAGCTGCATCTCTTTAATTAGAAGTATGAAAAGTAAATTTTAAAGTATAGGAAGAACTTTATTCAGAGATTGATAAATGTTCGGGATAATATAACAGGCAGGATAGTAGAAATAACATTTTTAGGAATGTTCGATTAACACCTGAATGTTCTGGTAGGAATGTGAGGGTACCAAAGGGGTGAGCTTTTGTGGTTTTCTCAATCTTGACTTTTCTGGCATTTACCCAGTTAGAGGAGAACCTCTGCACTAAAAGCATCAAAATCAACTATAATAATGAAATGATTCCAAAAATTAAGGAGCATATTTCCCACATTAGAAATAAGTATTAAAATACATCTTTTTCTGTTCCTGTGCAGCACCTTTTTTTTATTCGTTCATGCAATGCGGGCATCGCTGACAAGGCCAGCATTTATTGCCCATCCTTAATTGCCCTTGAGAAGGCGGTGGTGAGCCACCTCCTTGAATCACTGCAGTCCATGTGGTGAAGGTACTCCCACAGTGCTGTTAGGGAGGGAGTTCCAAGATTTTGACCCAGCGTTGATGAAGGAACAGAGATATATTTCCAAGTCAGGATGGTGTGAGACTTGGAGGGGAACTTGGAGGTGGTGGTGTTCCCATGCACCTGCTGCTCTTGCCCTTCTAGGCAGTAGAGGTTGCAGGTTTGGGAGGTGCTACCGAAGAAGCCTTGGCGAGTTGCTGCAGTGCATCTTGTAGATGGTACACATTGCAGCCACAGTACGCCGGTGGTGGAGGGAGTGAATGTTTAAGTTGGTGAATGGGGTGCCAATCAAGCGGGCTGCTTTGTCCTGGATGGTGTTGAGCTTCTTGAGTGTTGTTGGAGCTCCAGGCAAGGGGGGTGAGTATTCCATCGCACTCCTGACCTGTGCCTTGTAGATGGTGGAAAGGCTTTGGGGAGTCAGGAAGTGAGTCACTCACCACAGAATACCCAGCCTCTGACCTGCTCTTGTTGTCACGGTATTTATGTTGCTGGTCCAGGTAAGTTTCTGGTCAATGGTGACCCCAGAGGATGTTGATGGTGGGGGATTTAGCAATGGTAATGCCATTGAATGTCATTGGGCGGTGATTAGACTTTCTCTTGTTGGAGATGGTCATTGCCTGGCACATGTGTGGCGCAAATGTTACTTGCCTCTTACCAGCCCAAGCCTGATTGTCATCCAGGTCTTGCTGCATGCGGGCACAGACTGCTTCATTATCTGAGGAGATGCAAATGGAACTGAACACTGTGCAATCATCAGCGAACATCCTCACTTCTAACATTATGATGGAGGGAAGGTCATTGATGAAGCAGCTGAAGATAATTGGGCCTAGGACACTTCCCTGAGGAACTCCTGCACCTAAGCCAGGAGCAGTGTATTCGGCAGCTCTGCTTCACCAAGGAGGTGGTCACAGAGCTCTTCGAACTAGACTTGCAGCCTCAGACCAGGATGACAATTGCTCTTCCAGTGGCCCTTAAGGTGACCATGGCCCTGAATTTTTTCTTCCAGGCAGGAACAGGCAACATAGCAAATATCTTGCAGTTCGCTGTATCCGGGAGGTCATAGAGGCTCTGTACTCTAGGAGAACGGAATCATGATGACTTCATCCTGCGCGAGTCTGCTGTGCCAGCAATCTTCCAGCCACCACGTCAAAGCTGAGGGTGGCTGCTCAGTTACAAGGGCTGTCCGCTCGACACCTGGCTGATGAATCCCCTCTGCAACCCCACCACTCATGGTTAGCAATCATACAATGAGAGCCATGCTGCCATGAGGAACCTCATCAAACAGATCATCGGGGAGCTCAAGCAATGGTTCCACTGCCTTGATCGCTCGGGAGGAGCCCTCCAGTACTCACCGGAGCAGGTGTCCCAATTCTCCACAAATTGGCCATCATGAGGGCATAGCCCTTGCCACCACGGGTTCCACGACCACCCCAGGAGGAGGAGGAGGTGGAGAAGGAGGAAGGGAGGAGGCAGCCTGCAAATCTCCGTTCCAGACGGGCTGCCCATGAGCACATCATCAGACTTCGGTTTCCATGAATGAAACCATAGATCCCCGTTGCTCAACACTTCCCCACCTTACCATTCCTCTGTCCCGGAACATCATGGTGTCCTCTTGGCCACAAAGCTGAAATGAAAGCCAACACAAAACAAACATTCCAAACATAATTTATAAATGATTAATTCCAATATTACATTACAAAGTCACTAATCACTATTGTGCATTCCTTAGTGTCTTTCTTTTGTGTGCCTTTGCCTAGTCTAGTGCCCCAACAAAATGCTACCCCAGTGGCTGCAGCATAGCTGGTGGAAGGCTGCTGACTTTCCATGGGGGACACTGCAGCTGGCCTTGCAGGACGAGCAGTTCTAGACCTAGAAGGCCCGGCTGCGGACTGCACCACCTCGGCATTGGCAGCAGCAGTCTGGGCTGGCTGACTGACCGGCAAAAGCAAGGGCACTGATGCAGTGGCAGTGGTGGGAGGACGAATGCTGTCATCCTGAGAGAGGACAGTGGGTTCGTGCTCCACGGAGCCACTGCCACTCCCCCAGGGCGGCGCCTCAGGATTCCTAGCCATCTGTTGGAGGACAGATTGCTGGACTGCTGTGAGACCCTGCAAGCCCCTTTCCACACTCGTGAACCCAGTCAGGATGGCAGCAGTCTGAGCATGCATGGCAGCAGGCTAAGCCTGCATGAGAGCAATCTGAGCTTCCACTGCAACCCTCAGATGTTCCATTTGTGCTGCAATGGAAGCTGCAACATCGCTCATCACACCCAGCATCATGGTTGGGTTCACAAGTGCACTAATGGAGTTTCCCATCACTTCCATCCTGGAAATCGGGGGCTCCAAGCTCCACGCAAAGCCCTGTTCAATGTTGGAGCCAGACACCTCCAAGGTCCTTGTCAGTGACAATAGGCTCTATGGCAGGCCTGCCATTGCACCAAGCATTTCTGTGTGCAAGCCCATCACCCTACTTCTGAAGGCTGCCCCATCAAAATCCTCATCTGAGTGCTCTGCAGCAGAACTCGTATGCGAACTCGCCCTTTGGGGAGCTGGCACCTGTGCTACACGTTCCCCCTGGCCTGGCTGTAGCCCACTCATGCCCAGTGACTCACCATATGCAGATTCTGCCTTTATACTACCCAATAAACTTCACGCAGTGCCATTTCCTGAGCTGGTACCTGGGATTGTCAGATCGACTGACGGTGTCTCTTCTTCGCCATCACTCTCCTCCTCTACTTCTTGCACAGGCTGGGCTGGTGGTAGTTTTTGGATATCTGATAGGAGAACGGCGCAAGGGTTAGGTTATGGTGAGGGGTGCTGGGAAACCAAGATGTGCATGCTTACACAATCAGCAACTTGTAAGTGAGAAGAGATTGTGGGATGAGGGCGATGTGAGAAGAAGGAATAGATTGAGCATACCGTCGTCCTCAATGCTTTCAGCCTCGCTGATTGCCATGGCCTCAGTGACGACCCCTCCAATTATCTCCAGAACTGTCTCCTCTAGCTGGGTCAAGTTCTACAGCCGTGCTTGCCCCCACCTATTTGCTCCTGCCGGTTGTGAGCCACTGTGACCTGCAAGAGAATGGGAATTGTGTCAGTGAGTGTGGGGCAATGTGTTTCAGTGATGTGCATGTCATGATTGAATAGCTGCCATTGTGTGAAAGGTGTGAGATGTGGGTGTGAGGCTTGCAGCAGTGAAAAGTGTGTGAGGATGAGGTGAACCTATGATTGTGAGGTATGAGTCACGATTGCTAGAGATTGTTGGTAGGTGAGTGATGGGGATGTGGTGCATTGAGTAGTTTGTGAGGCTAGTGGTGCAGTTGGTTGGTGGAATATGGCATTTGAAGATGCATTCACTCACCTTGACCACTCATGTGAGGTCATTAAACTTCCCTGGCATTGGATCCAGGTGCTTGGGGGAAAGACTAGTGGCACTGACAACTTCAGGGATCTCCTTCCACTGACTTCGAACAGTGTGTCTGGAAAGCCTCCTGTGGGTAGAAGACCTGTCTCCTCCTATAGACCCCCTGTACCAAGGCTTACAGTGCTGCATCGGAGAACCGAGGTGCCCTTTCGCTGCCCTGTTAAGACACTGCTAAGTTCCAGCTCCATTCAAAATGAGCTACTTCTCTCACAAAGCACCTCCCCTTTAAGAAGTGCAGATAGCCTTTCAATCTGCAGGCAACCTTTAAATACAGAGCAGACTCCTCACGATATTGGTCCCCATGTTGAGCGCTCAACCAACCAGCAGCATGTTTAGCGCTGGGCTCAGCACTGCAATCAGGTTAATGAGAAGGCAGCACAAATTTCGCATGCTGCCTGCACTACTTTCAACGGGTGCGTGCAGATTGCGCATCGCGAACCCCGTGTCCTTTTTCAGGCCCTATCTAATTTAGCCCCCTATATGTTTCAATGAGATCACACCTCATTCTTCTAAATTCTACAACAACAACAACTTGTATTTATATAGCACCTTTAATGTAGTAAAATGTCCCACGGTGCTTCACAGGAGTATTATAAAACAAAATTTGATGCCGAGCCACATAAGGAGAAATTAGGACAGGTGACTAACGTTCTAGGAAATATAAGCTTAGACTCCTCAATCTCTCCTCATAGGACAATCCCCCCATCCCAGAAAACAGTCTGGTGAACCTTCATTGCACTCCCTCTAAGGCAAGTATATGTTTCCTTAGGTAAGGAGACCAAAACTGTACAAAGTACTCCAGGTGTGGTCTCACCAGGGCCCTATATAATTGCAGTAAGACGTCTTTACTCTTATACTCCAATTTTATTTGTAATAAAGGCAAAATACCATTTGCTTTCCTAATTGCTTGCTGTACCTGCATGTTAACTTTCAGTAATTCGTGACAAGGACACCCAGGTCCCCCTCAATACCAACATTTCCCAATCTCTCCCCATTTAAAAAATATTCTGCTTTTCTATTTTTCCTACCAAAATGGATAATTTCACACTTCTCCACCTTATATCCCATCTACCATGTTCTTGCCCACTCACTTAACCTGTCTATATCCCTTTTCAGCCTCTTTGCATCCTCCTCACAACTTACTTTCCCACATAGCTTTGTATCGTCAGCAGACTTGGATACATTACACTCGGTCTCCTCACCTAAGTGATTGATACAGATTGTAAATAGCTGAGGCCCAAGCACTGATCCTTGTGGTACCCCACCAGTTACAGCCTGCCAACCCAAAGATAATATGTTTATTCCTACTCTCTGATTTCTGTCCGGTAACCAATCCTCAATCCATGCTAATATATTACCCCCAATCCCATGAGCCCGAATTTTGTGTAATAACCTCTTGTGTGGCATCTTATCGAATGCTTTCTGAAAATCCAAATACATTACATCCACTGGCTCTCCTTATCTACCCTGTTAGTTACAATCTCTAAAAATTCTAGTAGATTTGTCAAACACGATTTCCCTTTCATAAATCCACGTTTACTCTGCCCAATCATATTATGATTTTCTAAGTTCCCTGTTACCACATCCCTAATAATAGATTCTAGCATTTTCCCTGCTACTGATGTCAGGCTAACTGGTCTATAGTTCGCTGTTTTCTCTCTTCCCTCCTTTCTTGAATAGCGGGGTTGCATTTGCTACCTTCCAACACGGGCCCGTTTTAGAATCTAGGGAATTCTGGAAGACCAAAACCAATACATCCACTATCTCTGTAGCCACCTCTTTTAAAGCCCTAGGATGCAGGCCATCGGGTCCTGGGGATTTGTTGGGTTTTAGTCCCACTAATTTCACCAGTACTATTTCTATACTAATTCTAATTTCTTTATGTTCCTCATTCTCACTAGACTCTTGGTTCCCCATTATTTCCAGAATATTTTTTGTGTCTTCTTCCAGATACCATGGCCTAAAAATTCGAGGTCTTAGTGTTGACTGTTAAGGTCTGTTTTGGAGGGAAAAATGGCAGCACTTTCGCTTGTTACCTGCACGCGCCAAAAGTATTGTAATCAGTCAGAGCATGACGTGCAACATCGAGTTGACGCCCACTCATCTATTTTGGATATCGCCGCCCTCTCCAAAGCATACCATGCATGCAGCCGCTAAAAGCGTTTCAGCATGAGGACGCTTCAACTGACAAATGTAAGACAGCCAGGACTCTCCACGTAGCAGTCATAGAGTTATACAGCACAGAAAGAGGCTCTTCAGCCCATCGTGTCCACGCCGGCCATCAAGCCCTATCCTAATCCCATTTTCCAGCACTTGGTCCGTAGCCTTGTATGCTATGGCATTTCAAGTGCTCATCTAAATGCTTCTTGAATGTTGTGAGGGTTCCTGCCTCTACCACCCTTTCAGGCAGTGAGTTCCAGATTCCAACCACCCTCTGGGTGAAAAAGTTTTTCCTCAAATCCCCTCTAAACCTCCTGCCCCTTACCTTCAAACTATGCCCCCTGGTTATTGACCCCTCTACTAAGGGGAAAAGTTCCTTTCTATCTATCCTATCTATGCCCCTCATAATTGTGTACACCTCAATCAGGTCCCCCCTCAGCCTTCTCTGCTCCAAGGAAAAGAATCCCAGCCTGTCCAGTCTCTCTTCATAGCTGAAGCGCTCCAGCCCAGGTAACATCCTGGTGAATCTCCTCTGCACCCTCTCCAATGCAATCACATCCCTCCTATAGTGTGGCGACCAGATCTGCACACAGTATTCCAGCTGTGGCCTAACTAGCGTTTTGTACAGCTCCATCATAACCTCCCTGCTCTTATATTCTATGCCTCGGCTAAGAACATAAGAACATAAGAAATAGGAGCAGGAGTAGGCCAATCGGCCCCTCGAGCCTGCTCCACCATTCAATAAGATCATGGCTGATCTGATCCTAACCTCAAATCTTCTATCACTCTGCATCCACCCGAACCCATGTGATCTCCCGGGAGAGGCGAAAAACCAGATAAAGACCCAATGGCCAATTTGGGAAAAAAAATCTGGGAAATTCCTCTCCGACCCATCTAGGCGATCGAAATTCTTCCAGGAGATCACTCTGTCCCTATATTTTCTACAGTACTTACCTTCTGTAAAGGCGATCTCCACCCCAGCCAGGAACAGGAATAAAACCATCTCCTGAAATCTAACAGAATTAGAACACAGTAGGAGCAGAACAAGGCTACACGGCCCCTGGGCCCACTCCACTACCCACAGGGCCATGACCATTCCGAACCTAGACTCATGTCCAATTTCCTGCCCGCTCCCCGTAACCCTTAATTCCCTTTACTTCTAGGAAACTATCTATTTCTGTTTTAAATTTATTTAATGATGTAGCTTCCACAGCTTTCTGGGGCAGCAAATTCCACAAACCTACCACCCTCTGAGTGAAGAAGTTTCTCCTCATCTCAGTTTTGAATGAGCAGCCCCTTATTTTAAGATTATGCCCCCTAGTTCTAGTTTCACCCATCATTGGGAACATCCTCACCGCATCCACCCGATCAAGCCCCTTCACAATCTTATATGTTTCAATAAGATCGCCTCTCATTCTTCTGAACTCCAATGAGTAGAGTCCCAATCTACTCAACCTCTCCTCATATGACCACCCCCTCATCCCCGGGATTAACCGAGTGAACCTTCTTTGTACTGACTCGAGAGCAAGTATGTCTTTTCTTAAGTATGGACACCAAAACTGTATGCAGTATTCCAGGTGCGGCCTCACCAATACCTTGTACAACTGCAGCAATACCTCCCTGTTTTTATATTCCAACCCCCTAGCAATAAAAGCCAACATTCCATTGGCCTTCTTAATCACTTGCTGCACCTGCATACTAACTTTTTGAGTTTCGTGCACCAGGACCCCCAGATCCCTTTGTACTTCAGTACTTTCCAGTTTCTTGCCATTAAGATAATAACTTGCTCTATGATTTTTCCTGCCAAAGTGCATAACCTCACACTTTCCAGTATTGTATTCCATCTGCCAAATCTCTGCCCACTTACTTAGCCTGTCTATGTCCCTTTGCAGGTTTTTTATGTCCTCCTCACTCACTACTTTCCGTCCCATCTTTGTATCATCTGCAAACTTTGATATGTTACACTCGGTCCCCTCCTCCAAATCGTTAATATAGATTGTAAAGAGTTGAGGACCCAGCACTGACCCCTGCGGAACACCACTAGTTACTGGTTGCCAATCTGAGAACGAACCATTTATCCCAACTCTCTGCTTTCTGTTAGAGAGCCAATCCTCCACCCACGCCAGAATATTACCCCTAATCCCGTGATTTTTTATCTTGAGCAATAATCTTTTGTGTGGCACCTTGTCAAATGCCTTTTGGAAGTCTAAATACACTACGTCCACTGGTTCCCCTTTATCCACCCTGTATGTTACTTCCTCAAAGAACTCAAGCAAATTTGTTAAACATGACTTCCCCTTCATGAAACCATGCTGAGTTTGCCCTATTAAATTATGTTTATCCAAATGTCCCGTTACTGTCTCCTTAATAATGGACTCTAACATTTTACCAACCACAGATGTTAGGCTAACAGGTCTATAGTTTCCAGCCTTCTGCCTACTACCCTTTTTAAATAAGGGTGTTACATTAGCAGTTTTCCAATCTGCCGGGACCTTTGCTGAGTCCAGTGAGTTTTGGAAAATTATTACCAATGCATCCACAATCCCTACCGCTACTTCCCTCAAGACCCTAGGATGCAAGCCATCAGGCCCAGGGGATTTATCCGCCTTGAGTCCCATTATTTTACCAAGTACCACTTCCTTAGTGATTTTAATTGTATTTAGTTCCTCCCCCCCTAGAGCCCCCTGTTTGTCCAGTGTTGGGATATTCTTAGTGTCCTCTACTGTAAAGACTGATACAAAATAATTGTTCAGTGTTTTTGCCATCTCCATGTTTCCCACCATTAATTTCCCGGTCTCATCCTCTAAGGGACCAACATTTACTTTAGCCACCCTTTTTCTTTTTATATAACTATAGAAACTTTTACTGTCTGTTTTTATATTTTTTGCTAATTTACTTTCATAATCTATCTTCCCTTTCTTAATCAATCTTTTTGTTATTTTTTGCTGTCTTTTAAAGACTTCCCAATCTTCCATCCTCCCAGTAGATTTGGCTACCTTATATGCCCTTGTTTTTAGTCGGATACTATCCTTAATTACTTTACTTAGCCACGGATGGCTATCTTTTCTTTTACACCCTTTTTTCCTCAGTGGAATATATTTTTTTTGGAAGTTGTAAAATAACTCCTTAAATGTACACCACTGGTCATGTACCGTCTTACCCTTTAATCTATTTTCCCAGTCCACTCTAATTAATTCCGCTCTCATACCTTCATAGTCTCCTTTATTCAAGCTCAGCACGCTTGTTTGAGATCCAACCTTCTCACCCTCTAATTGAATATGGAACTCAACCATGTTATGGTCACTCATTCCAAGGGGATCCTTTACTAGGACATTTTTAATTAATCCTGTCTCATTACAGAGGACCAAATCTAAGGTTGCTTGCCCCCTGGTCGGTTCAGTTACATACTGCTCAAGAAACCCATCCCTAATACACTCAATGAACTCTTCCTCAAGGCTGCTCTGCCCAATTTGATTTGTCCAGTTAATATGATAATTAAAATCCCCCATAATTATAGCTGTTCCCTTATTACAAGCCTCAACTATTTCCTGATTAATACTCCGTCCAACAGAGTTGCAACTGTTCGGAGGCCTATAGACTACACCCACTAGTGTTTTTTTCCCCTTATTATTCCTTACCTCCACCCAAACTGTTTCACTATCCTGCTCCTTTGACCCAATATCATTTCTCTGTATTATAGTGATTCCTTCCTTTATTAACATAGCCACCCCACCTCCTCTCCCTTCCTGCCTGTCCTTCCTGATTGTTAAATAACCTGGTATGTTTAATTCCCAGTCATGGTCACCCTGCAGCCATGTTTCTGTAATGGCCACAAGATCATACCCATATGTCATTATTTGTGCCGTTAACTCATTCATTTTGTTACGAATGCTACGTGCATTCAGATAAAGAACTTTCAAATATGTTTTGTAACACTTAGTTCCTGTTTTTTCCCTTTTTAGTACTTTACTTTTTACTCCATACCTTCTGTCCCTTCCTGACACATTCTGTTTTTTAATTCCCCCACTGCTACCTAAGTCTATGACCTTCTCTGTTGTCATTTCTATTATTTGCTCTCTAGAAACCTCCCCCCCACTAATTAGTTTAAAGCCCTCTCTACAGCCCTAGTTATATGATTCGCCAGGACTCTAGTCCCAGCACTGGCCAAGTGGAGTCCGTCCCAACAGAACAGCTCCCTCCTGTCCCAGTACTGGTGCCAGTGTCCCAAGAAGCAAAACCCATTTCTCCCACACCAGTCTTTGAGCCACGCATTTAACTCTTTAATTTTATTTATCCTAGCCAAATTCGCTCGTGGCTCAGGTAATAACCCAGAGATTATTACCCTTGAGGTTCTGTTTTTTAATTTGACCCCTAGCTGCTCATACTCCTTTAACAGAACCGTCTTCCTTGTCCTATCTACGTCGTTTGTACCAACATGGACCACGACAACTGGATCCTCCCCCTCCCACTGCAAGTTTCTTTCCAGCCCAGAAGAGATGTCCTTAACCCTGGCACCAGGCAGGCAACACAGCCTTCGGGACTCCCGCTCTTGACTGCAGAGAACCCTATCTATCCCCCTAATGATACTATCCCCTACCACTACAACATTTCTTTTTACTCCCTCCACTTGAATGGCCCCCTGTACCACGGTGCTGTGGCCAGGTTGCTCATCCTCCCTGCAGTCCCCGCTCCCGTCCTCACAGGGAGTAAGAACCTCGATCCTGCTGGACAAGAACAAGGGCTGCGTCTCCTTCAACACTACATCCTGGATCCCTGTACCTTCCTCACTCGTAGTCACACCGTCCTGTCCCTGACCACGGACTACATCTGCAGTAATTAACTTCATAGGTGTGACCATCTCCTGAAACATAGAGTCCAGGAACTTCTCCCCCTCCCTGATGTGTCGCAGTGTCCGAAGCTCGGTCTCAAGCTCCATAACATGGAACTTGAGTTCCTCTAGCAGCAAACACTTGTCGCAGATGTAATCACCGTTAGCCTCAATGGGGTTCACCGGCTCCCACATCTCGCAACAGTAACACATCACCTGCTCCATTCTATATAATTAATTTAATTTCTTATTATTAGTTATGAAGACCCTGCCCAGATATATATGATAATATCACACCACTATTCAATAGGACTTACCAACTTAAAGGTATGAAAGAGAAGAGAAGGAAGAAAACCAACCAACCAACTAATGAAGACAAGTATCCCATTTGCCTTTTTAACCACCTTATCTACCTGTCCTGCTGCCTTCAGGGATCTATGTACATGCACACCAAGGTCCCTCTGATCCTCTGTCCTTCCTAGGATCCTACCATTCATTGTGTATTCCCTTGCCTTGTTAGTCCTCCCAAAATGCATCACCTCACTTTTCAGGGTTAAATTCCATTTGCCACTGTTCTGCCCATCTAACCATCCCGTCTATATCGTCCTGTAGCCTGAGGCTTCCCTCCTTGCTATTTACCACTCCACCAATTTTTGTGTCATCTGCGAACTTACTGATCATACCTCCTACATTCATATCTAAATCATTAATGTACACTACAAACAGCAAAGGACCCAGCACCGATCCCTGTGGTACACCACTGGACACAGGCTTCCAGTCACAAAAACAACCTTCGACCATCACCCTCTGCCTCCTGCCACTAAGCCAATTTTGGATCCAATGTGCCAAATTGCCCTGGATCCCATGGGCTCTTACCTTCTTGACCAGTCTCCCATGTGGGACTTTGTCAGAAGCCTTACTGAAGTCCATGAAGACTACATGAACTGCACTACCCTCATCCACACACCTAGTCACCCCCTCAAAATTCAATCAAATTGGTCAGACATGATCTCCCCTTGACAAAGCCATGCTGACTATCCCTGATTAATCCCTGCCTCTCCAAGTGGAGACTAATTCTGTCCCTCAGAATTTTTTCTAATAATTTCCCTACCACTGATGTTAGGCTCACTGGCCTGTAATTCCCTGGTTTATCCCTACTACCCTTCTTGAACAATGAAGAGATTATTGTTTATATTATTCGCAAGCCTGGTTATTGAGAGGTAACCCTTGAGATTTGTAGGTACAGTTTAATTTTTTTCTCAGTGGTTTGCTAATTTGAAACTATCCTGGCTGAGATTGGAATACTGAATGTGTGACAAATGGGAAGATGCAGAGTATTGCAGGTGATTACTTCTGAGTGACTAGAAGAGTATGTTTGAGGTTTAGATTAAGAATCACCTGTGGATGTTCTCTGAAATCTGAAGTATGAATTTAAATTGTTTAAGTTATCAGATATGAGTACTCTCTCCTCAGCATGGAATGATGAAAAGTCCTCAATTGTCAAACCCTCCTAAACCAGTGGCTAAAGTGACCTCAGCATATCAGTGAAATTATGATTACAATGTAATAGTTTCAAAAACTACAAAGTGCTGAATTTGATTGTCCCTGTCCTACATCTTTTTCTTCTTGCTACATGAAAATTTAAACAAGCATTTAAAATAAAGAGCTTGGTTTAGTCTCTATTCCTTTAGAATGAGATGTGTAAGTAAAGTGATAGGGTAGAGTCCTTGAAAGCTTCACATGTGCCATCTTGGCTCAATGTGTAAAAAAAATGACCTGTGGTCCCTTTCAACAACACTGAATGCTGCATGTCTTCTTTAGCGCAGAGAGGTACAGACTTCTCCTCCTACCCCATAAAACCCGAAGTCCAATCAAAGCACAGACTTCCCCAGCGCAGCTGACAGACTCCCCACAAACACATAAACAATTTGCCTGTAACATTGATTGCTAAACGGGTGGCAGGTAATATTGTTGTCACAAACACGGCAACTGTTCTGTACATGGCCTACAGGTTCGTTCAATTCTTCCCTATTCTCTTTCACTGCAAGCGGGATACAGACATGACCTTCAGCCTCCTGCTGAGTTTAGTTCTGAAAAGAGTGCATTACACTTCGCACCGCTGGTGTTAATTAGCAGGCAGCACCAAAATACCAGTGCTGCCTGCGCTCTCTCAGTGGGCGGCCATTAGCCTTGGCCGGCGCTGTTAACTGCTGGTTTCCGGTGTACTGGAATTTCTAGGCCAAAGTATGACTCTGCTATTTCCTTATTAGCCATTATAATTTCTACTGTCTCTGCCTGTAAGGGACCCATGTTTACTTTCGCTAATCTCAGACTAATATAGACAGGCTAAGTGAGTGGACAAGAACATGGCAAATGGAATATAATGTGGAGAAATGCAAAGTTATCCACTTTGGTAGGAAAAATAGAAAAGTATATTATTTTTTAAATGGTGAGAGATTGGGAAATGTTGGTGTTCAGAGGGACCTGGGTGTCCTTATACACAAATCACTGAAAGTTAACATGCATGTACAGCAAGCAGTTAGGAAAGCAAATGATATGTTGGCCTTTATTGCAAGAGGATTTGAGTGTAAGAGTAAAGACATCTTACTGCAATTATATAGGGCTTTGGTGAGACCACACCTGGAGTATTGTGTACAGTTTTGGTCTCCTTACCTAAGGAAGGACATACTTGCCACAGAGGGAGTACAACAAAGGTTCACTAGACTGGTTCCTGGGATGGGGAGATGATTAATTTAGAATTTAGAAAAATGAGAGATGATCTAATTGAAACATACAACATTCGTACAGGGCTTGACAGGGTAGATGCAGGGAGGATGTTTCCACTGGCTGGGGAGTCTAGAACCAGTGGTCAAAGTCTCAGAATAAGGGCTGGGTCATTTAGGGCTGAGATGAGACATTTCTTCACCCAGAGGGTGGTGAATCTTTGGAATTCTCTACCCCAGAGGGCTGTGGAGGCTCAGACATTGAGAATATTCAAGACAGAGGTCGATAGATTTTTGAATATTAAGGGCATCAAGTGATATGGGAATAGTTCAGGAAAATGGAGATGAGGTAGAAGATCAGCCATGATCTTATTGAATAGCAGAGCAGGCACGAAGGGCCAAATGGCCTACTCCTGCTCTTATTTCTTATGTTATGTTCTTCCTTTTTACATACTTATAGAAGTTTTTACAATCTATTTTTATGTCTCTTGTTAGTTTACGCTCATAATTTATTTTCTCTCTTTTTATCAATTTCTTGGTCCTCCTTTGTTGAATTCTAAATTCCTCCTAATCGTCAGGCTTAATATTCTTTTTGGCAACATTATAAGCCCTTTCTTTTAATCTAATACTGTCTTTAATTTCTCTTGGTACCCACGGTTGAACCATTTTTCTCATGGGGTTTTTATTCCTTACGGAAATGTATTTTCATTGTGTATTATGAATTATTTATTTAAATGTTTGCCATTGCTTATCTACCATCATGTCGTTTAATCTAGTTTCCCAACCTACTTTAATCAACTCACCTCTCATACCTACATAGTTTGCTTTGTTCAGATTTAAGACCCTAGTTTCAGACATAAAATTCTATCATATTATGATCATTGCCCCCTAAAAGCTCCTTTACTACTAGGTTATTAATTAACCCTTTCTCATTGCACAATACTAAATCTAAAATAGTCTGTTCCCTAGTTGGTTCCTCGATATACTGATCTAGAATACTTACTTGATTGCATTCCATGAACTTGTCCTCTGCACTATTACTGCAAATTTGGTTTGTCCAGTCTATATGAAAATAGACCCCCATAATTACTGTATTACCCTTGTTATATGCACCTCTAATTTCCTGATTTATACTGTACCTGACACTACACTACTGTTATGGGGCCCATAAACTACTCCCACCAGTGTTTTCTGCCCCTTGTTGTTTCTTAGCTCCACCCAGTGATTCTACATCTTGTTTTTCTGAGCTAAGATCCTTTCTCTCTATTGTCTTTATCCCATCCTTTATCACCAAGGCAACTCCTCCACCCTCCCCCCAGCCCCCCTTTTCCATTCTGCCTATCTCTTCTAAAAGTCAAGTACCCTAGAATATTTAGTTCCAAACCTCGGTCACTCTGCAACCACGTCTCCGTAATGGCTATTAGATCAAACCTATTTATTTCTATCTGTGCTAGTCATAGGATTACATAGGATATACAGCACAGAAACAGGCCATTCGGCCTAGCCAGTCTATGCTGGAGTTTATGCTCCACTTGAGCCTCCTCCTGTCTTTCCTCATCTAACTCTATCAGCATATAACCCTCTATTCCCTTCTCCCTCATATGCTTATCTAGCCTCCCCTTAAAGGCATCTATAATATCCGCTTCAACAACTCCCTGTGGTAGCGAGTTCCACATTCTCACCACTCTTTGGGTAAAGATGTCTCTTCTGAATTCCCTATTTGATTTCTTGGTGACTATCTTATATTGATGGCCTCTAGTTATGCTCTTCCCCACAAGTGGAAACATTCTCTCTGTATCCACTCTATTAAAATCTTTCATAATTTTAAAGACCTCTATTAGTTCACCCCTCAGCCTTCTCTTTTCAAGAGAAAAGAGACCCAGCCTATTCATCCTTTCCTGATAGGTATACCCTCGCATATCATCCTTGTAAATCTTTTTTGCACCCTCTCTGGTGCCTCTATATCCTTTTTATAATATGGTGACCAGAATTGTACGCAGTATTCCAAGGGTGTTCTAACCAAGGTTTGATACAAGTTTAGCATAACTTCTCTACTTTTCAATTCTATCCCTCTAGAAATAAACCCTAGTCCTTGATTTGCTTTTTTTATGGCTTTGTTAACCTGTGTTTCTACTTTTAGTGATTTGTGTATTTGCACTCAGAGATCCCTTTGCTCTTCTATCCCATTTGATTTGTATTTTCCAAGTAATATGTGGCCTCCCTATTTTTCTTACAAAAATGTAATGCCTCACATTTATCTGTGTTGAAATTCATTTGCCAATTATATGCCCATTCTGCAAGTTTATTAATGTCTTCTTGTAATTTGTTGGACTCCTCCTCGGTATACTTTATTTAATATTTCTCCTTTATTTTAAATGCAGTTATCTCATTTCTAATCTCATCATCCGATGTCATGTCCACCTGTTCTGTCTCCCTGGTAAATACTGAAGCAAAGTAATTATTTAATATTTCTACTTTAATATTTCTCTATCATTGCCTGTGATATTATCCTGTTCATCCCTTAGTGGACCTATTCCCATACCGACTTTCCTTTTTTAATTTATGTGCCTGTAAAACGGTTTTATTTTATGTTCCTTGATAATTTAGTTTCAAAATTCCTCTTTGTATTCCTAATTTTTTTTTGACATCTCTCCTAATCTCTTCGTATTCTCCCCTGCCATGCTCTCCCCTGCTGTCGATGTACTTGGTGTATGCCTCTTTCCTTACTCTCAATTTTTCAGGGGAACGGTAGCATACTGGTAATGTCATTGGGCTAGTAATCCAGAGGCCTGGACTAATAGTAAATAATAATTCTAATATGTCTAAGAGCGTTAAAAAAACAAGCCTGAAGGCTTTGTGTCTTAATGCGAGGAGCATTCATAATAAGGTGGATGAATTAGCTGCGCAAATAGAGGTAAACGAATATGATTTGATTGGGATTACGGAAACATGGCTCCAGGGTGGCCAAGGCTGGGAACTCAACATCCAGGGGTATTCAATATTCAGGAAAGATAGGCAAAAAGGAAAGGGAGTTGGGGTAGCATTACTGGTTAAAGAAGGGATCAACACAATTGTAAGGAACGATATTAGCTCTGATGAGGTGGAATCTGTATGGGTAGAACTGAGAAATACCAAGGGGCAGAAAACGTTAGTGGGAGTGTCATATAGACCTCCAAACAGTAATGCGGAGGTTGGGGATGGCATTAAAAGGGAAATTAGAGAAGCGTGCAAAAAGGGCACAGCAGTCATCATGGATGACTTTAATCTACATATAGATTGGGCTAACTAAATTAGTAACAGTACTGTGGCGGAGGAATGCCTGGAGTGTTTACGGGGTGGTTTCCTGGACCAATATGTCGAGGAACCAACCAGAGATCAGGCCATCTTAGACTGGGTATTATGTAACGAGAAAGGATTAATTAGCAATCTTGTTGTACGAGGCCCCTTGGGTCGGAGCGATCATAATATGATCGAATTCTTCATTAAGATGGAGAATGATGTAGTTGACTCAGAGACTAGGGTCCTGAATTTAAATAAAGGAAACTACGATGGTCTGAGGTGTGAATTGGGTAGGATCGATTGGGGAATGTCACTCAAAGGGTTAACGGTGGATAGGCAATGGCAAACATTCAAAGACCGCATGGATGAACTACAGAATTTGTTCATCCCAGTTTGGCATAAAAATAAAACAAAAAAAGTGACTCAACCATGGCTAACGAGGGAAATTAGGGATAGCATAAGATCCAAGGAGAGGACATATAAATTGGCCAGAAAAAGCAATAATCCAGAGGATTGGAAGCAGTTTAGGATTCAAAAAAGGAGGACAAAGGGATTAATTAAGAAAGGGAAAATAGAATACGAGAGTAAGCCAGGGAACATAAAAACTGACTGTAAAAGCTTTTATAGACATGTGAAGAGAAAAAGACTGGTGAAGTCAAGCGTAGGTCCCTTGCAGTCAGAATCGGGGGAATTTATAATGGGGAACAAAGAAATGGCAGACCAATTAAATACATATTTTGGTTCTGTCTTCACAAAGGAGGACACAAATAACCTCCCAGAATTGTCGGGGAACATAGGGTCTGATGAAAGGGAGGAACTGAAAGAAATCAGTATTTGTAGGGAAATGGTGTTAGGGAAATTGATGGGATTGAAGGCCGATAAATCCCCAGGGCCTGATAATCTACACCCTAGGGTACTTAAGGAAGTGGCCCTAGAAATAGTAAATGCATTGCTGATCATCTTCCAACATTCGATGGAATCTGGAACAGTACCCATGGATTGGAGGGTAGCTAATGTTACCCCACTATTCAAAAAAGGTGGTAGAGAGAAAATGGGGAATTACAGACAAATAAGCCTGACATCGGTAGTGGGGAAAATGCTAGAGTCCATTATAAAAGATGTAATAGCAGAGCACTTGGAAAACAGTGACAGGATCGGACAAAGTCAACATGGATTTACAAAAGGTAAATCGTGCTTGACTAATCTACTGGAATTTTTTGAGGATGTAACTAGTAAAATAGATAAGGGAGAACCAGTGGATGTGGTGTACTTGGACTTTCAGAAGGCTTTCGATAAGGTCCCACATAAGAGATTAGCGTGTAAAGCTAAGGCACATGGGGTTGGGGGCAAGGTATTGACTTCGATAGAGAACTGGTTGGCAGATAGAAAGCAAAGAGTTGGAATAAACGGGTCTTTTTCCGAGTGGCAGGCAGTGACTAGTGGGGTACTGCAGGGATCGGACATAAGAAATAGGAGCATGAGTAGGCCAATCGGCCTCTCGAGCCTGCTCCGCCATTCAATAAGATCATGGCTGATCTGATCCTAACCGCCAATCTACTATCACAGAACCATCGCCTGAATCTAACAGAATTAGACACACGAACTAGGAGCAGGATCAGGCTACACGGCCCCTGGGCCCACTCCGCTACCCACAGGGCCATGACCGATCCGAACCTAGACTCATGTCCAAATTCCTGCCCGCTCCCCGTAACCCTTAATTCCCTTTACTTCTAGGAAACTGTCTATTTCTGTTTTAAATTTATGTAATGATGTAGCTTCTACAGCTTTTTGGGGCAGCATATTCCATGGACCTACCACCCTCTGAGTGAAGTAGTTCCTCCTCATCTCAGTTTTGAAAGAGCAGCCCCTTATTCTAAGACTATGCCCCCTAGTTCTAGTTTCACCCATCGGGAACATCCTCCCCACATCCACCCGATCCAACCCCTTCACAATCTTATATGTTTCAATAAGATCGCCTCTCATTCTTCTGAACTCCAATGAGTAGAGTCCCAATCTACTCATCCTCTCCTCATACGTCCATCCCCTCATCCCCGGGATTAACCGAGTGAACCTTCTTTGTACTGACTCGAGAGCAAGTATGTCTTTTCTTAAGTATGGACACCAAAACTGTATGCAGTATTCCAGGTGCGGTCTCACCAATACCTTGTACAACTGAAGCAATACCTCCCTATTTTTATATTCTATCTCCCTAGCAATGAAAGCCAACATTCCATTGGCCTTCTTAATCACTTGCTGCACCTGCATACTAACCTTTTGAGTTTCGTGCACCAGGACCCCCAGATCCCTTTGTACTTCAGTACTTTACAGTTTCTTGCCATTAAGATAATAACTTGCTCTACGATTTTTCCTGCCAAAGTGCATAACCTCACACTTTCCAGTATTGTATTCCATCTGCCAAATCTCTGCCCAGTTACTTAGCCTGTCTATGTCCCCTTGCAGGTTTTTTATGTCCTCCTCACTCACTACTTTCCCCCCCCATCTTAGTATGATCTGCAAACTTTGATATGTTACACTCGGTCCCCTCCTCCAAATCGTTAATATAGATTGTAAAGAGTTGGGGACCCAGCACTGACCCCTGCGGAACACCACTAGCTACTGATTGCCAGTCTGAGAATGAACCATTTATCCCAACTCTCTGCCTTCTGTTAGATAGCCAATCCTCTATCCATGCCAGAATATTACCCCCAATCCCGTGATTTTTTATCTTAAGCAATAATCTTTTGTGTGGCACCTTGTCAAATGCCTTTTGGAAGTCGAAATACACTACGTTCACTGGTTCCCCTTTATCCACCCTATATGTTACTTCCTCAAAGAACTCCAGCAAATTTGTCAAACATGACTTCCCCTTCATAAAACCATGCTGACTTTGTCCTATTAAATTATGATTATCCAAATGCCCTGTTACTGTCTCCTTAATAATGGACTCCAAAATTTTACCTACCACAGATGTTAGGCTAACATATAGTTTCCAGCCTTCTGTCTACTGCCCTTTTTAAATAAGGGTGTTACATTAGCAGTATTCCAGTCTGCCGGGACCTTTGCCGAGTCCAGGGAGTTCTGGAAAATTATTACCAATGCATCCACAATCCCTACCGCCACTTGCCTCAAGACCCTAGGATGTAAGCCATCAGGTCCAGGTGATTTATCCGCCTTGAGTCCCATCATTTTACCGAGTACCACTTCCTTAGTGATTTTGATCGTGTTTAGCTCCTCTCCCCCTATAGCCCCCTGTTTGTCCAGTGTTGGGATATTCTTAGTGTCCTCCACTGTAAAGACTGATACAAAATATTCATTCAGTGTTTTTACCATCTCCATATTTCCCACCATTAATTTCCTGGTCTCATCCTCTAAGGGACCAACATTTACTTTAGCCACCCTTTTTCTTTTTATATAACTATAAAAACTCTTACTATCTGTTTTTATATTTTTGCTAATTTACTTTCATAATCTATCTTCCCTTTCTTAATCAATCTTTCTGTTATTTTTTGCTGTCTTTTAAAGTTTTCCCAATCCCCTATCCTCCCACTAGATTTGGCTACCTTATATGCCCTTGTTTTTAGTCGAATACTATCCTTAATTTCTTTACTTAGCCACGGATGGCTGTCTTTTCTTTTACACCCTTTTCTTCCCAGTGGAATATATATTTTTTGGAAGTTGTAAAATCACTCCTTAAATGTACACCACTGATCATGTATCGTCTTACCCTTTAATCTATTTTCCCAATCCACTCTACTCAATTCCGCTCTCATACCTTCATAGTCTCCTTTATTCAAGCTTAGCACACTTGTTTGAGATCCAACCTTCTCACCCTCTAATTGAATATGGAATTCAACCATGTTATGGTCACTCATTCCAAGGAGATCCTTTACTAGGACATTTTTAATTAATCCTGTCTCGTTACACAGGACCAGATCTAAGGTTGCTTGCCCCCTGGTCGGTTCTGTTACATACTGCTCAAGAAACCCATCCCTAATACACTCAATGAACTCATCCTCAAGGCAGCCCTGCCCAATTTGATTTGTCCAATTAATATGATAGTTAAAATCCCCCATAATTATAGATGTTCCCTTATTACAAGCCTCAACTATTTCCTGATTGATACTCCGTCCAACAGAGTTGCAACTGTTCGGAGGCATATAGACTACACCCACTAGTGTTTTTTCCCCTTATTATTCCTTACCTCCACCCAAACTGTTTCATTATCCTGATCTTTTGACCCAATATCATTTCTCTGTATTACAGTGATTCCTTCCTTTATTAACATAGCCACCCCACCTCCCCTTCCTTCCTGCTTGTCCTTCCTGATCATTAAATAACCTGGTATGTTTAATTCCCAGGCATTGTCACCCTGCAGCCATGTTTCTGTAATGGCCCCAAGATCATACCCATATGTAGTTATTTGTGCCATTAACTTGTCTATTTTGTTACGAATGCTACGTGCATTCAGATAGAGAACTTTCAAAGATGTTTTGTGACACTTAGTTCCTGCTTTTGCCCTTTTTATTACTTTACCTTTTACTCCATACCTTCTGCCCCTTCCTGACATGCTCTGGTTTTTAATTTCCCCACTGCTACCTAAGTCTATGACCTTCTCTGTTGTCATTTTTATTATTTGCTCTCTAGGAACCTCCCCCCGCTAGTTAGTTTAAAGCCCTCTCTACAGCCCTAGTTATATGATCCACCAGGACTCTAGTCCCAGCACTGGCCAAGTGAAGCCCGTCCCAACGGAACAGCTCCCTCCTGCCCCAGTACTGGTGCCAGTGTCCCAGGAAGCAAAACCCATTTCTCCCACACCAGTCTTTGAGCCACACATTTAGCTCTCTATTTTTATTTGTCCTAGCCAAATTCGCTCGTGGCTCAGGTAATAATCCAGAGATTATTACCCTCGAGGTTCTGTTTTTTAATTTGACCCCTAGCTGCTCATACTCCTTTAACAGAACCGGCTTCCTAGTTCTATCTACGTCGTTTGTACCAACATGGACCATGACAACTGGATCCACCCCCTCCCAGTGCAAGTTTCTTTCCAGCCCAGAGGAGATGTCCTTAACCCTGGCACCGGGTAGGCAACACAGCCTTCGGGACTCTTGCTCTCGGCTGCAGAGAACTCTATCTATCCCCCTAATAATACTATCCCCTACCACTACAACATTTCTATTTACTCCCCCCTCTTGAATGCCCCCCCGTACACAGTGCTGTGGCCAGGTTGCTCATCCTCCCTGCAGTCCCTGCTCCTGTCCCCAGGGCTGCGGCTCCTCCAGCTCTACCTCCTGGATTACCGTACCTGCCTCACTCATAGTCACACTGTCCTGTCCCTGACCATGGGCTACATCTGAATTACTTAACTTCATAGGTGTGACCACCTCCTGATACACAGAGTCCAGGTACTTCTCCCCCTCCCTGATGTGTCGCAGTGTCTGAAGCTTAGACTCCAGCTCATCAACACGGAGCTGGAGTTCCTGTAGCAGCAGACACTTGTCACAGATGTAATCACCGTGAGCCTCAATGGGGTTCACCGGCTCCCACATCTCGCAACAGTAGCACATCACCTGCTCCATTCTATGTAATTAATTAAATTTTTTATTGTTAGTTATGGACACCCTCTGCCCGATTTTAGATGCTAGTATCCCCTTTAATTAATTGGATTTAAATTAAATCAATCCCTCTAGTTACACCAGTTAAATGGTTTACCAACAGTCACTCTGCACCAGAAAGGCCTTATTAACTACAACCCACAGAGATAAAGTTTGAAAAGAGCACCTAACACCCCATTTAACCTAACTCTCACTTACCCAAACTCACAGCACTCTCTGCTGACGTCACACTCAGTGCTTGCTCGCACTAGCAATGGTCTTTTTGGACCCAAGCTATTCACAATATATATTAATGATCTAGACAAGGGAACTAGGTGTAATATCTCCAAATTTGCAGTCGACACAAAGCTGGGTGGGCGTGTGTGCTGTGAGGAGGATGCCGAGAAACTACAGGATGATTTGGACAGGTTGGGTGATTGGGCAGAAGCATGGCAAATGCAATATAACGTGGATAAATGTGAGGTTATCCACTTTGGTGGCAAAAACAGGAAGGCAGATTATTATCTGAATGGCAATAGATTGGGAGAAGGGGAAGTGCAATGAGACCTGGGTGTCCTTGTGCACCAGCCGCTGAAGGTAAGCATGCAGGTACAGCAGGTGGTTAAGAAGGCAAATGGTATGTTGGCCTTCATAGCGAGAGGGTTTGAGTACAGGAGCAAGGGTGTCTTGCTGCAGTTGTACAGGGCTTTGGTGAGACCACATCTTGAGTATTGTGTGCAGTTTTGGTCGCCTTATCTGAGGAAGGATATTCTTGCCATGGAAGGAGTTCAGCGAAGATTCACCAGGCTGATACTTGGGATGGCAGGAATGATGTATGAGGAGAGATTGGGTCGATTGGGCTTGTACTCACTGGAGTTTAGAAGAATGAGAGGGGATCTCATTGAAACTTATAAAATTCTGGCAGGACTGGACAGACTAGATGCAGGAAGGATGTTCCTGATGGTCAGGGAATCCAGAACCAGTGGTCACAGTCTAAGGATAAGGTGTAGGCCTTTTAGGACAGAAATGAGGAGGAATTTCTTCACCCAGAGAGTGGTGAACCTGTGGAATTCTCTACCACAGAAGGCAGTAGAGGTCAATTCATTAAATATATTCAAGAAGGAGTTGGATATATTTCTTAAGGCTAAAGGAATCAAGGGGTATGGGGAGAAAGCAGGGACCTGGTCCTGAACTTGGATGATCAGCCATGATCGCATTGAATGGCGGAGCAGGCTCGAGGGGCCGAATGGCCTACTCCTGCTTCTATCTTCTATGTTTCTATGTAATGATCCAGAGACGCGAGTTCAAATCCCACGACGACAGTTGGGGAATTTAAATTCAATTAAACAAATCATCTGGAATAATTACTAGTATCGGATTGTCGTTAAAAACCCATCTGGTTCACTTTCGGGAAGGAAATGTGACTCCAGACCCACAGCAATGTGGTTGACTCTTAATTGCCCTCAGTTGTAACAAACTGCTATGAAACAAAATAAACCCAATGGACCACCCGGCATCGACCTTGGCACCAGCAAAGTCCTCCTCCCCAACTCCTCTGGGGATTGGGAGAGCTGTCCCACAACAACAGGATGGTCCTCACCACCACAGAAGCCAGTCTTCAGCCAATTCAATTCACTCCACGTGATATCAAGAAACGTCTGAGCACACTGGATACAGAAAAGGCTATGGGCCCTGACAACATCCCAGCTATCGTACTGAAGACTTGTGCTCCAGAACTAGCCGCGCCTCTAGCCAAGCTGTTCCAGTACAGCTACAACACTGACATCTATCCGACAATGTGGAAAACTGCCCAGGTATGTCCTGTCCACAAAAAGCAGGACAAATCCAACTATGCCAATTTCCGCCTCATCAGTCTACTGTCAATCATCAGCAAAGTGATGGAAGGTGTCATTGAGAGTGCTATCAAGCAGCACTTACTCACCAATAACCTGCTCACTGATGCCCAGTTTGGGTTCCGCCAAGACGACTCGGCTCCTGACCTCATTACAGCCTTAGTCCAAACATGGACAAAAGAGCTTAATTCCGGGCGGGGGGGTGCACAGTGTTCAGTGCCATTCACAACTCCTCAGATAATGAAACAGTCCATGCCTGCATGCAACAAGACCTGGACGACATTCAGGCTTGGGCTCATAAGTGGCAGATAACATTCACGCCACTGAAGTGCCAGGCAATGACTATCTCCAACAAGCGAGAGTCTAAACACCACCCCTTGACATTCAATGGCATTACCATCACCGAATCCCCCACCATCAACATCCTGTTGGGGGGTCACCATGGACTAGAAACTTAACTGACCAGCCACATAAATACTGTGGCAACAAGAGCAGGTCAGAGGCTAGGTATTCTGCAGTGAGTGTCTCGCCTCCTGACTCCCCATCTACAATCTACAAGGCACAAGTAAGGAGTGTGATGGAATACTCTCCACTTGCCTGGATGAGTGCAGCTGCAACAACACTCAAGAAGCTCAACACCATCCGGGACAAAGCAACCCACTTGATTGGCACCCCTTCTACCACCTTAAACAGTCACTCCCTCCACCACCAGTGGCATACTGTGGCGCAGTGTGTACCATCTACAAGATGCACTGCAGAAATTCGCTAAGGCTTCTTTGGCAGCACCTCCCAAAGCAGCGACCTCTTCCACCTAGAAGGACAAGGACAGCAGGCACATGGGAACACCACCACCTCCCAAGTTTCCCTCCAAGTCACACACCATCCTGACTTAGAAGTATATCACCAATCCCTCATCGTCACTGGGTCAAAATCCTGGAACCCCCTACCTAACAGCACTGTGGGAGTACCTTCACCACACAGATTGCAGCAGTTCAAGAAGGCGGCTCACCACCACCTTCTCAAGGGCAATTAGGGATGGGCAGTAAATGCTGGCCTTGCCCGTGACACACACATCCCATAAAAAAATTTTTTAAAAAGTAGATTCATAGTCATAGGGCTAAAAATTCAGTTGTGCGCCATTTGGGGCGCCAAGCTCGCCTGGGCGCCGGAATTACCGCTGCGAGCGGAGCCACTTGCGCCATCCGGATATTCAGTTTCTGCGCCCCAAATGGAAGCGGGCCGCTAATCGAGGCTTCCCGCGCCTCGCTTGGGGCGCTGAAACGAAATATCGGCGCGCTAAGGGCCGCAGCGCCACACGCTGCGGCACGGCACGCTGCGGTACTGCAGGCCTTCCTGTTAAGGGGGAGGTGCCTGCAACAGCGCGAGCCCCGCTCGCGAGTGCCAGCAAATTAGCCCGGCACCAAGGAGAAGTGCCGGGCTCTCGGGAAACAGCCGGCAATGCCGCGGGGGGGGGGGGGAGTTTAGGAGGCCGGGGACGGAGGTGCTGGCAGGCGGCCGCCGAAAAAGCGGCCACCCGCACCTCCACCTTAACTAGCGCCACTACCGCCACAGGTAGGCCCCTGTGAATCGGTCGCTATTTGTGACCGTCGCTAAAGAGTCGGGCGCGACCAAATATGGCCATCGGGGTGGGAGCGGGGCACTGCGCACACCGATGACGTCATCGGTGGCGGCACAGCGCTACAGGCTAACGCCGCCATTAGCGACCCGCTAAATATCGCGGTAGGTGTGCCTAGTGGCGCTAAAGCCACTGAGTGCCCTCTTTGGACGCAAACTGGTGGCGCAGCCCACTGAATTTCTAGGCCATAGAGTCATAACGGCTCAGAAGCAGGCCATTCGGCCCATCGAGTCCGTTCCGGCTTTCTGCAGAGCAATCCAGTCAGTCCCGTTTCTCCACTCTACCCCTGTAGCCCTGCAAGTTTATTTCCCCCAAGTGCTTATCCAGTCTCCCCTTGAAAACATTGAGTGTCTCTGCTTCCACCACTTCTTTCGGCAGCGAATTCCAGGTCATCACCACTTGCTGTGTAAAAAGTTTCCCCTCACATCCCCCCATATCTCTTGCCAAAACCTTAAATCTGTGTCCCCTAGTCCTTGTACCATCAACTAGTGAGAACAGCCTTTCCCCGTCTAGCCTATCCAAACCCGTCATAATCTTGTACACCTCGATCAAATCACCCCTCAACCTCCTTTGCTCTAATGAAAACAAATCAAGCTTCTCCAACCTGTCCTTGTAGCTAAGCTCACCCATCCCTGTAACCATTCTGGTAAATCTCTGCACCCTCTCAAGGGCCTTCACATCCTTCCTAAAGTGTGGTGACCAGAATTGGAAGCAATACTCCAGTTGTGGCCTAACTAGCGCTTTGTAAAGGTCCTGCATAACTTCTCTACTTTTGTACTCAATACCTCTATTTATGAAGCCCAAGATCCCATATACTGTGTTAACCACTCTCTCAATATGTCCTGCCACCTTCAGGGACCTATGCACGTTAACTCCCAGGTCCCTCTGTCCCTGCACACTCTTTAAAACTGTGCCATTTAAGTGTATATTGCCTCTCTCTGTTCCTTCTGCCTAAATGCATCACCTCACACTTCTCTGTATTAAATTCCATCTGCCACTTGTCTGCCCATTCTGCTAGCCTTTCTATGTCCTGTTGCAGTCGATTGGTATTATATTCACTGTTTGCCACACCCCCAAGTTTGGTGTCATCGGCAAATTTAGAAATTCTACTCTGTATCCAATATCCAGGTCATTTATATATACATATATATAAAAAAAAACAGTAGCCCCAGCACTGACCCTTGGGGAACATCACTGTCTACTGTCCTTCAGTCTGAAAAATATCTTAATTCATCCATGGTGTCTCATTAGTGTTTAGCTTGTTTTTGTTTTTTAGTGGAATATATTTTCCTGGACTCTGTTGAACACCGTTTTAAATGTTTTCCACTGCTGTTCTACATTATTGTTTGCCAATATTGTTGTCCATTTCATTTTATCAAGTTCTATTCTCAGCTCCTCTAAATCAGCTTTTCTTCAATCTATTACCCTGGTCTTCATCATACTTAGGTCCACTCAATTATTATCTTAAAGCATATTATATTATGGTCACCCTTGCATAGATGTTCCCCCAATTTTACTTCTTTTATCTGCTTTGGTTCATTCCCCATTACTAGATCAATTATCGAATCCTCCCTTGGGCCTCTTACATATTGGGTTAGAAAGGAGTCCTGTACACATTGTAGGAACTCCATTCCCTTTGCCCACCTCTTCTGGCCAATTAACATCAAGGTAGTTGAAATCCCCCATCATTATTATTCTGTTTTTTACTCATTTCCTTAATTTGTTTGCATATTTTTTCCTCCACCTCCCTTCCACTATTAGGTGATCTGTAGACTACTGCTATTAGTGTGATTGATGCTTTATTATCTTTTATTTCTATCCACATGGATTCTATTTCAGTCTTGTTGATAGCTGCGTCACTTTTTCTACTGCCATTGTGTTATCCCTAATAAATACAGCTACTCCACCTCCCCTTTACTCTCTCTATCTTTTCTGAATATGCAATGTTTAATTCCCAGTGCTGATTTTTCTGTAGTCATGTCTCAGTGCTGATTTTTCTGTAGTCATGTCTCAGTAACCCCTACTATGTCTGGTTCCTCGCAATGTATTATCGCCTCCAGTTCCCCTGTTTTATTACGGACACTGTGCATTGCTGTACAGACAGTTTAACTCATTTTTAATAGCAGTTCCTCTCACTTTATTTTTAACCATCTTTTTACACTCCTGTTCTATAACTCTATTTATTCCCTGGCCTTCAATGTCCTCCCTTACTTTATTCTTTCTATGCTCTCCTTTCCTGTTTTGTTTATATTTAGGCTGGTTTCATTTCTTGTAGATCCCTCCCCCCGTCTTACTAGTTTAAAGCCTTTGCCACCTCCCTATTTACCCTTTCCGCTAGGACACAGGTCCCATCCCGGTTAAGGTGGAGCCCGTCCCATCGGTACAGCTCCTTCCTGTCCCAGCACTGGTGCCAGTGTCCCATGAAAAGGATCCCATCTTTCCCACACCAGCCCTTTAGCCACATGTTAATTCTCCTGATCTGACTGTTTCTAAGCCAATTTGCATGTGGCTCAGACAATAATCGAGAGATTATTGCCCTTGAGGTTCTGCTTTTTAATTTAGCTCTTAACTCCTGATATTCCCTCAGGAGGACCTCTCCCCTTTTCCTACATATGTCGTTTGTTCTGACATGGCCCACAACAACTGGATTTTCCCCCTCCCTTTCCAAATTCCTCTCCAGCCACCATGAGATAACCCTTACTCTGGCACCGGGTAGGCAACACACCCTTTGGGATTCTCGTTCATGGCTGCAGAGGACGCTATCTATTCCCCTAATTATAGAATCCCCGATCACTACCACGTTTCTATTCTGCACTTGCCCCGTCCCCCACCCCCGGACAGCCTTCTGAGCCATGGTGCCTTGGTCTGCATTGTGGCTGTCCTCCCCGCAGTCTTTCTCCTTGTCCTCACAGGTAGCGAGTACATTGTACCTGTTAGACAGGACCAGGGTCTGCAGGATGTCCTTTGCCACCTGTCCTAAGCCTTCACTACTGGGCTTCGTAACAGTCAAACCCTTCCTTTCCTGAACCTGTGCTGTCCTCTGGGGTGTGACTGTTTTCTGGATAAACTATCCAGAAATTCTTCCCCCTCCCTTACATTTTGGAGTGTCTCTAACTCGCACTCCAGCTCACTGACTATGAGCCAGAGTGACTAAAGGCAGAGACATCTCTTGCAGATTTGGGAATCCGGGACAGTCTCGCTGTCCACAAATGCCCACATATTACAGTCCCAACACATAGCCTGCCCAGCTATCTCTAGTCTTTATTTATTTGCTTATTGATAGCCTGAATTAATTTAATTAGTTAAAAATTTTATTCAAACGATTATTTATGGTTATATTAATTAATTAGTGTAACCCCTTCACGGTTCTCTAGATATATGTGAGATGTGGTCTCTGTTGTAGACAGTATTCTATAGTCCAGTAAGGAGATCACTACTACAATGGCTTAATTCTAATTATCTTACTTTATAGTTTTAACCTCAGACAGTATAAGAAGATTACAGGTCAATGAACTAAATTAGACATTTGCATGCATTAGAATGAATCTAGACATAATAAACATACATTCTCCATTTACATGGATTCAAAGGAGAATCTGTCCCTGTGTCCAAATTCGAGTGCACTCTTTCATTGGCGCGCTTAAGTTGGAGCTCATGGTATGTATAATGTCTGCAAGACTTATGACTCCGAACCCCTTCGTTGAATTCTCTTCACGATCACTGAATCCCACTTTGAGTTCTGGATGCAGAGCTCACAGCAGCAGCTGGAGTTGGTGACTCTCTCTCTCTCTCTCTCTCTGCAGCTTTTCCAAGTAGCTCCCCATCAGCACGAGGCAAGCAGCTCTCCCCAGACCTCTGCCTTGCAGATCTGGGTTCAGACGACGATCCCCCGGTACTGGTGACTTGCAGCCAGCCAGTTCAGGATGCAGTGCTAATAATACGAAGGGCGGCGGCCGATTTTGGAAGCCCGGGACGGGATGCGGCAGCCATTTGCCTCCTGAGCCCTCTTTTCAGAGCTCCTGCCCTCTTCTCTTCCAGTCGCTCCCGTTTCCCGCTCGAAAAACCCGACTCCACCCCTTCCTCCTGGGGTTTCTGCCTGGAGACTGTACAGCCTCACTGTCTGCAACAGTTGATACTGGTGCAGAATTATGGAAAGTCTGCTCTTAGTCACATTGTGTCCTTAAAAGTTCTTGCCGTACCTTCACATGGGCAACTTTAACCCAGGGATTTATAACAATGATAATACAGTGTCTAAGTTAAAGATTGATAACCATACTTAGCGTACATAACATTTCCAGTGGGTATTACATTAGTTTATCTAGTTAAGTTATTAATTTAATAAAGTAATAGTTATAGTTCCCCAGCTCTTAGTTTAAACCACTGCCCTAGCTTAGGTCTATTTTGTTGCGAATGCTTAGCACATTCAGATATAGTGCCTTCAGCTTTAACTTTATTCTATTTTTCCCTGCTGTCACCTTAGACACTGATGCCATGTTATCTTTGTTAAGCTCTCTCTTCCTTCCTGACCCACTCTGCTTATATTTACCCAAATCACTACTCTGCTCTACAGCCGTGACATTTCTCTTACTGCTTTAGAATTTACCCTTTCCTGAATCCTCCCTCCCCCCCCCCCCCCCCCCCCGGTTCATTAAAGCCTAATCTACCTATTCATTCGATTTGCCAGGACTCTGATCCCAGTCTGGTTTAAGTGCAGCCCATCCCAACGGAACTGCTCCCTATCTTCCCCAGTACTGGTGCCAGTGCCCTATGAATTAAATCCCCTGCCTCTCACATGTAGGGGGTGGTGTGTGGGTGTAAGGGGTTTTCCTCGAGAGGTTTCCCTGAGGTTTCTCTCTCTAGAGGCCTCTCTCTCTTGCACAGTAAAACCTTGAGTGGTTCGACCCACTCGCCCCTTAGATTCTGTACTCTGGACTTAGGCGCAGGAACTACAATGTAGAGAAAACTCGTGTAGACCAAGTTTGATGAAACAAAATGAAATTTTATTGCATAAGGAAAAATATCAAATCAAATGCAAGCAGATAAGGGAGTACATGGGAGGGAAAAACACACAAACAAATCATAACGACACAGTACTAACTAAGGCAAATACAGGCATCTTATACTCTACAAAGATTATCATGAAATAAGGAAACACACGGAACATCGAGGGACAACAACTCATGTTAATTGTACCCTTAAATCCACCCCCTTATTAAACCTATCTAGATCTGATTGTGAAGGGCCAGAAACATGCTCACCAATCCCACTAGGAAGTACAAGGTTTTGAAATCGAGTCTGTGTTTGGTCCTTTCAGGCGTTTCATCTCCACGTGGATCGTGGAGCCCCTGCGAGCTGCGCCACACCTCTCTCCTGAGGTGGGGGTCGGGGGCGGCTGGACACCGGCGGGCCTGGATGTCGGCGGGGTCGAGGGTCGTCGGCTCGACCCTGGTTAGAGGAGCCTTGGGCTGGCTCCCATTGCTTCTTCAGTTTCCTTTCTCTTCTCCCGAGCCGGGGTGGCTGGAAGGTTTCTCCTCTTGGGACCTTTATTTTTTTGTTTCTTCTCCCAAGCTGGGCCGATGGCCTCTCGTTCCGGCAATGGCCCGGGGACAGTCGATGATCTCCCGATGTGCTTCCCCGGGGCGGAACGCCGGTTTCGGGACGGCCTTCTCGATGTTGGCTTTCTTCTTCCTCCTGCGATTGACTGCTCCTTCCTCTGGGTGTCCGGATTCAAGCTGCATGTTTCCAGCTCTCCAACCTGGCGTGTCTGTGTGCCAACTGCAAGCCCGCAAGCTGTGTCTCCACTGCCGAAAAAGTCTTCCAGATATACCTTTCTTCCAGAGGCTTCACTTCCCGCCCAAAATCAGGTTAGTCTTTGTTTTATTTCTGGTGGGCTGGGAGCACAGTGGGGTATTCATTATATTTTAAAATGTCTTAAACGGCTGGTAACAGGCCCATCTCTGGTCTGGAATTACCTTCATTGTTTTTAATGGCCTGCTGATCTCGTTATCTAGTCCTGGGTGCTGTTCTCATGAATATGAAATTGTCCCCTTTTGTCTGGGGCAAAATTTTGATGGCCTCTGTCTCCAGGCTGATCTCGACTAGATCTGCATCTAATCCATATGCATACGTGTGGGTCTGGTTTCGTTCTCTCAGAAACGGCTTCCAGAACTTACTGTGGGTTGAATCCACAAATCTGTCTGAGCTTGCGCAGGAACCATTTTAAAGTGTCCCAATAAGCTGGTCACATGGTATGGTGGCCATTTTGTATGCCCCTTTTTCTGGGCTTCTTTTAAAACAGTCTTTAAAATCATGGCCTCTTCTGCCATTTGACCCTTATTAATACAAAGTCCAATTTTGCGAATCCTACACGGGGTCAGCTTCACCTCTGACTTATGAGTGGTTCGAATCACTCCCACTCCCTTCGTTCTAGACCTTGGACTTATTTGGGGGTTGTGATAAAAGTGTAGCAGACAACTGGTTTTGGTGCAAGAACTTTGAATTTTATTTGAGAAAGAAAATACAACACAATAATCTTAACACTAATAAAATAGGGAAACACTTCAACATACACAAAGGAAAATTACAGTAGACAAATATCTCACCCCTCCCAATCCCACCTTACTAGCTAAGTTAGGCTCTAAAGGACCAGGGAGAATGCTCACCAAACGACTCCTTGACAGTTGAGCTGGTTCACGATTTCGGGGTTCACTAGATGCGTCGGTTGGGGCCTGCCGTACCCTAGACGTGGTAGAGGACTTCACCTGCGTATCTGGTCAGTCTTCACGAGTCCTCAGATGCGATAGGATGTGTATTGGATCTATCAGGTGAGTACCCAATTTTCTTTGGTTAGAAATAGGGCTTAGAGTCTTTTTGAATAAAATCTTACCCAGGGGTAAGTCAGAATAGTTTGTAGAGTGGAAAAACTTGCAGATCTTCGGTTTCTTCCGAGTTGGTTTTCCGTTGGTCGCGGTGGCCCAATATTACCCGGTTGGCTGTGGGTAGTATTCGGTTGGTTGTTTCGTGGGGCCCTTGGTGCCATGAGGTGTCCGATGGTGTGTTGCTTCTTTGAGAGAGAGAATTGCTTCGAGATGCTTGCTCCTTGATCTTGATGTTACTCGATGATGACTCTTCTTGAACTCCTTTCTTCAACTTGTATTTGGAACTGTTTCAACTGTTTGAACTCAACTCTCAACACTTCTTAAACAGGCCTCCAATTATACTAATCGAGGCCTGCTAATCTGCACGTTAGATCAGTTTAGGTTTATTGTTAGATTTTGGCGGACTTGTTAACATTGAGTTGTGTAAATTGTTTAAGTGGTTTCGGGATGGTTTCCTGAGTTGTTGAAGTTGTTTAAAAATGTGAGAAGTGGTTTCAGGATGGTTTCCTGAGTTGTTGAGCTCTTATTTAATCGTAGTGAATTGTCCTCAGGTTTTGAGTTCCCTGTGGGGCCTGAGATTCTTTGTAGATTGGCAAAGTGATTTGTTTTATGCATGTTTTTGGATGGGTCCTGTGAGGCTGTTCTTCCGTGGGTCTATTGTTGACATGTAAATTTCTTGATAGGGGCTGAGTGACGTTTATAGTTTCCCCAGACAGTTTGACTAACTCGAATACGCAAACTGTCTACTGCAGAGGTAGATTCCAAATTCTGTAACAGCCTTTTTTTCCCCAAACATGCCTGAACATGCCTTTTAAAATGCCAAGTCTGTTTCTGACCTTGAATCTCCTTGTTAGGCCCAACATGCCCTTTTTATCACTCCTGAAGTTTGTAGCAAGGGTCCAAAGTCATTTTTAATAGAGTTTTCCTTCGTTTTGGGGGATCTGTTAATTTTGAGAATCTTAGTCTTCCCTGTGATACTTTACTCATTAGAGTATCGTACTGGGTGAGCAAAATCCCCGATCCCTGAGAACCAACCTGCCCCTGTATTTTACCTATCTAAAACCCAAAAATACATATTCCCCTTTAGGTGTAGTGTTCAGATACATACAAACGGTAAGAAAATTCGGTTACATTCATATCCAAGCGCGGAGGGGGTCCAACACCCCTGCACCACTTGGAAAATATGGTACATACATAGAAAAGAAAAATACATGGTCACAAAACTTTATTTTAATAACGATTAAGGCTCGTCTCATACCTGGTCATACACCTCAGTGACACTGACCCTTGTAGCAACGACCTGTACCCTGGGGCGCGGGATGGAGGCCTCCCCGTAGGTGAACCCAGTCTGGCTGGAGTATTGTGTAGAGTTAGACCCCAGCTGCCCTGGCCACCTTCCCTCATGGAAGTAAATAGCGAGCTCCTCCACACCCGGTTCGCCACCCCCAGCGGTAACGATCGGCGCTCTCTCTCCCGAGCACCCATAAATGTGGGAGTCCTCCACATCACCTCGGCCACCGATGCTCACCCCTACCAGGGTGAGCAGGAGCAGAACCCTCCTCATGCCGATTTCCTCTCTGTAGGGACACACAAAACAGATAGCCTTGTCCCGAGAAGGTTCTCTGGCTTGACAAGTGGTCGAGTCTCGAAAACTTAAACTTATCATAACTAATTAAACAATAGTAAACCTAAAACTATCAAAACTATAAATCACACTTAAAATTCAACAGAGAAGCTATGTACATCTGCCGCCCATCTCCGGGCGGCCAGGCTAATTCCTGTTTGACCTCTGTCTTCTGTGGCCTCTGGGCAGCTTGTACGCCTGTAAGGTGGCCTGTGCCACCGGACCCGAAGAGTCCTTCTTAAAACAACTGGGAGTTTCCCTGGATCCCAGATGATCGGGGGAGTGTGCCCTCCTGTACTGCAGCACACTACCTCCTTCTGTGTGGCTGCTGAGTCCCTGTCCTGTCCTGTGGGTTCCCCGCAGCCTGAAGCTGCAGGCTGGGGATCCCTCTTGCTTCCCTTGCCCAACGCTACATCTCCTGTGAGTCCCTCACCGTTGGAGGCTGCAGGCTGGGGATCCCTGTCCTTAGATTGATCCCTGATCTTGGGCATTCCTTTTTGGGTTGCGACCCCTCCGGGGCTGAACCGTTTAAACTGGTACACTGGTGACCATGGTAGTTTAGGTTGTGGTATGCGAGGAGACCTCCTTAGGGCTCCGGTTACTGGGGGTGTGTCCCTAACAACTGGTGGGATGGCCCCTCCGGTAACACAAGCCACTGCCCCCACCGGTGCGATCTGTGAGTCTGCCACAGCTGCTGGCTGAGGATCTCTATCTTAGGGCGGTTCACCCTTGCTGGCCGTTCCCCTTTCTCGGGTTTAAACAGTTTACATTGATTAATGTGGAATCACTGTGCGGCGGGGCATCTTTATGGCATAGACCATGGGGCTGGCCTTGTCTACAATGCTGTACGGCCCCAAGTACAATGGTTCAAAACTCCCTAATGATCTGATCCCCTATCTCTTGTAGTGTATGTACCTTTAAGAGAGAACTACTTTTACAGCTCCTGTATACTGTAGTACCGGCAGTGACCACACCTGTATATAAGCCTTGAGCAGGCATCTGTACTGTTAGTCTTTAGACTACCTTCCTCTAGTAAACACCTGTTGATTGTTAATCTGCAGCCTCCGTCTAGTTATTGAAGAACACCATACTTTAAGATTCACGGATTCAACAGTGGCGACGAGGTCGATTCGAATCTACCTGCAACTCTGCATTTCCTTCCAAGGATTCGCTCCGGGAGGACGGTGGAAGAAAGTTGAGGCCAGAAGCACGGGTGTCGACCACGAGCAACTGCCCAGTCATCCGGCAGAGTGTGAACATCGCAGGGGAGGCTGTTGAGAGCTGGGCTTGGTTCTCCAGCCACGACGATCCAGCAACAGACTGGCAACAGGTACAGCGCAGACCCTTCCCGGACAGCGGTGGCTGGAGCCGACCGACGGCACAGAAAAAGCCGAGCAGCGTTGACGGGGTAAGAGAGAGGGTAAAGCACACAGGGCGCAGCCGGGGGTTGAAGACCGAGCGGCGTCGACGGAAAACAAAAAGAGAGAGAGGGTAAAGCACAGCCGGGATTCAGGACCGAGCGGCGGCAACGAGAGAGGCGCACAGGAGAACGCGCAGAGTGCAGCCAGGGTTCAAGGGATGAGCAGCGTCCACGGGGAAAGAAAGGGAGCGCGGGAGACGCCATTTGAGCCGCGGAGAAGAAGGGAGAGTGCGGGAGACGCCATTTTTAAAGCCGCAGCGGAGAAGAAGGGCGAGCGCGAGAAGAAAGGAAAGCGTGGGAGATGCCATTTTGAGCCAGCGGAGAAGAAGGGAGAGCACGGGAGACGCCATTTTAGAAAGTCTAACCACACCCAGGGATGCCGAAGAGTGGCAGTGTCACTGCGTTCGACAATGAAGTCGAAGATTGGGCGACATATGTGGAACGCATTGAGGTGTACTGCAAGGCGAATGAAGTGCCAGATGCCAGAAAAGCACTGGTTTTGTTGAATTCCATGGGTGCAAAAATGTATGGCTTACTGCGAAACCTAATAACCCCAGAGAAGCCAGTGGATAAGGATTTCGAAAGCATAGTGGAAATCCTACAGGACCACTTAAACCCCACACCGCTGCTGATCACAGAAAGATTTAAGTTCCACAAAAGGAACCCGCATAAAGACAAAAGTAATGCTGAGTATTTAACGGAACTGCGCAAGCTATCGAAACACTGCCAGTTTGGAATGGGACTAGCAGATACGTTAAGGGACAAGTTTGTGTGTGGGCTTCCAAGTGAAGGAACCCAGAAACGGCTTCTATCAGAAAAGGATCTTACGCTGGACAAGGCTTTCAGCATGGCAGTATCACACAAAGCAGCCGCACGGGGCGCTGCAGAGATACAACGGAGACCGCAAGAATATGGCACCAATGAAATGTCATATGGAGCAGGGAAGTGTTATTGCTGCAGCAGAACAACACACGACCAGAAGGATTGTTGGTTCAAGGACCAAGTGTGCAGACAGTGTGGAAAAGCAGGACACATAGCAAGAGTCTGCAGGTCAGGGAAGAAAACCAGCAGCAAGAAATCTCCACAGGAGAAGTACAAAAAGGTACATAAGGTGATGGACAGTAGTTCAGACGAACAGAAAAGTGATACAGACTCCGGAAGCAAGGAGCTGGGTTGTCTGAAACTACATAAGGTAATCAAAATGGAGGATCACCAGACTATCTGGGTCACGCTCAAGATAGACGGAGTCCAAGTGAAAATGGAATTGGACACAGGATCAGCCCTAACAGTCACAAACCGAAGGGACTACAAGCGGCTATTCTCACATATACTCTTGAAAGCTACAGAGATTGTCTTGAAGGCGTACACGGGGCAAAAAGTCTACCCCAGAGGAAAAATAAGGGTGAACGTGATATACAAAGGCCAGGAAATACCAAAAATGGACCTATATGTATTGCCAGATGGAGGACCACCACTACTAGGACGTGAATGAATCCGGAAGATACAATTAGATTGGCATTCCATACAGGCACTGAAGGTTGAGGCCAAAAAGGATGATGACGTCACACCTGGATGACTGTCAAAAATGCTAACTGACGCACAAGAAGTGTTCCAGGAGGGACTCGGAACACTAAAAGGCATAACAGCGACGATTAAAATAGAGGAAAATGCAAGCCCAAAGTTTTTTAAGGCCAGACCGGTGCCTTATGCGATCTGACCAGCCGTCGAAGCACGGCTGGAAGGGTTGGAACGCTCAGGAGTACTGTCCAAAGTGGACTGGAGCGAGTGGGCTACACCCATCGTTCCTGTAATAGAGGTCGTTGAGTAATACACCTGGGGAACCAAAGAAGGTCCGCACCTGTGGGGCTTTTAAGGTGACAGTGAACCCAGTCCTTCACACGGTACAATATCCGCTTCCACGGATTGAAGATATTTTCGCCTCGCTGTCTGGAGGAAAACGCTTCACTACGATTGATCTGGCCCAGGCGTACCTGCAAATGGAGGTAGAAGAAGCCTCGAAACAATACCTCACGATAAACACTCACAAAGGTCTCTACCAATATAACCGGCTGGTGTTCGGGGTAGCATCGGCTCCGGCTATTTGGCAAAGGGCAATGGATCAAGTCCTGCAAGGGAGTCCAGGGACCCAGTGTTATTTGGACGACATCCTGGTCACGGGCAAAAATGACAGTGATCACCTCGCCAACCTGGAGAAGGTGCTCACTAGATTGAAGGAATATGGGCTACGAGCTAATCGCCACAAGTGCGAGTTTTTCCAGAAGCAGATCTCATATTGTGGCCACGTTATTGATGAAGAGGGGTTACATAAGTCCCCTGAAAAGATTGAGGCAGTAGTCAAGGCTCCAGCACCGGAAAATGTGTCACAACTAAGGTCGTTCCTCAGGCTGGTGAACTACTACCATAAGTTCTTAACAAATTTGTCTACAGTGTTACACCCACTGAACACCCTACTGCAAACGGGGGTACCATGGAAGTGGAATGACGAATGTAAACGAGCTTTCCAGAAGTGCAAAGAATTGATCACATCAAAAGAGGTGTTGGCCCATTTCAACCCAGCACTACCAATTCGGTTGGCGTGTGATGCATCACCCTATGGTATTGGAGCGGTGCTGTCGCACAAATTCCCAGACGGGTTGGAGAGGCCAGTAGCCTTTGCGTCTCGGTCACTAACCTCAACCGAGCGCAACTACGCCCAGATTGACAGGGAGGCCCTCAGCCTAGTATGGGGAGTAAAAAAATTCAACCACTATCTGCATGGGCAGAAGTTCACCTTGCTGACTGACCACCAACCACTTGTCTCCATCTTTAATCCAAAGAAGGGCGTTCCGGTGATGACTGCACAACGGCTACAACGATGGTCCCTTTTTCTAGGGGCGAACCAATATGAAATAGAGTATAAGGGCACGAAACAGCATGGAAACCCTGATGGGCTGTCACGCCTGCCACTGCCTACTGCAGAGGAAGCACCAGCAGTGGACCCTATCGAAATATTTTATTCGTCAATAATTGAACGCTTGCCAGTAACTAACGCGGATATAGAGAAGGAGACCCAAAATGATCCGACACTGTCTCGGGTATATGATTTGACGGTGAAGGGATGGCCAACACATGGCGACTCACTGTTGCCAGCATTCTCATCCAGAAGAGAACAGCTGTCAGTATGCCAGGGGACAGTGATGTGTGGATCCCGAGTGGTAATTCCACCCAAGATAAGGGAGAGAGTGCTCAATGAGCTTCACGAAGGCCATCTGGGAGGGGTGAAAATGAAAAGCTTTGCTAGGGCTTATGTGTGGTGGCCGGGGATCGATCAACAAATCGAGGACCTAACAAAGAGCTGCTCAGGATGCCAGAAGGTCCAAAATGCACCACCACATGCCCCTCTACACCCATGGGAGTGGCCCTCCTCTCCATGGCAATGGGTGCATATTGATTTTGCTGGTCCATTCATGGACTCAATGTTCTTAATAGCAGTGGATGCGCACTCGAAATGGCCTGAGGTGATCAAAATGTCCTCCACCACTACGGAGAAAACGATTGCAGGCCTACGGACCATATTTGCCAGGAACGGCTTGCCAGAGCAGATTTGCTCTGATAACAGACCACAGTTTGTGTCCGAAAAGTTTCGGAAATTTATGAGAAGGAATGGGGTAAGGCATTACACATCCGCCCCGTATCATCCAGCCACAAATGGATTGGCTGAGAGGTTCGTACAAACCTTTAAAAAGGCAATAAGGGCCATGTGCGATGATGACATTCCACTACAGCATAAGGTGGACAATTTCCTGTTAGCCTACAGAAATGCGACACATGCAGTTACCAATCAGACCCCAGCCATGATGTTCTTTAACCGAAGGTTGAGATCTCATCTGGATTTGCTCAGACCAAATGTGCGAAGAAATGTTGAGGATAAGCAATTCCAGCACATCAATCAGAAGCTGACAAGGAGCTTCAATGTAGGACAACCAGTCTTGGCCCGCGACTACCGAACAGAGAAATGGCAACCCGGAACGATATGCACACGGCAGGGGCCACTAATGTACACAGTGGATGTCGAGGGCAACATTGTGAGACGCCATGTCGACCAGATCCTAGCGTCACAGGAACGAGTCAACCCCATGTCTCGCGTACCTGGGGATGAACCCGACATACCGGTAGCATCTACCCGAGAAACAGTAGCAGCGGAAATTGATTAAATAACCGACAACAGGGAGCCAGAATCGCCTCCGCACCAAGAACAAGACACTCAGGAAAGGCACCATCCAGAAAGGATCAGGAAGCCGCCCCAAAGACTGAATCTATAAATGGACTATTTCAGTTAAATGTGCATGTTAAAGTGTTAACTGTTATTTGAATGTTATGGGTACTGTTAATCTAAAAGGGGAGGAATTGTAGTGTATGTACCTTTAAGAGAGAACTACTTTTACAGCTCCTGCATACTGTAGTACCAGCAGTGACCACACCTGTATATAAGCCTTGAGCAGGCATCTGTACTGTTAGTCTTTAGACTACCTTCCTCTAGTAAACACCTGTTGATTGTTAATCTGCAGCCTCCGTCTAGTTATTGAAGAACACCATACTTTAAGATTCACGGATTCAACATCTCCCACTCGTGGTGCCTGCGGGGTTCTAGCAGCAGTTGGTTACTCCGGTGCTGTTTTCCCATGTTGCTAGCAGCCTGCCAGTGAATCTGTTTAAGGTGTTCAATCAGATTTCTGACGAAGCTGTCCCGGTTCACCTCTCTGAGCTGACCTTCCGTGAGCACCGGGGCTAGCACATGGGTGGGGGTCCGCATAACCCTGCCAGTCATGAGCTCGTGTGGGGAATACCCCGCGCTTTTTGACTGGCTGGCTCAGATCCCCATTAGGACCAACGGTAAGACTTCTACCCACTTGGGTGAGTCTCCCATCTCCTTGTGCAGCCTTTCTTTTATAGTGCGGTTTAAACGCTCTACAGGACCCGATGACTGTGGGTTGTAGGCGACGTGCCATTTCCCCTCAATGCCAAGTACCATGACGGTCTCTTGCATGACCTGTCCGGTAATATGACTCCCTTGGTTGGACTCCACATACTGCAGTAGTCCACATCGTGAGAACACTTCCCTGACCAGGATCTTAGCTGTACCCAATGCGGTAGCTGTTCGGCAGGGAAAAGCTTCCACCCACTTTGAAAACACATCCACCAGGACTAGGCAGTATTTGTAGCCTCCCTGGGCGGTGGGTAGGGGCCCAATATAATCAATCTGGATCGACTGCCATGGTCCCTCTACCCTCCTGATGTGCCCCAAAGATACCTTCCTTTTCTGGGGGTCAGGGTTATTGGCAGCACACACCAGACAGCCGGCACAAAACTCGCGAACATGTTCCCTCAGTCCTGGCCACCATCCTGCCTGTTTCACCCATTGCCAGGGGATGCCCCGCTCCTGGACCCTCATGGGCCAGTTGGAGGAATTCCCTTTGGTGCTGGTGCGGCACTACCCACTGCTCCCCCCCCCGAACAGCATGCCTTCCTTAACAGTGATGGCTGCTATGCCGTACGGGCCCTCTACATTTTCCCCTTTTGTGAGCGTGTTCAGGATGGTTCTGAGGACAGGATCCTGGGCTTGGGCCTACTTTAAGTCCGGGACCAAAGCTACCCCCTGTGTGCCTCCCTTGTCCCGGATTGCGGCTACCGAACCTGTAGGAACTCGCCTTCCCTGGCCCCCTGCTTGGCCAATTCGTCTGCCATTTGGTTGCCCTCCCGTATGTTCTCTGTCTTTGAATGGGCTTTAACTTTATGGATATAGATCTTTCCTTCCTCCCCCATGGCTGCCATGATTTTCTCCAGGAGAGGCTTGATTGCCAGGGGTCTCCCGTCCGCGGAGGTATATCCGCGACGGGACCAGATGGCCAGGTATTCTGTACACGAATTGTATGTTAACATGCTGTCCGAGCAAATCGTGTACGGGGTAGGGAATTTCTCAGGGTGTGTAACCACGTACACTACCGCAGACAGTTGAGCTTGCTGGGCGCTCATGGCGCTGGGGAGTTTAATTGCCAGGGCAATGTCTGCCCCTGGGTCATAAACTCCACACCCTGTATGTCGCTCGCCAGCAGATACTGTGCTCGAACCGTCCACATAGATTTCGCGGCCTGTGGGGTGTATCCCGGCCCGAAAACCTAAGTTGACTTCCCATACCCCTTCAATGGAACACCGGTGGGCTGTCCCTGGATAAATCATGTTGGCCACGAGCTTCGGCTCGCAGAGACTTTTCACCTTTAGGTCCATCTGGGAGAGAAGCAGGGTCCAGCGAGCAATGCGGGCACTGCTCACTGTCCCATCTTTAATTCTCCCATCTAGGAGCATCTGGGTGGGCGTGTGATGGGTGAGGAGGGTGATGGGCGAGGTACCTGTGAAGATCAATGATCTTTTCACAGCCCAGTGAGTGGCGAGGAGGTGCCTCTCACAGTTGGAATAGCTCTTCTCCACATCTGTGAGTATCCTGGAGGAGTAAACCACCGGTCTCAGCTGGCCGTGCTGCTCCTGGAGCAGCACTGCACTCAGGCTGTCCCCGCTGGCTGCTACCTCCAGGAAAAACACTCTTCCCCCATCAATAGCCCCTAGAGCCGGCGTGGTCTGCAGATCTTGTTTGAGCTTTACAAATGCTGACTCATCCCAAACCCACTCTACTCCCTTGTGTAGGAGTCGGAGCAGAGGGGCTGCTGTGGCTGCGTAATCCTCAATAAAATCTCTGCAGTACCCGGTTAGCCCTAGAAAAGATCTCACTGCTGTGACTGTGTTGGAGACTGGTAACTCCTGCACTGCTTCCCTTCTAGCTTTGTTGATGGCCCTTTCCCCTGCGCGTAGTCAGCCCTAGGAATTTTACTTCCTGTTGGCCGATCTGTACCTTCTTCGGGTTTACTTTAAAACCTTCCTACCTGAGCAGCTCCAGCAGTTCAGCCAGTAGTGGAATGTGTTATTCTCCTTCATCGGTGAATAGGAGCAGGTCATCCACAAACTGAACTTGTTGTGTATGTACCTTTACGGGAATAACTGGTCTCAGACTGCAGTACCGGCAGTGACCACCCCTGTATAAACGGCCCTAGCAGGCTTCTGTAGTTTCAGATTCAAGGTTGTCTCCATTCAGTAAAGACTTGTTATAATCAACTCCTGCAGTCCGTGTCTCAATTATACACGGACATAATACTGGCGACGAGTAAGAAACAAACTTACCTGCAACTCGGCAGCACCTCAGACGACGTGATTGAAGGTCGAAGCCAGGAGAAAGAAAAAAAAAAATAATCCAAAGAAACTCGAGAAACGGGCGTCGACCGTGGGCAACCGCCCTCCAAATTATCGAATTGAAAAGTGCAGGAGAGACTGTCGAGAGCCAGGCTTGGTCTCCAGTCTGTGGTTTCCCAGCTAATCGGGCTGGTGACAGGTAGTGCACTGATCCTTCCTGGGCTGCGGCGGGCTAGAGCTCGATCGGGTGGTTCTGCAACGGGGCCGGGCAGCGAGTCGGGAAGCAAAGAGAGAGAGAGAGAGAGAGTGGAGCACACAGGGCGCGGCCGGTGCTTCGCAGCCGGGCAGCGTTCGGACCTAAGAAGAGGGAGGGAAGTGTCCCAAAGGGTCCGCTCCACGACGGGAACGGTTCTTCAATTAACGGAGCAAATATTGAAGCGCGATAGAAAAATAAAAATACCGCGGAGAGTGGCGTTGGCAGCAGCGATCGGGGAGGCGCGAAGACCACAGGGCGTCGCCATTACAGGATAGTAAAATAAATATAATCACCAGCAACAGCGTTGGAAGCAGCGGCAGCGGCGGGAAAGCGCGGGAGGCGCCATCTTAGATTTTCAAGATGCCAAAGACTGGCGATATCACTGCCTTCGATAATGCAATAGAAGACTGGACCACGTATGTGGAAAGAGTCGAGGTATATTGCGAGGCAAACGAAATAGCCGATGAGAAAAAGGCATCGGTATTGCTAAATTTAATGGGCGCAAGAATGTACGGCCTATTGCGGGACCTGATTACTCCAGCCAAACCAAAGGCGAAGAGTTTTAACGAAATTGTTGCTATCCTACAGGAACACCTAAATCCTACACCGCTGCTGATAGCAGAAAGATTTAAATTCCACAGGAGAAATCAGCCTAAAAATGAGAGCAATGCTGATTACCTTACGGAACTATGCAAGCTATCAAAGCACTGCCAGTTCGGAGCAGGACTGGCAGATACCTTACGGGACAAATTTGTCTGTGGACTCCTGAGTGAAGGAACCCAGAAGAGGTTACTCTCAGAGAAAGAGCTGACGTTAGATAAGGCTTTCAGCGTGGCAGTATCGTACGAAGCAGCAGCAAGGGGAGCTGCGGAAATACAACAAAAGCCACAGGAATACGGCACCCACGAAATGACACGGGGATTTGCAAAATGTTATCGCTGCGGCAGAACAAACCATGACCAGAAGGACTGCTGGTCCAAGGACAAAATATGCAGGCAATGCGGAAAGATGGGACACATTGCACGAGTTTGCAGGTCTGGGAAGAAGACCAACGACAACAAAAAGGCTACTAAGGAACCGTACAGGAAAGTACAAAAGATGACGGACAGTAGTTCCGAAGACCAGATGAGCGATAGTGAATCCGGGAACAAGAGACCAAACTGTCGCAAACTTCACAACGTAATCGCAAAAGAGGAACACCGAACCATTTGGGTCACCCTCACGATAGCAGGGTCCCAAGTCAAAATGGAATTGGATACAGGATCAGCTCTAACCATCATGAATCGACGAGACTACGAGCGGTTATTCTCACACATACCCTTGAGAGAGACATCCATTGTCTTGAGGACGTATATGGGGCAAAAAGTATACCCCAGAGGAAAAATAAGGGTGCCTGTCGAATACAACTGCAAGAAAATATGGAAATTGTATCTCTACATTCTGCAAGATGGTGGACCACCGTTATTGGGACGTGAATGGATCAGAAAGATAAGTTTAGACTGGCACTCCATTCAGGCACTGACGGTGGCTGGTAAAAAGGATGATGACGTCACTCCTGGACGATCGTCAACAATCTTAGCTGACGCCAAAGAGGTATTTCAACAAGAACTGGGCACTCTTAAAGGCGTAACCGCCTCGATAAAAATAGAGGAGAATGCAATTCCCAAGTTTTTCAAAGCAAGACCGGTACCATACGCAATTCGCCCAGCCGTCGAGGCAGAGCTGGAGAATCTGGAGAATGCAGGCGTGTTATCTAAGGTAGACTGGAGCGAGTGGGCGACACCCATCGTTCCTGTCATGAAGAAAACGTTAAACAATAAGTCTGAGGAGCCAAGGAAGGTTCGCATCTGTGGGGACTTCAAGGTGACGGTGAACCCAGTCCTTCACACAGTACAATATCCTCTTCCAAGGATAGAAGATAGCTTCGCCTCACTATCTGGAGGGAAGAGTTTTACAAAAATTGACCTAGCACAAGCATATTTGCAGATGGAGGTTGAAGAATCCTCTAGGAAGTATCTCACGATAAACACTCACAAAGGTCTTTACCAGTATAATCGACTGGTATTCGGAATAGCATCAGCTCCGGCGATATGGCAAAGAGTGATGGAACAAGTCCTGCAAGGGATTCCGGGGACTCCGTGTTACTTGGACGACATCCTAGTGACAGGTGAAGATGACAGTGAACACCTTGCCAACCTAGAGCAGGTGCTCGCTAGACTACGTGAACATGGGCTACGAGCCAACTGCCCCAAGTGCGAGTTTTTTAAGAAACGGATATCGTATTGTGGCCACGTGATTGATGAAGAGGGGTTGCATATGTCCCCTGACAAAATTGAAGTGGTAGTTAAGGCTCCAGTGCCTGAAAATGTGTCGCAACTGAGGTCATTCCTCGGATTGGTGAATTACTACCATAAGTTTTTGCCGAATTTGTCCACAATTCTGCATCCACTGAACACCCTACTACGAACGGGAGTAGCATGGAAATGGAGCGATGAATGTAAGCGGGCCTTTCAGAAGAGTAAGGACCTAATCACTTCAAGAGAAGTATTGGCCTACTACAACCCATCACTACCGATAAGACTGGCGTGTGATGCGTCTCCCTACGGCATTGGGGCGGTGCTGTCTCATAAATTCCTTGATAGTTCAGAGAGGCCGATAGCTTTTGCGTCACGCTCGTTAACTTTAGCCGAGCGTAACTACGCCCAGATTGACAGAGAGGCCCTCAGCCTGGTGTGGGGGGTGAAGAAGTTCAATCACTACCTGCACGGTCAGAAATTTACTCTACTAACTGATCATCAACCTCTCATCTCCATTTTCAACCCTCAGAAGGGCGTACCGATAATGACGGCACAACGGCTACAGAGGTGGTCCCTTTTCCTAGGGGCACACCAATATGACATCGAGCACAAAGGAACTAAACAGCATGGGAATGCTGATGGATTGTCGTGCCTACCGTTGCCGATGGTGGAAGAAGAACTGGCAGTGGATCCAGTGCAGTTATTCCACTCGACTATAGTCGAATGTTTCCCTGTGACGAATGCAAACATAGAAAAGGAAACACGAAATGACCCGACACTCTCCTGGGTCTATGATTTAACGGTGAAGGGATGGCCAGCACATGGCGAACCACTGCTGCCAGCATTCTTGCTGAGAAGAGAACAGCTGTCAGTGTGCAGAGGAACCTTGATGTGTGGATCCAGAGTAGTAATTCCACCCAAATTGAAGGATAGAGTGCTCAATGAGCTTCATGAGGGTCATCTGGGAGGGGTAAAAATGAAGAACTTAGCCAGAGCGTTTGTGTGGTGGCCGGGAATCGATAGAGAAATCGAAGAGATGACCAAGAGCTGTACAGGATGCCAGAAGGTCCAAAACACCCCACCACAAGCCCCTCTACATCCATGGGAGTGGCCCTCATCTCCATGGCAAAGGGTGCACATTGATTTTGCTGGTCCCTTTATGGAGTCGATGTTTTTAATTGCGGTGGATGCACATTCAATGTGGCCAGAGGTAATAAAAATGTCCTCAACCACCACAGAAAAAACTATCACAGTCTTACGAATCATATTCGCCAGGAATGGGCTGCCTGAACAGATTTGCTCTGACAATGGACCACAGTTTGTGTCTGAAGAGTTCCGGAGGTTCTTAAAGAACAATGGTGTTAAGCATTACACATCTGCCCCACATCATCCAGCCACTAATGGATTGGCCGAGAGGTTTGTTCAAACATTCAAGAAGGCTATCAAGGCAATGTGTAATGAAGATATACCCCTACAACACAAGGTGGATAACTTCTTGTTTGCCTACCGGAATGCGACACATGTGGTTACCAACCAAACTCCAGCCATGATGTTCTTCAATCGAAGACTACGATGCCGCTTGGATTTGGTTAAGCCAAACGTCAGAAGAGATGTGGAGAACAGGCAGTTTTAGAATATGAATGAAAGGCCAACCAGGAGTTTTAAGATAGGTCAACCAGTTTTGGCCCGGGACTACCGCACAGAGAAATGGCAGCCAGGAACGATCTGTACACGGCAAGGACCTCTAATGTATACCGTGGACGTTGTAGAGAGCATTGTAAGACGCCATGCTGACCAGATTCTAGAGTCACTGGAAAACGTCAACTCCACAGCACGATCTGATACACCTGGCGATGAAACCGAAGTACCAATTGCATCTACCGCAGAATCGGTGATATTGGAAGCAGACGAACCAAACAACGACATTGATCCCGACTCAACCTTGCCAGAAGAACCTGACACCCCAAAGAGGCGTTATCCAGACAGAATCAGGAAGCCTCCTCAAAGACTGAACTTATAATTGCTTAACTTCAACCAATGTATCTAGCAACCGTAATTGTAATTGTAATTAGTTATTATTTAGTTGTTAAATGAATGTTATGTACTGTTTATCTAAAATGGGAGGAATTGTTGTGTGTGTACCTTTAAGGGAATAACTGGTCTCAGACTGCAGTACCGGCAGTGACTACCCCTGTATAAAAGGCCCTAGCAGGCTTCTGTAGTTTCAGTTTCCAGGTTGTCTCCATTCAGTAAAGGCTTGTTATAATCAACTCCTGCAGTCCATGTCTCAATTATACACGGACATAACAGAACTAACTGTTGGGGCCGGCTGAAGCTCTTTAAACAATCTGCCATACACTGGTGGAAAATACTGGGGCTATTGTGGAAACCCTGGGGTAGGCAGTTCCAGGTGAACTGTTGGCCTTTAAACGTGAAAGCGAACTTGTACTGGTCCTCTCTCCATAGAGGGATGGACCAAAACCCGTTGGAAATATCCAGCACCATGAAGGTGGTCGCAGAGGCTGGAATACTTCCAATGAGGTCGGCGACAGCTGCGACCGTGGGTGCACAGGTGGGGATGTTTCGGTTGAGTACCCGATAATCCACTGTGAACCTTCAGGAGTTGTCCGGTTTTCTAACCGGCCACAGTGGAGAGTTTACGTGGGTGGCTATCGGTCTCAATACCCCCTGTTTGACCAGAGAAGTCATGGCCGTTTCCATGTCTGCCTCCGCCTCCTTGAGGAAATTGTATTGCTTTTGTGGCCAGGTCATGGGGTCCCCGTTCACACTAACCTCAACCCCGTTTACCCTCCCACAATCGTGTTTATGAGTGGCAATTGCGCCGAGGTGTGCTCGCACAAATGCCTGGTACTCCATCGAAGTGTTACTGACCATTCGTTCGAGGTCGTAACCCTCCTTTGGTTTTAAGGTGCACAAGGTCCCCTTGCCCTGTTTCTCTGGGATGACTGCCTCCTTGCTTTCCTTGCCGGTGCATGCTCCCCACAGACAGTGGTTTCTAAGATCCACTAGAATCCTGTGGCCTATGATAAAATCAGCCCCCAGGATCCCCTTCCCTTCCTGCTCCCATTTCATTAAAACACAGGTCCACTTGGTGTGGAGTGCTCCTAAATGAATGGACAGCAGGATGGAGAACGAGCCAGCCTGCTCGTTACCTGTAAACCCCACTAAGCTGTACGGGACCCCGTTAGACAGAGGTGAGGTGGCGGGGTTAGCTGAATAGACAATGGTGCTCAATGCTCCCATGTCTAACAGATAGGTCTCTTTCACCTTTTCCACCTCCATCTTAACATGCGGCCTCTTCCATGCATCATACTCAAGGGGACACAGGTAGACAGGCTGTGCTGGTTCCAGTCATAGGTCTGGGTTGGGTGGGGCAGATGGAGTTAAAGCACCCGTCGCTGTTGCTACCTTCCCTGGGCCATTTAATAAAACTCGGAGCGCAGCTACTATTGAATCAAGCGTGGGGGGAGAGGTTGGTGTTTCTGTTTTTGGGGCAGGAGCTGGGGAGTTCTTTCCTACGTTATCCTTCCACGGATTCCTACAGTCCCTTCTCCAATGCCCATTCTTCCCGCACCCGAAGCAGTTACGCTTCGTATCGGAAGGGTTACCCCCTTCCTGGTGCCATTCTTTCTTATTCTGGCTAGGTTTCATTTCATGTACCTTTCCTTTTGGTGGGTGTTCTTCTATCCCTCTACTGTTGCGGTAAGCCAGGGTCAGTTTTCTGACCACTGTCTCCTCCGTGACCTGGGGGCCTTTTGGGTCAAACCACAGCTCAGCCTTGGCTCTGATCCGTGGCAAGCTGTTTGCCACCAGGCTTTGGAGCCAGTGGGCCAGCTTGTCCTGTTTCAGGTGAGCCCGGTCGAGATCCCCATTATAGGCACTCTTGTACACAGGCCACAGTTGGTCTGCGAAAGCCTGTGGGGTCTCCCCTGCGAGCTGTGTTGTCTTCTCCACCCGGGAGAAAGGACTACCATCGTTCATACCCATGGCTTCCAGAACTTCCTCCCGGATGGCAGCATATCCCCCTTGCCCTTTCTTGCTCTCCACAGAGAGGGACTGGTTCAATTTGCCATCGAGGGAGAAAAGGAGCATTTTTGCCATCTCACCCGTTAATGCCTGTTGCCTGTTCCACTTCCATGAAGTGGACCGAGGGGGTCTCCCTTTTGGGTGAGTTTATTCAGGTGGCTTATAATAGCCCTAAGCTGTTGGGTACCATGGGGAATCACGAATTGGCCTTTAAGGGGCCCCTGACCCCCACCACCGCCGGGCGGGCCAAAAGTTTGCTGCTGGGCCGGGCACATCGGCCCTGGCTCCAACCTTTCCTGCATTGGCTCGCCCACCTCTCCCTGCTGCCAAACTGAGTTAAAACCCGGCGCCACAGGTGGTGGTGGTGTGCTCTCCCTGCCAGCCTCACAAATCGCCCGTCCCTCCTGCTGCCCAACCGGCTTGGTCCCCGGCACCACAAGTGACGTCTGAACAGTTTCCCCTTCTACTTCCAGGTCCACCCGGGCCGCACCCATGCTCACTTGGCATACCATGCCTTTTGCCCTGGACAGAGCAAGGTTTAAACTATTGATCTGCTTCTGACAGGGGCTGTGATCTCCCGCTTCAAACCCCCTAGTGCTTGCTAGCTTATAAGCTGCCTGTACGTCTCTCAACCTCTCCTCCTGTTCTTTTATTTGCCTGGCAAGGCGGGTGTTCTCTTCTCGTAACATTAGTTCATTACTTTTTGCCTCGGTGACCTGACACCGCAAGTATTCCTGTCTGTTCCTATGCGTTTCCATTATCTGCATCTTTTCCTGGCTTTTGGTGTTTAATTCTTCCAATAATCCTTCCCCTGGTAGAGCCCTTGCTTGAGAAACCTGAGCTGATTCCCGCAGCTCTTCTGTTAGTGCCTCAATGTGCTTATCTAAAAGCTGGATCTGTCGCTGGGAGCAGACCAACCAGATGACTATCTCCACTGACTTTTTATGAGCTTTGCTCTCAGTCCATTTGGCTGCAGCGTCCATGGGACACTCAGCACGCAACAGACTGAGCACCCATTTCTTGGTGATATTTACCTTCTCAAATATATAAGAGGAAATACTCTCTTCCATCTTCGTTCTCTCCTCAAAAACAGTGTTTACTGCATCACATCCCTTTTGCCAAGGTCCTGCTGTGGTCGCCATTTGGAAGGGGGTGGTGTGTGGGGTCAGCTTCACCTCTGACTTATGAGCGGTTTGAATTGCTCCCACACCCTTGGTTCTAGACCTTGGACTTATTTGGGGGTTGTGATAAAAGTGCAGCAGACAACTGGTTTTGGTGCAAGAACTTTGAATTATATTTGAGAAAGAAAATACAACACAATCTTAACACTCTAATAAAATGGGGAAACATTTCAACATACATGAGGGAAAATTACAATGGACAAATATCTCACCCGTACCAATCCCACCTTACTAGCTAAATTAGGCTCTAAAGGACCAGGAATAATGCTCACCAAATGACTCCTTGACAGTTGAGCTGGTTTGTGATTTTGGGGTTCGCTAGATGTGTCGGTTGGGGCCTGCCGTACCCCAGACGTGGTACCACACCCCGTACAGCACACACACCTCATTCTGGGCATGCCTGATCCGAAGCATTTCCGTCCTCTCTTATGAGAGCATTTACGGTCTTTGCGTGCTTCTCCAGCTCAGCTATAATTTCTTTTAAATGGACCGTCATGGCCTGGTCCTCATATAGCTCTGAGTGCACTACCTTATTCTCATCCATTAAGATTTTCTTTAACTGTGTTTTATACTAATCGAGGCCTGCCAAATCAGTTTAAGTTTATTGTTAGATTTTGGAGGGCTCGTTAACATTGAGTTGTGTAAATTGTTTAAGCGGCTTCGGGATGGCTTCCTGAGCTGTTGAATTTGTTTAAAAATGTGAGAAGTGGTTTTGGGATGGTTTCTTGAGCTGTTGAGCTCTTATTTAATTGTAGTGAATTGTCCTCAGGTTTTGAGTTTCCCGTGGGGCCTGAGATTCTTTGTAGATTGGCGAAGTGATTTGTTTTATGCATGTTTTTGGATGGGTCCTGTGAGGCTGTTCTCCCATGGGTCTATTGTTGGCATGTAAATTTCTTGATAGAGGCTGAGTGACGTTTATAGTTCCCCCAGACAGTTTGACTATCTCGAATACTCAAACTGTCTACTGCAGAGGTAGATTCCAAATTCTGTAACAGCCTTTTTTTTCCCAAACATGCCTGAACATGCCTTTTAAAATGGTAAGTCTGTTTCTGACCTTGAATCTCCTTGTTAGGCCCAACATGCCCTTTTACCACTCCTGAAGTTTTTAGCAAGGGTCCAAAGTCATTTTTAATAGGGTTTTCCTTTGTTTTGGGGGATCTGTTAATTTTGAGAATCTTACACACACCACTCTTTCATCCATGCATTTAACCTTCTAATCTGTTTGTCCCTATGCCAATTTGTATGTGGCTCAGGTAACAATCCAGAGGTTATTGTCTGTGAGGTTCTGCATTTTAATTTCGACCCCGAACAGTAATGCAGAGTTTTGGGATGGCATTAAAAGGGAAATTAGAGAAGCGTGCAATAAGGGCACAGCAGTTATCATGGGAGACTTTAATCTACATATAGATTGGGCTAACCAAATTAGTAACAATACTGTGGAGGAGGAATTCCTGGAGTGTATATGGGATGGTTTCCTGGACCAATATGTCAAGGAACCAACTAGAGATCAAGCCATCTTAGACTGGGTATTATGTAATGAGAAAGGATTAATTAGCAATCTTGTGTGAGGCCCCTTGGGTCGGAGCGATTATAATATGATGGAATTCTTCATTAAGATGGAGAGTGAAGTAATTGACTCAGAGACTAGGGTCCTGAATTTAAATAAAGGAAACTATGATGGTATGAGGCGCGAGTTGGGTAGGATTGATTGGGGAATGTCACTCAAAGGGTTGACGGTGGATAGCCAATGGCAAACATTCAAAGATCGCATGGATGAACTACAGAATTTGTTCATCCTAGTTTGGCATAAAAATAAAACAAAAAAGGTGACTCAACCGTGGCTAACAAGGGAAATTTGAGATAGCATAAGATCCGAGGAGAGGACATATAAATTGGCCAGAAAAAGCAGTAAACCTGAGGATTGGGAGCAGTTTAGGATTCAACAAAGGAGGACAAAGGGATTAATTAAGAGGGGGAAAATAGAGTGTGAGAGTAAGTTTTCAGGGAACATAAAAACTGACTGTAAAAGCATTTATATATATGTGAAGAGAAAAAGATTGGTGAAGTCAAGTGTAGGTCCCTTGCAGTCAGAATCAAGGAATTTATAATGGGGAACAAAGAAATGGCAGACCAATTAAATACATACTTTGGTTCTGTCTTCACAAAGGAGGACACAAATAACCTCCCAGAGATGTCGGGGAACATAGGGTCTAATGAGAGGGAGGAACTGAAAGAAGTCAGTACTTGCAAGGAAGTGGTGTTAGGGAAATTGATGGGCTTGAAGGCCGATAAATCCCAGGGCCTGATAATCTACATCCTAGGGTACTTAAGGAAGTGGCCCTAGAAATAGTAAATGAATTGCTGGTCAACTTCCAAAATTCGATAGACTCTGGAACAGTACCCATGAATTGGAGGGTAGCTAATGTTACCCCACTATTCAAAAAAGGTGGTAGAGAGAAAACGGGGAATTACAGACCGGTAAGCCTGACATCAGTAGTGGGGAAAATGCTAGAGTCCATTATAAAAGATGTAATAGCAGAGCACTTGGAAAACAGTGACAGGATCGGACAAAGTCAACATGGATTTACAAAAGGTAAATCGTGCTTGACTAATCTACTGGAATTTTTTGAGGATGTAACTGGTAAAATAGATAAGGGAGAACTAGTGGATGTGGTGTATTTGGACCTTCAGAAGGCTTTTGATAAGGTCCTGCATAAGAGATTAGCGTGTAAACTTAATGTAGTGTATGTGCCTTTAAGAGCCCCAGGTGTGCTGTAATGCTGGTAATTGCCACTCTGGCTCTATAAGCCTGTATGTTGTGTATATCCGTTAGAACCCCCCCCCCCCCAAGACTTTGCTTAGTAAACACCTATGAACCAACTCCTGTCTTCAGTGTCTTTATCAACACACGGACACTACAGTGGCGACGAAGTGGAAACTGACTTACCTGCAATTCGGCAGCACCTCAAGGACATCGATTCCTCGGGCGTCCAGAAGACTCAAGAAAGTGAGAGAAGCTGTGGTTTCACCAGCTGGCCAAGCTGGTGGCAGGTACTGCGCTAATCCTTCCTGGGCGTCAGGCTGGGGCTCCAGCGGCTGGCTCTACAGCTGTGACAGGCAGTGAAATCGGAGGCAAGCAATAACGGACTGGGAGGGAGCACTTGGGAGGCGGCCAGCGCGGCAAGCAGGTCAGCGTTCAGACCTGGAGAGAAAGTCCGGCGGGAACGAGTCTCCAACAGTAAATTTAAAAAAAAAAACGGAAACCGCGGTAAACAGCATTGTCATTGGCAGCAGTGGCGGGAAAGCACGGGAAGCGCCATATCTTTGCTGCAGAAAAGAAAGAAAAGCGCGGGAAGTGCCATATCTTTTCTGAAATGCCTAAGTCTGGCAATATTGATGCTTTTGATTGCGAAATAGAGGATTGGACCACATACGTGGAAAGAGTAGAGGTATATTGCACTGCAAATGGAATAGAAGATGAAAAAAAAGCTTCAGTACTGCTGAACCTAATGGGCGCAAAGGCATACGGGCTGTTACGAAATTGAATCACTCCAGCCAAACCAAAGGACAAGAATTTTAAAGAAATTGTTGAAACCCTGCAGGAGCACTTAAACCCAACACCGCTGCTGATAGCGGAACGATTCAAGTTCTTTAAGAGAAATCAACACAAGAATGAAAGTAACGCTGATTACCTAACCGAATTAAGAAAGCTATCAAAGTACTGTCAATTCGGGGCAGGACTATCAGATTATCTTCGAGACAAATTCGTTTGCGGTCTCTTAAGTGAAGGAACACAAAAAAGGCTGCTTTCTGAAAAAGATTTAACATTGGACAAAGCTTTCAGTATGGCTGTATCATACGAAGCAGCAGCAAGAGGAGCTGCAGAGCTACAACAAAAGACACAGGACTTCGGCACCCATGAAATGAAACAGGCTTTCGAAAGATGTTATCGCTGCGGCAGATCCACCCATAACCAGAGGGACTGCTGGTTCAAGGACAAAGCATGCAGGCAATGCGGAAAGATTGGACACATTGCACGGGTATGCCGATCTGGACAAAACAAATCCACAGACAGAAAAAAAAAAATCAATAAAGAAAAGTACAGGAAGGTACAAATGATGACGGACAGTAGCTCCGAAGACCAGAAGAGCGATAGCGACTCCGAAAACAAGAGACTAAGCTGTCTCAAATTACATAATGTACTTGCCAAAGATGATTACCAAACCATTTGGGTTACCCTCACGATAGCAGGGTCCCCAGTTAAAATGGAGCTAGATACAGGATCGGCTCTAACCGTAATAAATCGATGGGATTACGAGAGGCTATTTTCGCATATACCTCTAAAAGACACATCCATTATCTTAAAAACATATACGGGGCAGAAAGTATACCCCAAAGGAAAAATAAGGGTGCCTGTTGTATACAACGGCAAAGAAATACAAAAGTTGTATTTATACATTCTACAAGATGGTGGTCCACCGTTGTTGGGACGTGAATGGATCAGAAAGATACGTTTAGACTGGCACTCCATTCAGGCACTGATGGTGACCAGTAAGAAAAAAAACAATGATGACATCATACCTGAACGATTAAAAGACATCTTGGCCAACGCCAAAGAAGTGTTTCAAGAGAAACTAGGAACCTTAAGAGGCATCACCGCCTCAATAAAAGTGGAAGATGCAGCAATTCCCAAATTTTTTAAGGCAAGACCGGTGCCATACGCAATACGTCCAGTAGTCAAGGCAGAGCTGGAGAATTTGGAAAAAGCAGGCGTATTATCCAAAATAGATTGGAGTGAGTGGGCAACACCCATCGTTCCAGTCATGAAAAAAGCATTGAATAATGATAAATCTGAAGAACAGAGAAAAATTCGCATCTGTGGAGACTTCAAGGTGACTGTAAACCCGGTCCTTCACACAGTACAGTATCCTCTTCCGAGGATAGAAGATATTTTCGCCTCACTATCCGAAGGGAAACGTTTCACCAAAATTGACTTGGCACAGGCATATCTACAGATGGAGGTTGAGGAGGCCTCGAAGAAGTATCTCACGATAAACACACACAAAGGCCTGTACCAGTACAATCGACTGGTTTTTGGAGTAGCATCAGCTCCAGCTATCTGGCAAAGAGCTATGGAGCAAATCCTGCAAGGGATTCCGGGGACTCAATGCTACCTAGACGACATCCTTGTAACAGGAGAAAACAACAACGAGCACCTTGCCAATTTGGAGCAGCTGCTCACTAGGCTAAAAGAACGGGGCCTACGAGCAAATCGCCCCAAGTGCGAATTTTTCCAAAATCAGATATCATATTGTGGCCACATAATTAATAATGAAGGGTTGCATAAGTCACCTGAAAAAATTGAAGCGGTCATAAAAGCCCCAGCACCTGAAAATGTTTCACAATTAAGGTCGTTCCTGGGATTAATAAATTACTATCATAAATTTTTACCGAACTTATCAACTCTTCTACACCCTCTTAATGAACTTCTACAAACAGGAGTGATTTGGAAATGGAATGAAGACTGTAAACGTGCCTTCCACAAATGCAAAGACTTAATCAGATCCGAAGAAGTTTTGGCTCATTACAACCCATCACTGCCAATCAGACTGGCGTGCGATGCATCCCCTTACAGCATAGGAGCAGTATTATCCCATAAATTCCCTGACGGCTCAGAACGGCCGATAGCTTTTGCGTCACGCTCATTAAACTCAGCTGAGTGTAACTATGCCCAAATCGACAGGGAAGCACTCAGCCTGGTATGGGGAGTGAAGAAATTCAACCATTACCTACACGGACAAAAATTTACCTTGTTGACTGACCATCAACCCCTCATCTCCATATTCAACCCTAAAAAGGGTGTTCCCATTATGACAGCGCAAAAGCTACAGAGGTGGTCCCTTTTTCTAGGGGCACACCAATACAACATAGAATACAAAGGATCAAAACAGCATGGGAATGCTGACGGTTTATCGCGCCTACCGTTGCCAACGGTAGAAGAGGCACCTACAGTAGACCCAGTAGAGATGTTCCACTCTACCATAGTGGAATGTCTACCAGTAACAAATTCTGCCATTGAAAGGGAGACGAGAAATGACCCGACTCTCTTACGGGTCTACGATTTAACAGTGAAGGGATGGCCAGCACATGGCGAACCACTGTTGCCGGCATTCTCGCAAAGAAGAGAACAGCTGTCAGTGTGCCGAGGAACCTTGATGTGTGGAGCCAGAGTGGTGATTCCACCCCAACTCCAGGATAAAGTGCTAAAGGAGCTTCACGAGGGGCATCTGGGTGGAGTGAAAATGAAGAACCTAGCTAGGGCGTTTGTATGGTGGCCAGGTATCGATGGAGACATTGAAGAAATGACCAAGAGCTGCCTAGGATGCCAGAAGGTCCAAAACGCTCCACCACAAGCCCCTCTACATCCATGGGAGTGGCCCTCATCTCCCTGGCAAAGGGTGCACATCGACTTTGCTGGTCCATTTATGGACTCGATGTTCTTAATCGCGGTTGATGCACACTCCAAGTGGCCGGAGGTAATAAAGATGTCCTCCACCACCACGGGAAAAACCATCACAGTATTAAGGACCATATTTGCCAGGAATGGGCTGCTGGAACAGATATGTTCTGATAATGGGCCGCAATTTGTGTCCGAAGAATTCAGAAAGTTCTTAAAAAAACAATGGGGTTAAGCACTATACGTCCGCCCCCATACCATCCCACCACCAATGGATTGGCTGAAAGGTTTGTCCAGACCTTCAAGAAGGCCATAAAGGCCATGGGTAATGAAGACAATAAAACTTCAGCACAAGGTGGATAACTTCTTATTCGCATACAGGAATGCAACACATATGGTTACCAACCAAACTCCCGCCATGATGTTCTTCAATAGAAACCTAAGATGCCGGCTGGATTTGGTCAAGCCCAACATCAGAAGGGACGTGGAGAACCGGCAGTTTCAAGGCATGAATGAAAGGCCAACTAGAACCTTCCAGATAGGTCCACAAGTTTTGGCCCGGGACTACCGTACCGAGAAATGGCAGCCTGGAACTATCTGCACACGACTAGGACCACTGATGTATACCGTGGACATTGGAGAAAGCATAATAAGGTGCCATGCTGACCAAATCATAAAGTCATCCGAAAAGGGACAACCTACACCACAACTCTATACGTCTAACGATTAAGTAGAGATACCCATATCTACCTCCGATCCGGTGATACTGGAACCCGATGAACCCGACACTGGCATTCAAGCCGAATCAGCCTTGCCAGAAGAACCTACTACACCACCAGAAACTACTACACCCCCGAGGCGTTATCCGGACCGAGTCAGGAAGTCTCCTGAGAGACTGACTTATAATTAATTAACTACAGCAATGTGGATATTATTTTTCTTATAACATGTAATTAATAATTACTTAAAATATGATGTACTGGTTAGCTAAAAGGGGAGGAATTGTAGTGTATGTGCCTTTAAGAGCCCCAGGTGTGCTGTAATGCCGGTAATTGCCACTCGGGCTATATAAGCCTGTATATTGTGTATATCCGTTAGAACCCCCCCCAGACTTTGCTTAGTAAACACCTATGAACCAACTCCTGTCTTCAGTGTCTTTATCAACACACGGACACTACACTTAAGGCACATGGGATTGGGGGCAAGGTATTGACTTGGATAGAGAAGTGGTTGGCAGACAGAAAGCAAAGAGTTGGAATAAACAGGTCTTTTCCTGTTGGCCTTCGTAGCAGGCAGTGACTAGTGGGGTACCGCAGGGATCGGTCCTAGGACCCCAGCTATTCACAATATATATTAATGATCTAGATGAGGGAACTAGATGTAATATCTCCAAGTTTGCAGATGACACAAAGCTGGGTGGGCGTGTGTGCTGTGAGGAGGATACCGAGAAACTCCAGTATGATTTGGACAGGTTGGGTGTTTGGGCAGAAGCATGGCAGATGCAATATAATGTGGATAAATGCGAGGTTATCCACTTTGGTGTCAAAAACAGGAAGGCAGGTTATTATCTGAATGGCAATAGATTGGGAGAAGGGGAAGTGCAATGAGACCTGGGTGTCCTTGTACACCAGTCGCTGAAGGTAAGCATGCAGGTGCAGCAGGCGGTTCAGAAGGCAAATGGTATGTTGGCCTTCATAGCGAGAGGCTTCAAGTACAGGAACAAGGATGTCTTGCTGCAGTTGTACAGGCCCTTGGTGAGACCACATCTTGAGTATTGTGTGCAGTTTTGGTCACCTTACCTGAGGAAGGATGTTCTTGCCATGGAGGGAGTGCAGCAAAGATTCACCAGGCTGATACCTGGGATGGCAGGAATGATGTATGAGGAGAGATTGGGTCGATTGGGCTTATACTCGCTGGAGTTTAGAAGAATGAGAGGGGATCTCATTGAAACTTATAAAATTCTAACAGGACTAGACAGACTAAATGCAGGAAGGATGTTCCCGATGGCTGGGGAGTCCAGAACCAGTGGTCACAGTGTAAGGATAAGGGGTAAGCCATTTAGGACAGAGATGAGGAGCAAATTCTTCACCCAGAGAGTGGTGAACCTGTGGAATTATCTACCACAGAAGGCAGTAGAGGCCAATTCATTAAATATATTTAAGAAGGAGTTAGATATGTTTCGTAAGGCTAAAGGGATCAAGGGATATGGAGAGAAGGCAGGGACAGGGTACTGAATTTGGATAATCAGCCATGATCTCATTGAATGGCGGAGCAGGCTCGAGGGGCCGAATGGCCTACTCCTGCTCCTATCTTCTATGTTTCTATATTTCTAGCTCCTCAAACTCTCTCAGCAGAACCTCATTCAGTTCTACCTATGTTGTTGGTTACTATGTGGACAATGACAACTTGATCCTCTCCCTCCCACTCCAAGTTCTTCTATCCAGTTCAGCAGCTGATCAGATATTCAACAAAAAATTCAGCTGCTTATAAATGCAAGTTTCTCCATTCTCAGTGAGGCCAGAATGTCATACCCTATCAAAGCCACCAGTAATGTCATGGACTATAACTTTACGGTGTGCACTGAAATAATCACTCCAGGATGTGAGAATGTCACAAGATGATGGATTTGGTTTGAAGCCAATTTGATGACCAGATAATGGTTTATAGTGAAAGATGTATTGTTAAATATCTCTCTATTGAATGAACTTTAATAGCACTAGTAGCAGGGATGCTAATCTACATTATTGGATCTGATGATGATTCTTGGATAGAAATAGGTTCACGTTTGCTGCTTTCTTTTCAGATAGAGCACTAATAGTCAGGAAGTTAAAATAGATCAGCCAAGGAAACAGTCAATCCCTCAGATAGGTTTTTGAGATTTGGAGCAGCTATGCTAGCTAGGTTATGTAGGGGGTGGTGGTGGATCAGCTTCACCTCTGACTTATGAGTGGTTCAAATCGCTCCCACTCCCTTGGTTCTAGACCTGGGACTTATTTGGGGGTTGTGATGAAAAGTGCAGCAGACAACTGAATCTTGGTGAAAGGAATAAGATCTTTATTTGAGAAAGAAAACATACAACACAATAATCGTAACACTCTAAATTGGGGGAACACTTCGGAATATACGAGGGAAAATAACAATAGACAGAATACTTCACCCCTCCCAATCCCACTTCACTAGCTAAGTTGGGCTCCAGAGGACCAGGGATAATGCTCACCAAAACAACTACTTTTGACAGTTGTAGATGTTCGTAATTTCGGGGTTCTCTAGATGTGTTGGTTGGGGCCTGCCGTACCCCAGACGCGGTAGAGGACTTCACCTGCGTGGCTGGTCAGTCTTCGCGTGTCCGCTGATGCGGTCGGGTGCGTATTGGATCTATCAGGTGAGTACCCAATTTCTTTTGGTTAGAAGTAGGGTTTAGAGTCTTTTTAGTAAAATCTTCCCCAGTGGTAAATCAGGATAGATTGTAGAGTGGAAAAACTTGCGGATCTTCGGTTTTCTTCCGAGTCGGGTTTTGTTGGTTGCGGTGGCCCAACATTACCCAGTTGCTGGTAATATTTGGTGGTTTGTTTTGTGGGGCCCTGGTCTTCCACGAGGTCTCCGACGGTGTGTTACTTCTTCGAGAGGGAGCTTCTTCTTGGACTGAACTTGGTGATTTGATTTGACATGAATGAAGAAGCGAACTTCCTCCAGCACTGCTTTCTTCAACTCTTTTCTTCCCTCTTCCCACCATTTTGAACTCCTTTGAACTCTCCTCTCACTCGACTGCTTGAACTGCTGGACCCGCACTGAACCTGCACTCCTTGAACCGAACTCCTGTTGTAAAAGCAGGCCCTCAATTATACTGTTTGAGGCCTGCTAATCTGTGTGCCAAATCAGTTCTGTCTCTTTGTTAGTTTTGGTGGGCTCGTTAACATTGATGGGTTAAAAATTGTTTAATAGGTTTTGGGATGGTCCCATTGATTTTAATTGGTTTAAGATTGTGTGAAGTGGTTTCGGGATGGTCCCATCGATTCTTAAGTGGTTTTAAGCGATTGTTTAACCTCTTGTTTAATTGCAGTAACATTTGTCTTTTCCTGTGAGGCCCAAGGTTCTTTTGTTGGTTGGTGGCGTGTTCTGCATTATGTATACTTTGGATGGTTCTGTAATTTTGGTCGGGAACTGTTCTTCCACTGGTCTATTGTCATTATGTAAAATGACAGACAGTCCAGATAATCCCCAGACGGCCAATCCCAATTCCTTTTGTTACAGCCCTCTTTTCTTTCACAGGCTCGAACATGCTTTTAAAATAAAAACCAAAATCCTGGGGTCCTTGATTTTTAAATCTCCCTTTGGCCCAATATTCTTATACCATTCTGACATGGTTTATTAACAGTCCAAAAATCCCTTCTTTAGGTTAATCTTCTTGGTTTTGGGGAATCTATTGAATTTTGTGAATCTTACAGTTATCAGTCTTTCAAGGATAAGCTTATGTCTAATCGAGGTTGCCAACACTATAAAGAAGTGTGTTTTTTCTCTCAGAATAGAAAGCTCAAAGCTGGAAGTATAGAATCATAGAATGGTTGCAGCCAAGAAGGAGGCCATTCAGCCCATCAACCCCATGCCGGCTCTCTGCAAGAGCACTTCAGCTATTCCCTCTCCACCGCCCTTTCCCCGTAGCCCTGCAAATTTTTTTCCTTCATATACTTACCCAACTCCCTTCTGAAAGCCGTGATTGAATCTGCCTCCACCAATAATAGAAAAGGCTTTGTACTTTAGTCATTTCATTGTGTTGTATATTTATACCTTTGATCTGCATTAAATGTTCTGAATTGTAAACAAATTGTTGCTGTATTTCAGGCAGTGCATTCCAGATCTTAACCACTCGCTGCGTAAAAAAGTTTTTTCTTACGTCGCCTTTTGTTCTTTTGCCAATCACCTTAAATCTGTGTCCTCTGGTTCTCGACCCTACTGCCAATGGGAACAGTTTCTCTCTATCTACTCTGTCCGGACCCCTCATGATTTTGAACACCTCTATCAAATCTCCTTTCAATCTTCTCTGCTCCAAGGAGAACAATCCCAGCTTCTCCAGCCTATCAACATAACTGAATTCCCTCAAGCCTGGAATCATTCTCATAAATCTTTTCTGCACCCTCTCTAAGGCCTTCACATCCTTCCTAAAGTGTTGTGCCTAGGATTGGACACCATAGTCCAGTTGGGGCTGAACCAGTGTTTTATACAGGTTCATCATAATTTCCACACTTTTGTACTCTATACCTCTATTTATGAAGCTCGGGATCCCATAAGCCTTTTTAACTACTTTCTCAACCTGCCTTGCCACCTTCAGCGATTTGTACACGCATACCCCCAGATCTCTCTGTTCATGCACCCCCTACAGGATTGTACCATGTAGTTTATATTTCCTTTCCTCATTCTTTCTACCAAAATGTATCACTTCACACTTTTCTGCGTTAAATTTCATCTGCCACTTGCCTGCCCATTTCACCAGCCTTCCTGAAGTTTATCGCTCTCCTCCTCGCTGCTCACTATACTTCCAAGTTTTGTGTCATCTGCAGATTTTGAAATTGTGCCCTGCACACCCATGTCCAAGTCATTGATATATATCAAGAAAAGCAGTGGTCCGAGAACCGACCCCTGGGGAACATCACTGTATACCTTCCTCCAGTCCGAAAAACAACCATTCACCACTACGCTCTGTTTCCTATCATTTAGCCAATTCCGTATGCATGCTGCCACTGTCCCTTTTATTCCATGGGCTTCAACTTTGCTGGCAAGCCTATTATGTGGCACTTTGTCGAACACCTTTTGGAAATCCATGTACATTATGTCAACTGCATTAACCTCATCAAACCTCTCTGTTACCTCATCGAAGAACTCAATCAAATTAGTTAAACACGATTTACCTTTAACAAATCCATGCTGGCTTTCCTTAATTAATCCACACCTATCCAAATGACTGTTAATTTAGTTCCTGATTACTGTTTCTAAAAGCTTCCCCACTACCGAGATCAAACTGACTGGCCTGTAGTTGCTGGGTTTATCTTTACACTCTTTTTTGAACAATGGTGTAACATTTGCAACTCTCCAGTCCTCTGACACCGCCCCCATACCTAAGGAGGATTGGAATATTATGGCCAGTACCTCTGCGATTTCCTCCCTCAATTCCCTCAGCATCCTAGGTTGCATCCCATTCGCTCCTGGTGACTTATCTACTTAAAGTACAGCCAGCCTTTCTAATACCTCTTTATCAATTTTTATCCTATCAAGTATCTTCACTACCTCCTCCTTTACTATGTCTATGGCAGCATCCTCTTCCTTGGTGAAGTACTCGTTAATACCTCAGCCATACCCTCTGCCTCCATGCATAGGTCTCCTTTTTGGTCCTTAATCAGCCCCAACCCTCCTCTTACTACCCTTTTACTATTTATATGCCTATAGAAGGCTTTTGGATTATCTTTTATGTTGGCTGCCATTCTATTCTCATATCCTCTCTTTGCTTGTCTTATTTTTTTTCACTTCTCTGACCTTTCTGTATATAGCCTGATTCTCAGATGAATTTGCAACCTGACATCTGTCATACATGCTCTTTTTCTGCTTCATCATGTTGGCTATCTGTTTTGTCATCCAGGGAGCCCTGACTTTAGTTGCCCTGTCTTTCTCCTCGTGGGAATGTACCTCGACTGTACCCGAACTACTTCCTCTTTAAAGGCAGCCCATTGTTCCATTACAGGTTTGCCTGCCAATCTTTGATTCCAGTTTACCCGGGCCAGATCCATTCTCTACCTACTGAAATTGGCTTTCCTCCAATTAAATATTTTTACTCTAGATTGCTCCCTGTCCTTTTCCACAGCTAATCTAAACCTTATGATACTATGATTACTGTTCCCTAAATGTTCCCCTACTGACACTTGCTCCACTTGACCTACCTCATTCCCCAGAACCAGATCCAGCAATGCCTCCTCCCTCGTCGGGCCGGAAACATACTAATCAAGAACGTTCTCCTGAACACACTTCAGAAATTCTTCCCCTTCTCTGCTCTTAACACTATTATGATCCCAGTCTATATTAGGATAGTTGAAGTTCCCCATTTTTTCTACTTTATAGTTTTTGCACCTCTCTGTAATTTCTCTGCAAATTTGCTCCTCTATATCTTTCCCACTATTTGGTGGTCTATAGAATACACCCAGTAGTGTAGTGGCACCTCTCTTATTTCTTAACTCTAGCCATATAGATTCTGCCCTTGAAGCCTCCAGAACATCAACCCTCTTCAGTACTGTAATATTCTCCTTGACCAATACTGCCACTGTACCTCCTATCTTTCCTGAAGCTTACTGCATTTTTTCCAATAAAAACTACAAAACTTCATGTGTAGTCCAGGACCTGGAGTTGTTTTTTTAATGTTTGCTGCAGAACTTCTGTGAAAATTTACCCCCCCAACTACTTTATATATTTGTTTATTCTTCCCTACTCCACATCTTTTCCTCAGTTATTTATGGAATCCAAAATTTTAAAATCTCCCCTCACTTCCCATGGTGGACTTGTGGTTCTTGCTGAGCTGTTGTAACTGTATTGTGGTTCTTGCTGAGCTGTTGTTGGTGTAACTGTATTGTGGTTCTTGCTGAGCTGTTGTAACTGTATTGTGGTTCTTGCTGAGCTGTTGTTGGTGTAACTGTATTGTGGTTCTTGCTGAGCCAGCAATAAAGAATCCAATAGATAATTTCCTTGAATTTCTGTGGGGGAGGGGAGCGTTCTCCTGCTCTCCCACCATAACTTTAGCCGAATATTGGTGGAAACCCCAAGAGAGAACCCCTGAGGAAATTCTACCCCCAAACTCATTGAAATAACTTTATTAAAGTAACACTTTTAATTAGCTCAGGAATATATAACAAAACATACAACTAACTAGACTGCCCCAAGTGAATTCCTCAACTTTAATCTGGAAACTTTTCTAATCTTCCAGTGTGACATATCCATCTTCTGTCCTTGTGGGCTTTCTGAGTCAGATTGCTAATACTAACATCAATTATTGTGTAATTCTGAGCAGGTTTGAACTGTGGACTAACATCAACTAAGAACTAGATTGAGATTACCTTAATTCCTTTCATAATTTCCTTAGTCTGAGTTGGATTGAATCATAGAATGATACAGTACAGAGGAGGACATTCGGTCCATTGTGCCTGTGCCGGCTCTTTAGAAGAGCTATCCAATTAATCCCACTCGCCTGCTCTTTCCCCATAGCCCTGTAAACCCTCAGGCAGTGCATTCCAGATCACAACTCGCTGTGTAAAAAAATGTTTCCTCATCTCGCCTCTGGTTCTTTTGCTATTCACTTTAAATCTGTGGCCTCTGGTTACTGACCCTTTTGCCACTGGAAACAGTTTCTCCTTATTTACTCTATTAAAACCATTCATGATTTTGAACACCTCTATCAAATCTTTTCTTAACCTTCTCTGCTCTAAGGTGAACAACCCTAGCTTTTCCAGTCTCTCCACATAACTGAAGCCCCTCATCCCTGTTACCATTCTAGTAAATCTCTTCTGCACTCTCTCCAAGGCACTGACATCCTTCCTAAAGTGCAGTGCCCAGAATTGAACACAATAATCCAGCTGAGGCCTAACCAGTGTTTTATAAAGATTTAGCATAACTTCCTTGCTTTTGTACTCTATTCCTCTATTAATAAAGCCAAGGATCCCATATGCTTTTTAACAGCCTTCTCAACTTGTCCTGCCACCTTCAAAGATTTGTGTACATACACCGCCAGGTCTCTCTGTTCCTGCACCCCCTTAACAATTGTACCATTTTGTTTATATTGCCTCTCCTCATTCTTCCTACCAAAATGTATCACTTCACACATCACTGCATTAAACTTCATCTGCCATGTGTCTGCCCATTTCACCAGTCTGTCTATGTCCTCCTGAAGTCTATTACTATCTTCCTCATTGTTTATTATATTTCCAAGTTTCATATCATCTGCAAATTTTGAAATTATGTCCTGTATACCCAAATCCAGATCATTAATGGCCCAGAAATTCGGGTCCCAACACGTGAGTACGCACGGGGTGCTCACACGTGGGCCCGATGGAAGTGCCGGTTTCTTGCATGCACTGCGCATGCGCGGGAAACCGGCACTTCCGTTCCTCTGAACAAAGGGGTTCAGAGGTCGAACGCGTGCGCGCAGGAGTCTGCGCATGCGCTTTGAACTTACGTTATTTTATTTTTTTTTTTACAGGTTTTTCCGTGAGGGTAAGTCTTTAGATTTTAGAAATGTAAAAACCAGGCGTAAGGCCTGCATTTTAAAAGGTAAGTGGTTAATTAATTAAAGTTAAAACATTTTTTCCACAGGTTTATTATTTTTAAATACTTTAAAGCAAGGTAAGTTTATTTTTAGCCCCGTTTTTTTATAAAATTATTTTTTTCAAAAATTTAAATTATTGTTTAAAATAGTTATTTAATGTAATTTATAGTTTATTTAAAAAGTGTGATAAAAAAAAAAAATTATTTGAAGGGTTACTGTTATTTTGGGGCCTGTATATTCATAAGTTTTGACAGGTCTTCCTGTCAATCTTATGAATGGGCTTTTCCCTCCTCTGATTGGCTGCCCATGGCTCACGTGATCCCAGGGGACGCATCGCACTAACTATGCCCCTGGGACACGCAAGCATAGCGCGCCGGGAGTTGGAGCAGGCCCCGGAGCGGAATTCCACGGGAGCCCAGAGCTCAATTGCTGGCGCGCAAGGTAAGTGCAGGTCGGGGGCTTGCACCCGCGGGAAGCCCCCGACCTGAATTTCTGGGCCATTATATATCAAAAAGAGCAGTGGTCCTAATACTGACCCCTGGGGAACACCACTGTATACTTCCCTCCAGTCTGAAAAACAACCGTTCACCACTACTCTCTGCTTTCTGTCCCTTAGCCAATTTTGTAACCATGCTACTACTGTCCCTTTAAACTTATGGGCTTTAATTTTGCTAACAAGTCTATTTTCTGGTATTTTGTCAAATGCCTTTTGAAAGTCCATATACACATCAATCGCACTACCCCCATCAACACTCTCCATTACTTCATCAAAGAACTCAATCAAGTTAGTCAAACATGCCAGAGCTAAAAAGAAAATCAAGTTTCCCATTTTCTACTTGCACTAAATTGTTTACTCACATTAGTGACTGGAGGAGTGCATCTAACTCATTGCACCACCCAGTCACCCTTTCCCTCCAACACCATAGCTATGTAGGAAATGAAGCGTGACATGCAACTAAATTTGAAGTGATGAGATTTGGTAAAAGAAAAGGTAACATGGAATGTATAGTCATATGGAACAAATAAGAGGTATCAGAACAGGAGGGACGCTTAGCAGTAGAGGTAGTTGGTCACCAAAACAATTAGCCCAGTATCCCCAGGTAGTAAAGAAAACAAATTAAATGCTGGGCTGCATAGCAAAGGATATAACATAAATCAAAAGAGGCAACTTTAAAATTGAATGGGGCTTTGGTCAGTGAGACCACAGGCTCGATTTTAATAGCCCTTTGGAGGCAGGTCCGTAGCGAAAATCAGAAAAAATGGCTTCAGACACCCATCCCGCCCCCACGTGATTTTCGTGAGGTAGTTAAGGTGGTTGCCTGTTAACTGCCTTGCTAATCCTATTTTTATAGTTGTTTCCCATTTTCGGGCTTCTGGCTTCTATTTCCCGACTTGTCAGAAACAGGCCAGGTTCAAGGAGATGAGTTGCTGGAGGACATGATTTGTATGCATTAGTGGAGCACTTTAAAAGTGCCCCTGAAACATGGCTGGCATTCAAATATAACCACTTTGCTGTTGTAGGTATGGGATAAGATTTTGCACATCTACTGACCTTGTGACTGTTCAAGCTGACACCCATCTGCAGTGTGACATGAATGGAATAATTTCAGGCCACTTTGACTGTGCCCTTGCAAGCTTGTTGCCTCAAATGAAATCTATAGCAAAGGGTTGGGAAAAATGAATGCCCTCTCATCCTGGTCCTCATAATTGGGAGAGTAGCAGCCGCGTGGCTCAGCGCAGATCTTCCTGGGAAGAGGAAGAGGAGGATGACGGGCGCCTTACATGCCCTGTTGTGACCAATGCAGCATCCCTCCAGTTCACTGCTGCCCATCAAGCAGGGTATGCACACTGCCATGCCACATTAGCATAGCATTAGCTTACTCTTCAACCATAGGTGGCTACCATATGGCTCTGTAATTGCAGGTGACACATGTCCCATGTCATACATCATCTCTGCTATACCCAGTTATTTCCTATCACTTTTACCATCAGCATTACAAAAGCAAGTCGCCCTGAGCCCTCAATGCACTTTTGCCATTTCCCTCAACACATAGGCCACACAATCAACTGTTTGACATAATTTTTCTTTTAAACATCACAAAAGAATAATAAACCAACAACAGTCAGAAAAAAAAGATAAATCACCCAAGTGACTCCCCTTGTGACTATAGATGCTTAATCTTGCTCTTATGCGTGCTTCTACGTGGTGCTTCCCCTGTGGCTTCAGCAGATGTAGAGGCACCTTGCTGACTAGGATGCTGCACCTGCTTAGATGCCTTTGGCAGGCGTCCTCTGGGTTTGGGAGCCTGGGAGGGCTCTTCAACAGTCTGCTCTTCCTGTGACTATGCAGGGGCTGAAACAGCCATCTCAGTTGTCTCCACAAAGTGGGTCTCTGACCGAGGGCTCTGCAGTGGCATGGTCATCTGAGCGCTTTGAGAGGAGCCCACGCTTCCTTCTGTCCTGCCAACAACATCCCTCTCATGGGTCAGCCGCACCTCAGTGCTGGCAAGTGGCTGGAGAGCACCTTGCTACACATCAGGGGGACCATGAAGACCCATATCTGCACAAGGACGTCCATGAAGTTCTGATTTCTCTGCTCAATAGCTGCCCATCGCTCTTCCAGAGATGATATTCTATTTTGAACAGTCACAATGTTTTCCTGACTCTGGCAACTTATTTCCGCCATGGCCATAGCCATCCTTTCCATGGAGGTTGCCATCCTATCCATGGTGGTGCGTTCATGCGCCATTGCCTCCACCATGGCAGTGCTGATATTAGAGATGGACTCCTTCATTCTCTCCACCCTGGAGGCAAACCCTTCCAGAGGCATCCACACTTGTTCTTGTATTTCCCGAGATGCTGTTTTTCTGGATGGCCCCATAGGCACAGCGTCTGCATGCAGCTCAACAGAGCTAGGAGATTGCTGTGACCTCCGCCGAGGACTCTCCACTGCTGTCACTGTCTCCACCATCTGCTGATGCTTACTTGTGCGCTGTGATAGACCAGGTGGGCACTAAATGCAGGCCTAGCCAGCCAGCGATGCCCACATCCCATCAATGAATAATTTTTTTTTTTTAAACTACGCTAACTCGTGAGGGCCCCGCCGAGGTGTGCGTTGCTGTGCTGGTGCTGGGTGTGCTGAGTCCTGGTGATGCTGCTCCCTCAGAGGCTTCAGGTTCCTCTGAGGAGTTATCCGGCTCTTCCTCCTGGATCGTGAGGAGGGGGGGCGCTCGATGGTCCTGTGGGAGAGTAAAGGCATGATTTAGACATCTGATATTGATGTAGCCAACACATCCTTTTGAGCAGATGATACAACGCGATTCTCTATGAACATTATATTCCATTGCTTTCTGAGAGAGATGAAAATCTATTATGTCACCAGCTTCCTCTAGTGTGCCGTCTCTCCATTGCCCACTTCCAGGTCCTCACCACCGCCAACAATCTCGTTTGCAGCTTCCTCAGCACTGGTCAATGTTGCAAGGGTAGGTGTTTCTTCTCCAGTCAGTGCTCTCTCCCTCTTATTGTGGGCTATCTTTTCCTGCAAGGAGGGACACAAGCGATGTTTCAGCCACAGTGATGGAGTGAGGGTCAATAATCCCTACCATAGAAGCGGCAGCAACAGAAACAATGCTGTAGGAAAATCAACGCTGGAGCACTCAAAGACCCCGCTAAGAAAGCCCTATTCAGCCTGCGCCTCACAAACAACCTGATGACTCCCAGTGATGCAGAGACACAGAGTGCCCACAGCATCTGGTCTGCACTCAAGGTCTCCATAATCAGCACCTGTGAAGAGACGCTCGGTCACTCGACCAGGAAACACCAAGACTGGTTCGACGAGAATGACCAGGAGTTCCAGGAGCTAATAAGCCACAAGCGCAAGGCATTCCTGATCTGGAAACAGAAACAGACTCGAGAGCAAGAAAGCAGCTCTACAGACGCCTGAAGGCCGAGGTCCAACAAAAAACTCGCGACCTAAAGAACAGATGGTGGGTGGAGAAAGCGCAGGAGATCCAGCAGCTAGCCGACAACCATGACATGCATGGATTCTTTAGTGCAGTCAAGACCATCTACGGCCCAAGCACCCAAGGCCCTACCTCACTGCGGGCCAAGAACGGAGAGGTAATCATCAAGGACAGAGAGGCAGTCAGTGCCCGCTGGAAGGTGCACTTCGAAGATCTCCTTAACCGCGTCTCTGTCTTCGACGCGAGTGTCCTCAACTCCATCCCACAGCATGCTACCCACCACCATCTCAGCACAATCCCAGCTCGGCATGAGGTTGAAAAGGCCACCCGACAACTGAAGAACAACAAGGCCTCAGGAGCAGATGGAATCCCCGCCGAGGCAATAAAGCATGGAGGAGAAGCACTACTGGCGTGAATTCATGAATTAATTTCTCTTATCTGGAAGGAGGAGAGCATGCCAGGGGATCTGAGATGCCGTAATTGTGACCATCTTCAAGAAAGGTGACAAGTCTGATTGCGGTAATTACAGAGGAGTTTCCCTGCTGTCTGCCACAGGGAAAGTCATCACAAGAATCCTCCTCAATCGCCTTCTCCCAGTGGCCGAAGAGCTCCTACCAGAGTCGCAATGCGGATTCCGCCCACTACGGGGCACAATGGACATGATCGTCACCGCACGTCAATTACAAGAGAAATGCAGGGAACAGCACCAACTGCTGTACATGGCCTTCAACACTGTCAACCGTGAGGGATTATGGAGTGTCCTCCTCAACTTCGGCTGCCCTCAAAAGTTTGTCACCATCCTCCGCCTGCTTCACGACGACATGCAAGCTGCGATCCTGACCAACGGTTCCACAACAGACCCAATTCACGTACGAACCGGGGTCAAACAAGGCAGTGTCATCGCACCAACGCTATTCTCGATCTTCCTTGCTGCAATGCTCCATCTCACCCTCAGTAAGCTCCCCACTGGAGTGGAGCTAATTTACAGAACAAACGGGAAACTGTTCAACCTCCGTAGCCTCCAGTCCCGATCCAAGGTCATCCCATCCTTATCGTTGAATTACAGTATGCAGACGACGCTTGCGTCTGCGCTCACTTGGAGATTGAACTCCAAAGCATCGCCAGAACCTTCACCGACGCGTACGAGAGCATGGGCCTTACACTAAACATCCGTAAGACAAAGGTCCTCTACCAAGCTGCCCCCGCCACACAGTACTGCCCCCCCCGATTATCAAAATCCACGACAAGGCCTTGGACAACGTGGACCACTTTCCATACCTCGGGAGCCTACTGTCAACAAGGCAGACATCGACGACGAAGTCTAACACCGCCTTCAGTGTGCCAGTGCAGCCTTCGGTCGCCTGAGGAAGAGAGTGCTTGAAGACCAGGACCTCAAACCCGGCACTAAGCTCATGGTCTACAGAGCAGCAGCGATACCCGCTATTATGTCCGTGTATAATTGAGACACGGACTGCAGGAGTTGGTTATAACAGGTCTTTACTGAATGGAGGCAACCTGGAACTACTATGCAAATGTTGCTACACAGGCTTATATACAGGGGTGGTCACTACTGGTACTGCAGTATACAGGGGCTGCAGAATATAGTTCCTTCTGCAAAGTACATACACTACAATTCCTCCCCTTTTAGCTAAACAGTACATAACATTCGATTAACAATGAAATAACATATTTACAATTACAGTTGCTAGATACATTAGTTGAAGTTAAGCAATTATAAGTTCAGTCTTTGAGGAGGCTTCCTGATTCCGTCTGGATAACGCCTCTTTGGGGTATCAGGTTCTCCTGGCAACGTTGAGTCGGGATCAATGTCGTTTGGTTCGTCTGCTTCCAATATCACCGATTCTGAGGTAGATGCAATTGGTACTTCGGTTTCATCGCCAGGTGTATCAGATCGTGGTGTGGAGTTGACGTTTCCCAGTGACTCTAGAATCTGGTCAGCATGGCGTCTTACAATAATCTCTCCAATGTCCACGGTATACATTAGAGGTCCTTGCCGTGTACAGATCCTTCCTGGCTGCCATTTCTCTGTGCGGTAGTCCCGGGCCAAAACTGGTTGACCTATCTTAAAACTCCTGGTCGGCCTTTCATTCATATTCTGAAACTGCCTGTTCTCCACATCTCTTCTGATGTTTGGCTTAACCAAATCCAAGCGGCATCGTAGTCTTCGATTGAAGAACATCATGGCTGGAGTTTGGTTGGTAACCGCATGTGTCGCATTCCGGTAGGCAAACAAGAAGTTATCCACCTTGTGCTGTAGGGGTATATCTTCATTACACATTGCCTTGACAACCTTCTTGAATGTTTGAACGAACCTCTCGGCCAATCCATTAGTGGCTGGATGATATGGGGCGGATGTGTAATGCTTAACACCATTGTTCTTTAAGAACCTCTGGAACTCTTCAGACACAAACTGTGGTCCATTGTCGGAGCAAATCTGTTCAGGCAGCCCATTCCTGGCGAATATGGTTCGTAAGACTGTGATAGTTTTTTCTGTGGTGGTTGAGGACATTTTTATTACCTCTGGCCACTTTGTTTTTAATTGCGGTGGATGCACATTGAGTCCATAAATGGACCAGCAAAATCAATGTGCACCCTTTGCCATGGAGATGAGGGCCACTCCCATGGATGTAGAGGGGCTTGTGGTGGGGCGTTTTGGACCTTCTGGCATCCTGTACAGCTCTTGGTCATCTCTTTGATTTCTCTATCGATTCCCGGCCACCACACAAACGCTCTGGCTAAGTTCTTCATTTTTACCCCTCCCAGATGACCCTCATGAAGCTCATTGAGCACTCTATCCTTCAATTTGGGTGGAATTACTACTCTGGATCCACACATCAAGGTTCCTCTGCACACTGACAGCTGTTCTCTTCTCAGCAAGAATGCTGGCAGCAGTGGTTCGCCATGTGCTGGCCATCCCTTCACCGTTAAATCATAGACCCTGGAGAGTGTCGGGTCATTTCGTGTTTCCTTTTCTATGTTTGCATTTGTCACAGGGAGACATTCGACTATGGTCGAGTGGAATATCTCCACTGGATCCACTGCAAGTTCTTCTTCCACCGTCGGCAACAGTAGGCGCGACAATCCATCAGCATTCCCATGCTGTTTAGTTCCTTTGTACTCGATGTCATATTGGTGTGCCCCTAGGAAAAGGGACCACCTCTGTAGCCGTTGTGCCGTCATTATCGGTACGCCCTTCTGAGGGTTGAAAATGGAGACAAGAGGTTGATGATCAGTAAGTAGAGTAAATTTCTGACCGTGCAGGTAGTGATTGAACTTCACCCCCCACACCAGGCTGAGGGCCCCTCTCTCAATCTGGGCATAGTTACGCTCGGCTGAAGTTAACTAGTGTGACGCAAAAGCTATCGGCCTCTCTGAACCATCAAGGAATTTATGTGACAGTACCGCCCCAATGCCGTAGGGAGACGCATTACACGCGAGTGATGGGTTGTAGTGAGCCAATACTTCTCTTGAAGTGATTAGGTCCTTACTGTTCTGAAAGGCCCGCTTACATTCATCGCTCCATTTCCATGCTACTCCCATTTGTAGTAGGGCGTTCAGTGGGTGCAGAATTGTGGACAAATTCGGCAAAAACTTATGGTAGTAATTCACCAATCCGAGGAATGACCTCAGTTGCGACACATTTTCAGGCGCTGGAGCCTTAACTACCGCTTCAATTTTGTCAGGGGACTTATGTAACCCCTCTTCATCAATCACGTGGCCACAATACGATATCTGTTTCTTAAAAAACTAGCACTTGGGGCGATTGGCCCGTAGCCCATGTTCACGTAGTCTAGTGAGCACCTGCTCTAGGTTGGCAAGGTGTTCACTGTCATCTTCACCTGTCACAAGGATGTCGTCCAAGTAACACTGAGTCCCTGGAATTCCTTGCAGGACTTGTTCCATCGCTCTTTGCCATATCGCCGGAGCTGATGCGACTCCGAATACCAGTCGATTATACTGGTAAAGACCTTTGTGAGTGTTTATCGTGAGATACTTCCTAAAGGATTCTTCAACCTCCATCTGCAAATACGCTTGTGCTAGGTCAATTTTTGTAAAACGCTTCCCTCCAGATAGTGAGGCGAAGATATCTTCTATCCTTGGAAGAGGATATTGTACTGTGTGAAGGACTGGGTTCACCGTCACCTTGAAGACCCCACAGATGCGAACCTTCCTTGGCTCCTCAGACTTATTGTTTAACGTTTTCTTCATGACAGGAATGATGGGTGTCGCCCACTCACTCCAGTCTACCTTAGATAACATGCCTGCATTCTCCAGATTCTCCAGCTCTGCCTCGACGGCTGGGCGAATTGCATATGGTACCGGTCTTGCTTTGAAAAACTTGGAAATTGCATTCTCTTCTATTTTTATCGAGGCGGTTACGCCTTTAAGAGTTCCCAGTTCTTGTTGAAATACCTCTTTGGCGTTAGCTAAGATTGTTGACAATCGTCCAGGAGTGACGTCGTCATCCTTTTTACCAGCCACCGTCAGTGCCTGAATGGAGTGCCAGTCTAAACTTATCTTTCTGATCCATTCACGTCCCAATAACGGTGGTCCACCATCTTGCAGTATGTACAGATACAATTTCTGTCTTTCCTTGCCGTTGTATTCGACAGGCACCCTTATTTATCCTCTGGGGTATACTTTTTGCCCCGTATACGTCTTCAAGACAATGGATGTCTCTTTCAAGGGTATGTGTGAGAATAGCCGCTCGTAGTCTTGTCGATTCATGACGGTTAGAGCTGATCCTGTCTCCAATTCCATTTTGACTTGGGACCCTGCTATCGTGAGGGTGACCCAAATGGTTCGGTGATCCTCTTTTGTGATTATGTTGTGAAGTTTGAGACAGCTTAGTCTCTTGTTCCCGGATTCACTATCGCTCATCTGGTCTTCGGAACTACTGTCCGTCATCTTTTGTACTTTCCTGTACGATTCCTTTGTAGCCTTTTTGTTGTCGTCGGTCTTCTTCCCAGACCTGCAAACTCGTGCAATGTGTCCCATCTTTCCGCATTGCCTGCATATTTTGTCCTTGGACCAGCAGTCCTTCTGGTCATGGGTTGTTCTGCCGCAGCGATAACATTTTGCCAATCCCCGTGTCATTTCGTGGGTGCCGTATTCCTGTGGCTTTTGCTGTATTTCTGCAGCTCCCCTTGCTGCTGCTTCATACGATACTGCCATGCTGAAAGCCTTATCTAGCGTCAGCTCTTTCTCTGAGAGTAACCTCTTCTGGGTTCCTTCACTCAGGAGTCCACAGACAAATTTGTCCCGTAAGGTATCTGCCAGTCCTGCTCCGAACTGGCAGTGCTTTGATAGCTTGCATAGTTCCGTAAGGTAATCAGCATTGCTCTCATCTTGATGCTGATTTCTCCTGTGGAATTTAAATCTTTCTGCTATCAGCAGTGGTGTAGGATTTAGGTGTTCCTGTAGGATAGCAACAATTTCGTTAAAACTCTTTGCCTTCGGTTTGGCTGGAGTAATCAGGTCCCGCAATAGGCCATACGTTCTTGCGCCCATTAAGTTTAGCAGTACCGATGCCTTTTTCTCATCGGCTACTTCGTTTGCCTCGCAATATACCTCGACTCTTTCCACATACGTGGTCCAGTCTTCTATTGCATTATCGAAGGCAGTGATATTGCCATACTTCGGCATCTTGGAAATCTAAAATGGCGCCTCCCGCGCTTTGCCTTCTTCCCCGCTGGATTAAGATGGCGCTGTTGCTGGCGTTTTATGCCTTGATGGTGACGCCCTATGGTCTTCGCGCACTTCCCCCCACGCTGCTGCTAACGCCGCTCTCCGCGGTTCCCGTGGCAAACTGCAGCTCCTCGCGGCTTTCTTCGCGTTTAATTTTTATTATTTCCCCGTCGTCGGAACAACGCTGCGGGACTCTTGCCTCCATCTACTCGGGTCTGTACGCTGCCCGGCTCCACCCTCTCTCTCTCTCTTCCCGACAACGCTGCTCGGCCCCGTTGCAAAGCCACCCGCTCGAGCTCTAGACCGCCGCAGCCCAGGATGGATCAGTGTACTACCTGCCACCGGCCCGCTTAGCTGAAGCACCATCAACAGGATAACCAAGCCCCGCTCTCGACAGCATCTCCTGCAAATCTTCAACTCCGCTGACTCAGAGGCAGATGTCCACGGTCGACGCCCGTTTCTTCTGTTTTTCTTCCTTCTGGCCTCGACCTCTGATAACTTCACTTCAGGGATGGATCCCCATGAGGTGGTGCAGACTGTAGGTAAGTTCGTATCTGCTCGTCGCCAGTATTATATCCGTGTATAATTGAGACACGGACTGCAGGAGTTGGTTATAACAGGTCTTTACTGAATGGAGGCAACCTGGAACTATTATGCAAATGTTACTACACAGGCTTATATACAGGGGTGGTCACTACTGGTACTGCAGTATACAGGGGCTGCAGAATATAGTTCCTTCTGCAAAGTACATACACTACACCCACCCTGCTGTATACCTCAGAGACATGGACCATGTAGAGCAGGCACCTCAAAGCATTGGTGAGGTACCACCAACGCTGCCTCCGCAAGATCCTGCAAATCCATTGACAGGATAGGCGCACCAACGTCCGTGTTCTTACTCAGGCCAACATCCCCAGCATTGAAGCTTTGACCATGCTCAATCAGCTCCGATGGATGGGTCACATTGTCCGCATGTCCGATACGAGACTCCCAAAAAAAAGCGCTCTACTCCCAGCTCCAACACAGCAAGAGAGCCCCAGGTGGGCAGAGGAAACACTTTTTAAGGACACCCTCAAAACCTCCTTGAAAAAGTGTAACATCCCCATCGACACCTGGGAATCCCTGGCCCAAGACCACACAAAGTGGAGGAGAAGCATCCGGGAAGGCGCCGAACACCTCGAGTCTCTTCACCGGGAGCAAGCGGAAGCCAAGCGCAGGCAGCGCAAGGAGCGCACATCAACCCAAGCACCCCACCCATCCACTCCTTCAACCACTGCCCCACCTGTGACAGAGACTGTAGGTCCCGCATTGGACTAATCAGTCACCTGTGAACACATTTTTAATGTGGAAGCAAGTCATCCTCGGTTCCGAAGGACTGCCTAAGAAGAAGAAAAGCTCTGAGGGAGACGAAGGTGGGGTAAGGTGCCAAGAGGAAGGTAGCTCCCTGTGCGTTGTTAGTTGTTGTCACCGCATGACAGTGAGAGCGAGTCTAAGAGGTGCATAGGCAGGATGCTGAAGTGATTCAGTGCAGAGACAGAGATGAATAGGTAAGGGTGCAAGGGAAGTAAGGGTAAGGTGGGATGTGGAGGAGCAGGCTTGGAATGCAGAGTGCTGGTGATGAGAAGAGAAGAGAGGCAGATTGAAGGCCAGTGTGATGGGATACTCACTTTTGATGTTTGCACAAGATCATTGAACCTTTTTCGGTACTGGATCCATGAGTGTGAACATATGGCCCTTGCGCTGACCTCCTGAGCAATGCGCAGCCAGGCTGCCTTGGTCTGCTGAGGAGGGAAGAGAATCTCCCTGCGCCCTCTGACAGCATCCACAAGAACATGCAGGGAGTCGTCATTAAATCGAGGAGCTGCCTTGCATATGGAAGAAGTCATTGCATCAAAATCAATTTCAATGAGTCCAGAAATCCACAAGAGAAAGGCTTAGGATGAATGGCCGCTTTAAAAGCAGCTGCTATGATGACATCATCAGAGGTGACCAGCCGACCCGATCGCACTCATTGGACTGGCCAGCGTGCCTCATTGAAATCAACAACCTCATTCATTCAAAATCCGACATCAGCAGCTGATCCCACCGGAAGCAGCTCCGGAACCCGCCCACCACCCAACCCGACTCCAATCCGCCTCAGGAATTAAAATCAAGCCCCACGTCTCATGCACCATTCTGGTTGTAGTGTATGTAACTGTTCTACCTTTAAGAGAACTATTGTATGTAACTGTCCACCTTTAAGGGAACTATTTTAGGTGTGGCACTACTTTATCCTGGCTGCTGTATACTGTAATACCGACGGTGACCACACCGGTATATAAGTGTTGTGGCAGAATTTATTGGGCAGATTCGCCCTGACCTTCGAATAGTAAAGTCCTGTTTAAGTTACTCTTGTAGTCTGTGTATTACTTCGCTATACAACCCACAGACTTTACAGTGGCGACGAGTTCGATCTTACCCTGCGGCAACAATACTTCTGAAGAAGTAAACGAGCGTCGAAAAGAGGCACCCGCCCTCGTCGTTTTGCTGAGAGAAAACTCGAGTCTGCAGACCAAGAAAGGAGGAAGATTTCAAACACGAAGTCTTCCATCAGCAACAGGCACGGATTGTCCCTTCTGCCACGGTGGTGAGTGAGCCGATCAACACGAGAAGCAAGTCGGCCACGGTGACTGTGAGTAAAGGGAAAATAGAAACAAATAAACGATAAACGGAGGATAAGGGCGGTGCACTCGACCACGGTCGAGGGGGAAAGGAGCCGGACAGAAGTCGGGCCCAGAGGCGCTGAGACTGGGGCAGCGTGGAGCAGAAGCCGCGGTACAAGCGGGCGGGGGAGCGTCGTGAGACGGCTAGACCGCGACGGCAAAAAAGGCCGGACAACTACCGCGACCACGAGGCGCTGCGACCGGGATCGTAAGGCGCGGGAAGATATAAAAATAAATAAGCCATGGGGAACTCAACCGCAGCCGGGGAGGAAAGCACCGGACTGCGAGAAGCTGGGAGGCGCGATTGGGGTGAAAAAGGCCAGACAGTGATTGAGGCCACGAAGCGCTGTGACCGGATCGTAAGGCGCGGGACGATATAAAATAAATAAATCGCGGAGAACTCAGCTGCAGCCGGGGAGGGAAGCACCGGACTGCGAGAGGGCTGGGAGGCGCGATTGAGAGCCGCGCGAGCGGGAGAGACAGAGCCCGAGTGAGAGCCGCGTGAACGGGAGAGACAGAGCCCGAGAGAGAGCGAGCGGGAGAGACAGAGCCCGAGGAAGACTGAGCGAGATCCAGCCCAGCGGCTGAAACCGTTCGCCGTCAACGGGTTGTACCCAGAGCCGGTTGCCCGGCCGAGAGAAGGGAACGCGCTGAAGCCGAAGCACAGGCTGCGAACCCCGAAAGCCAGCGGCCGTCGCCCGAGGGAAAAGCTTACCCCTTCCGCCAGGGGAAGAAAAGCGGGAACCGCCATCTTGAAAGTGGGCGGGGAAAGAGGAGAAGCGCGGGAAGCCGCCAGTAGGCGGAGAAAAAGACAGAAGCGGGAACCGCCATTTTGAAAAGGCGGGGAAAGAAGATAAGCGCGGGGAAACCGCCATCTTGAAAAAAAAATTTTTTTTAAAAAGAGTTAAAGAAATGTTTCGTTGTTGTTTATCAGGGAGGTGAAGATGCCTAAGCATGGTAACATCAACGATTTCGATTCCGAGGTAGAAGATTGGGCCACGTATGTAGAACGCATTGAGATATATTGTGAGGCCAATAAAATAGAGGATGATGATAAAGCTATAACCTTGCTAAACTCGATGGGGGCGAAGACATACGGGCTATTGAAGCATCTTCTAGCACCAGTTAAACCGGCGGATCAAACCTTCGATAATATTGTTGCTGTTCTGAAGGATCACTTGAACCCCACACTGCTGATGTTGGCGGAACGATTCAAATTTTATGCGAGAACGCAACGGAAAGAGGAAAGCAACGCGGAATACTTGGTCGAACTGCGTAGGCTAGCGAAATACTGCCAGTTTGGAGGAAATCTGACAGAGGCATTGCGAGACAAGTTCGTGTGTGGGTTGTCGAAGGAAGGAACGCAAAAGCGACTGCTCGAAGAGAACGACCTTACACTGGATAGGGCTGTCCTTATTGCAGCATCACACGAAGCCGCAGCGAAAGGAACTGCGGAAATGCAGCTGAAGGTAGCGGTCCTCAGTGTGGATCAAATTACTTCGGGTGCAACGAAATGTTATCATTGTGGGAAGACAACACACGACCAGAACCAATGCTGGTTTAAAAACCAGGACTGTAGGAAATGTGGCAAACTGGGTCACATAGCCAAAGTATGCCGGTCAGGGAAGAAGACCAACAACCAAAAAAAAAAGCCATCACAGGAAAAGTACAACAAAGTACACAAGGTGGTTGAGAAGAGTTCAGATGAACAGAATTCGGATTCAGACCCAAGCGGCCAGGAACTGGGTAGTCTGAGAATTCATAATGTGAGTAAGGAAGCTGACCTACAAACTATCTGGGTCATGCTAAAAATAGCCGGAGTCCAAGTGAGAATGGAATTGGACACTGGATCAGCCCTATCAGTCATAAATCGAAGGGATTACAACCGGCTATTCTCACATATACCCTTGAGAGATACCAAGTTCGTATTGCAGACATACACGGGGCATAAAGTATACCCCATGGGAAAGATAAGAGTCAAGGTGAGAGACAGGGGCAAAGAACACCCCGGAATGGACTTATACGTATTACCTGAGGGAGGACCACCACTTCTAGGACGGGAGTGGATCAAGAAAATAGACATGGAATGGCACTACCTCAAAGCAATAACGAGTGAGGACTCGGGGCAGACAATCAGCTCAGACTCTGAAACGGATGACGATAAGACCAGCCCAAGCATGAAAGACAAGTCTAAAATGAACTTGCTGACTAAGGTTGGTAGAACAAATGTGGGCCTAAAGGCTTATGCTCCAGAGGAGAACAAAGCTTCAGAACAGAATTCCTCTGAACAACAACAACATAGCTTGACAGAGAATTCTGAGTCTGTTCAAGTTACAGACATATATATTACTGAGGAACATCGAGCTCGAACGCAAACTTATTTCAGATTACGACAGCAATTAGAACAATTGAATTGCCGTCTCGAGCAAGAGATGAAAGCAATGAAAAAGTTCTATGATACCGAATGGGAGAATCTGGAAAGACAACAGAAGCAGCTGGGGAAGAAAAGGGAGCAGGAGCACACAAACCGTCTGCACGAGGAGGCCAAATGAATCAAAGCTGATTCGGCTTCTGAAGGGGCGTGCTCCAATCCGGTGGAACAAGATGTGCCGCAACTGAAGGCGCTGGTTAGCAGGTTGCAGGCAGAAAAAGCTGAGTTGGTCGACATGACTTCCGAGCTCCTACTGAAGTTGGGTGCAGCATCACCGGACGATTCATTTGTGGAAATTCGAATGATGGGGGCTGCGGATGATGGCGAAGTAGAAGCAGCAAAGGAGCCCCAGGACAAGGTTCTAAACAGCCCTGCAGCTAATGGAAAAGGGATGAGGACAGAAGAGTTAACAGTCAGCCAACTCCTCCAGGGCAAGGTTATAAACAGCCCTGTAGTTAATGGAAAAGGGATGATGGCAGAAGAGTTAACAGTCAGCCAACTCATTCATATGCTGAGGGATAAAACTCTAAAATGGGAAAAACTTAAATACGAGCCTCAATCTTCAAAGGGAAGGGAGCTCTCAAAAGTCATTGGAAGAGCTGAGGTGGCAACCCAGACTGAGAAGTCTGCAGCAGAACAGCCCTTGGATGGCAAAAGTATGCTGACGCACGGCAATGTAGAACAACAGAATACTGAAACAGCTACTTCAGTAGAGGGATTGAATAGTCCGATCAATCAATCTCCGAATGAAGTTGAAGTATTGAAATCACAAATGAGGCCATTAGTAAAAGACTTGCAGGAAGCCCAGAAAAAGCGGGATGAATCTGAACGCATGATGAAGTCTCTTCAGGACAGATGTCGGGATTTGGAACAAAAGTCGGCTAACGTCCAGCTGGGTAAGGGGGAAATAGAAGACCCTCTCGCGGGCCTAGCTCAGGACGACACCGAATATTACCATGATCTGTTGAGTGACACTGAATATTACGAGGACCTGGTCTGCCCAGCTTGTGCCGAGAACTCCCAAAGTGCCGAAATCAGGATGAATCACTTAAAGTCTAAGGAACATAGGGAGATGGTGGCGTTACAGCTGGCAGCTGACAATGGAGCCCCGAGAGTCTCCAAGAAGCAAAAAAGGAAAAGACGAAGCAGAAGATGATAACCATCTGAACCATTATTACCTCTACCCGATCACACATGTGGTCCCCCGAACGGAGCCAAATCAGTTGGAAAGTAGGAAAATTTCCCAAGGCAATCCAACTGTTTTTTGTTTGTTTTAAAAAGTCAGCAATGCTGGTTCAGAAGTGATGGAAGTAAAGCTGTTAAGTCTAGGGAAGGACTATGGGATGAGTCCCTCTAGCAAGGTGACCCGACTACACCACGGAGGCGTGGTCCGGACCGAGTCAAGATGATCAGAGACTGAATCTGTGAACTGTTTCCGCAGAGACTACCTCTGTGAACTGTTGTAACATGAAGTTGGATATGTTATGTTAATGGGGAATAAGTATGTTGTAAGCTAAAAAGGGAGGATTGTAGTGTATGTAACGTTCTACCTTTAAGAGAACTATTTTAGGTGTGGCACTACTTTATCCTGGCTGCTGTATACTGTAATACCGATGGTGACCACACCGGTATATAAGTGTTGTGGCAGAATTTATTGGGCAGATTCGCCCTGACCTTCGAATAGTAAAGTCCTGTTTAAGTTACTCTTGTAGTCTGTGTATTACTTCGCTATACAACCCACAGACTTTACACTGGTCACCCACATCGAAAGGGAAACGTTATTGGCGAGGGTTCAGTGAGCTTTACAAGATTATTACCAGAACTTACAAAATAGAGCTTTGAGGAAAAGGTGAGCCGAGGTGACCCTGGGTGAACCTAAATGCGTAAGGGGAGACTTGATAGAAGTTTTTAAGATTATGAAGGGATTTCATCAGTTGGAAACAGATACATTTTTCTGATGTATACTGAATTCCAGAACTAGGGGAATAGATAAGGAAATAGGCAACTCAAACAAAGTTTGTTTAGCAAAGGGTTGGTGAATATATGGAACAAGTTTTCAGTGTAGGTGAGTAAAAGGGAAATACACATGTTCCTTTCAAAGGATCATGATTATTAGTAATTGTTAATCTTTGGACCAGAAGAGACAAAAGAAAAGCAATCTCTTTATAAGAACTGGCATCACAAAGTGTGCAACCAAACAAAAATGAATGCAATCATTGTAAACAGAAGTTGGTTATGGTATATTAATATTCTTTAATCATATATACATATCATACTTCATTAAAAAAAAATGAATATACTGTACATGATTGTCTTTCCAACATGTGCTATATATCAATATAATTCCCAGTAGGGCCTTCTTTCTATGCTGTCTTCAATAGAAGATATTCAGAGCCTATTCTATCTACTACTTCATTCATGCTCTGTATGACAGTCACATATAGCAGATTAATCATGAAGATATTTTGCATGTGGAGCCATAATTTTTTTGAAAATCAGAAGGAAATGGATAGTGTAGCGCTTTTAACTTAAGAGAAATATTTCCAGTAGCTAAAAAAAAATGTTTTTTGCAAAAAGTTAAGCAAAATCTCTGTCAATGCTACAGTACAGATGGATAGAACACTTGGATTCCTACTTGGCATGCCTGAATGCTCAATCATTGAGTTAGTGAAGGTTCTCCTGCTGTAATGTAATAAATACTGGCATGTTGTGATTGTGATCTTTGTGAGAGGAATATCAATTGGCATTGTGAAGCGCCTTGGGATGTTTTACTACATTAAAGGCGCTGTATAAATACAAGTTGTTGTTGTTGATTCTGATTCCAAGCTAACCTGTCGATGCCAGAAATCTTGTCTAGAGACTTTCTTTATGTTAGGCCTGTAGTTTGTTGGTAGCTAAACTTGCCTTAGAAGGCTTCTTAGCTGGGAACTCTTGGCAAGAATTGAAAGCAAGGCTAGCAATATAAACTCAGCTGGAAGCTGCGTGGCCGCACAGCGGTCTAGAGGTCCCGCGCAGGCCACTTGCTGGCTTCACAATGGGAAAAACTGCACATGCGTGGAAATCTGAATGGGCCCACATCTCGTTAAAGGGGCCACGTGCCCCAAAAAATTAGAAGGAACATTGATCACAACATATCATTTTGTAAGCCTGATTTTAAATCTCCAAGATAAGGAAATCATTGCTTCAGAGGTATAAGCAGTTAGCTCTCAAGTTCCCTTTCTGATCCCTGTGTTTTTTCGTGTTGCTTTATACAACTTTATCTGTAAACTTGGCAGATCATATATAACTTCAATATCAAATATACACTGGAATTTTTCCACAAAGGTGTTGTCTTTATCGAGCCTAAATCTCATTGTCCACAAAATTATGGTGTCATCTTGACATAAGTGATCAAAAGTCATTAGCAGTTCATCCAAGAATGGGTGACTGTAAACAACATCAGTGGCCATAACATAATCATAACGACAAGCACTTTTGGGGAAAGTTTTCTCCAAATCTACTCCCCATCTAAGTTCTCTGACCTGTGGCTGATATTTGCTTCTCATTTTTGTATTTCGAGATATATTGTACTCTAAGTTGCCCAGTAAATGAGGCAGGTCTGTGGCAGTCACGTAGGAACCTGCAAAAATTAGGAATGTATATTTAGCAAGCAGGTAGATAGCATCATCAAAAAAAGTGCAATATGATAGGATCAATTAGGGACATTACTCAGTTTGTACACAGTAAGATCTCATATTATATAAGGAGGTATATATTTTATATTGAAATACACCCTTTGTATCGAAATTGTATATATACTATAGTGTCATTTTACACATACACACATCTAGCAGGAGCCTCAATCACCACAAGGCTTATTGGGAAATTGCAGACGTGCTCCTTACAACTTCTTACTCTTTAATTTTCACAAACAAAATTTGTGGAATCGTGCCTGTGATTTCCTAGTGTGTACTAATGCCGGTGTACAGAGGTGTACATTTGTAAAATGTTGTCCTCATTTACTTAAACATGGACATCATCAAGTACTGGCTGTATGTAAGGAGTACTCAATTAGTTTAAGGGTTCATGGGGTTGCAGGTAATATATTAGCATGGATAGAGGATTGGTGAAAGGATAGAAAACAGAGTAGGAATAAACGGGTCATTTTCAGGTTGGCAGGCTGTAACTAGTGGGCTGCTGCAAGGATCAGTACTTGGGCCTCAGATATTTACAATCTATATTAATGACTTAGATGAAGGGACTGAGTGCAATGTATCCAAGTTTGCTACGATACAAAGCTAGGTGGAAAAGTTAGCTGTGAGGAGGACACAAAGAGGCTGCAAAAGGATATAGACAGGTTAAGTGAGTGGGCAATAAGGTGGCAGATGGAGATTAATGTGGGAAACGTGAGTTTATTCACTTTGGTAGGAAGAATAGAAAAACAGAGTATTTTTTAAATGGTGAGAAGCTATTAAATGTTGGTGTTCAGATGGATTTGGGTGTCCTAGTACACGAATCACAGAAAGTTAACATGCAGGTACAGCAAGCAATTAGGAAGGAAAACAGTATGTTGGCCTTTATTGCAAGGGGTTGGAGTATAAGAGTAAAGAAGTCTTGCTACAATTGTACAGGGCTTTGGTTAGACTACACCTGGAGTACTGTGTACAGCTTTGGTCTCCGTACCTAAGGAAGGAAATACTTGCCTTAGAGGGGGTGTGACGAAGGCTCACTGGATTGATTCCTGGGATGAGAGGGTTGTCGTGTGAGGAGAGATTGAGTAGAATGGGCCTATACTCTCTGGAGTTTAGAAGAATGAGAGGTGATCTCATTGAAACATATAAGATTCTGAGGGGAATTGACGGTAGATGCTGCGAGGCTATTTTCCCTGGCTGGAGAGTCTAGAACTAGGGGTCATAGGGGGGGAATATTAACCTAAAAAAAAAGAGGTGGGTTGGGAGCATGGGGGTAGTTAAAGTGGTAAAAATGTGAATCCCAACCTGAACACACCTTCAACCCGCCCACTTCCGCTTTTAGGGAGGTGGGCTGTCTTTTTAAATATTATAATCAGGCTGGAAGCCTCGTCTTTAACCTCCATTTTAAGTTTAACAGTAGCTACATAGGATATATGGCACAGAAACAAGAGAATTAAAGTGACAGGCGACTGGAAGCTCGGGGTCACCCTTATGGACTAAACGGAAGTGTTCCGCAAAGCGGTCACCCAATCTGCGTTTGGTCTCCCCAATGTAGAGGAGACCGCATCGTGAGCAGCTAATACAGTATACTAGATTGCAAGAAGTACAAGTAAATTGCTGTTTCACCTGGAAGGGGTGTTTGGGGCCCTGGACAGTGGGAAGGAGGGAGGTAAAAAGGCAGGTGTTGCATCTCCTTTGCAGAACACCTCCGTTCAATCCGTAAGGGTGACCCTGAGCTTCCGGTCACCTGTCACTTTAATTCTCCGCTCCACTCCCACTCTGACCTCGGTCTCTTACACTGTTCTAATGAAGCTCAACGTAAGCTCGAGGAACAGCACCTCATCTTTCGAATAGGCACGTTACAGCCTTCTGGACTCAACACTGAGTTCAACAATTTCAGACTATAACCCCCCATTTTTTCAGGCGGCAGCTGTTTATGATTCTGCCATCCCCATTTGCAACATTTAACCACTCCTGTCTTGCATTCTAGCACAGACCGTTCCTTAAGTTCCTTCCTCCCCTCCCCCGCCCCCCTTCCCTGCCTCTGCACCTGCTTAAAATCTGTTATATTTCCAATTTTTCCCAGTCCTGAAGAAGGGTCTCCGACCTGAAACGTTAACTTTGTTTCTCTTTCCACGGATGCTGCCTGGCCTGCTGAGTGTTTCCAGCATTTTTTGTTGTTATCTCCAATTCCTGCACCAAGGCCTCTCAATCTGGCTGGCTGCAGGTGGGAAACAGAAGACTTTGCATTCTAATCAGGCCCTGCTGTTTTATTCAGCCGGGCCTGCGGGAAGCCCGTTCTCCCCAAAACCTGCTCCCAACCCGCCTTCCCCATTAAAATTTAGCCCATAGTCTCAGGATAAATGTTTGGCCATTTAGGACTGAGATGAGGAGAGATTTCTTCACTCAGGGTTGTGAATCTTTGGAATTCTCTACCCAAAAGGCTGTGAATGCTCAGTCGTTGAGAATATTCAAGGCTGAGATTGCTAGATTTTTGGACTCTAGGGGAATCAAGGGATATGGGGATCGGGCGGGAAAGTGGAGTTGAGGTCGAAGATCAGCTATGATCTTATTGAATAGTGGAGCAGGCTCGAAGGGCCGAATGGCCTACTCCTGCTATTATTTCTTATGTTCTTATGTTTAACAGGTGATTTGCTGACCAAAATATTGGTGAGTCTGGAGTCCAAGGTTCCCAAACAATTACAAGCAGGTTGAAATTGAACCATGCTATAGTATCACTAGCATATTAGCGCATTTGTTACTGAAATCTCGTGCCACAATTTCAATGCAAGAATCTGCTATGAATGCAATTAAGTTACATTCATTCTCTTTGGTGAATTCAATTTCAAATTTAAGAATGGTATTTACTGTTCGAATATTTAAGTAAACCTACACATTAAATTTTTTTTTAGCAAGAGATAATTTTAATAAAACAACTATTCATTTCTTTTTTCTTTTACAGTTAGATGTAATAGCTTGGAACTTCTGCAGACCTTTTTGAGGGGGCAGAAGTGCGGTGAGGCAGAGCTTCTGACTGCCACTTTCACCTGCCAGTGACCTTTTCCCAAATGCTGCAGACAGCATCATTTTGGTAATAATTTTGAATACCTCTATTAAATCTCCCCTTAACCTTCTCTGCTCCAAGGAGAACAATCCTAGCTTCTCCAGTCTCTCCGTGTAACTGAAATCCCTCATCCCTGGTACCATTCCAGTAAATCTCATCTGCACCCTCTCGAAGCATTGACATCCTTCCTAAAGTGCGGTGCACGAGATTGACCACAATACTCCAGCTAGGGCCTAACCAGTGTTTTATAAAGGTTTAGCATAACTTCCTTGCTCTTGTATTTTAGGATTCTATTTATAAAGCCTGTATGCTTTTTTTTAACAACTATATCAACTTGTCATGCCACCTTCAAAGATTTGTGTATGTGAACTCCCAGGTCTCTCTGTTCCTGCGCTCTCTTTAAAATTGTACCATTTAGTTCCTTCCAAAATGCACTTCTCTGTATTAAATGTCATCTGCCATGTGTCTGCCCATTTTCCAGTCTGTCTATGTCCTCCTGAAGTCTGCTACTATCCTCCTCACTGTTTAGTACATTTCTGAGTTTTGTGTCATCTTCAAACTTCAAAATGATGCCCCCTATACCCAAGTTCAGGTCATTAAAATACATCAAAAAGAGCAGTGGTCCTAATACTGACCCTTGGGGAACACCTCTGTATACTTCCCTCCAGTCTGAAAATCAATCGTTCACCACTACTCTCTGCTTTCTGTCTCTTAGCCAATTTCGTATCCATGCTGCCACTGGCCCTTTAATGCCAAGGGGTTCAATTTTGCTAACAATGCTATTATGTAGCACTTAATCAAACGCCTTTTGAAAGTCCATCTACACTTCAACGCACTACCCTCATGAATTCTCTCCATTACTTCATCAAAGAACGCAATCAAGTTTGCCAGGCACGATTTGCCTTTACCAAATCCGCGTTGGCTATCATTTATTAACCCATATTTTTCCAAGTGACTATTAATTTTGTCCCAGATTATGTCCCCGTAAGTTTCCCCACCACCGATGTTAGACTGACTGACCTGTAGTTGCCGTATTTACCCCTCTCCCAATTTTTGAACAGGGGGGTAACATTTGCAACCTTCCAGTCCTCTGGCAGTGCTCCCATATCTAAGGAGGATTGAAAGATTGTGGCCAGAGCCTCCGCAATTTGCATCCTTACTTCACTCAGCAACCTAGGATGTATTCCATGTGTGATCTTTCTACTTTGAGCGCTGCCAATCCTTTAAGTACTTCCTGTTATGTTCATAAATAAGTAGACGTTTTCATTATGAACAGCTAGCTTGAGCTAGTCATTTATTTAGCCATGTGGACTAGTGAACAGCATCCATCTTGACCACTGCCTTGTGGGTAGCCCTCTACTTAAACATACAGCTCCACCTAGTGTACCATTCTAGAATGACATGTTACTGATCATTACATCCCCCTTTCTTTGAGGTTAAACACAATCAATATCAATCAATCATAACGACATAAACATCTTCACAACAGTCAACACATTTTCAAAGCTTTGCTTTATGAACTCTAAGCTTTTCATTCTTTTATCATAGTTTTATTTGTGCTCAAAGATTAAGTCTATCAGGCTTTTTTACTTCACGTGTGGATCTTCTCAGCACAGGTAAGTCTGATGTGTTTTCATGAGAGCCTGTATGTGTGTTTGTGTTAGGTTGTTCTGGTGGTGAGTGACAAGATTCAGTTGCGGCATTGTCATCGATTTGCTCTTGGATGGTTTCTTGTGTTTTCAGGAGGGAACGGCGGTTCCTCCTGAGAATCTGTCCTTCCTCAGTTCTAACAGTGTATGACCTTAGTCCTACTTCCTCAAGAACTGTAGCTTTCCTGTTCCATGCATCTGGATCCTCAATCCTGACAACATCATCCCTTGTCAATGGTTTCAGAGTTTCAGATGACTTGTCATAGTATGATTTCTGTTTTAGCTTTAACAGTTGAAGTCTCTGTCTCAGTTCCTTACTCTGCTTTTCTTTTGCACAGCAGGGTAGCATGGTGCGCAACTTGCGACCCATTAGGAGTTCAGCAGGTGAAGAACCAGAGTCTAAAGGTGAGGCTCGGTAGCTCAGCAGGGCGAGATAAGGAGCAGACTTGCTTTCTATTGCTTTCTTTAGTAGCTGTTTGAGAACTTGAGCACCTTTCTCTGCCTTACCATTTGACTGAGGATACAGAGGACTGGATGTGATGTGTTGAAAGTCATAATGTGCTGCAAACTGTTGCCACTCCTTACAGCTGAAGCATGGACCATTGTCGCTAACGGCAATCCTGGGAATTCCATGTCTGGCGAAGATGGATTTAACATGCATTATGACACTGCTTGCTGATGTGCTTGAGAGCAGTGCCATCTCAGGATAATTAGAATAGTAGTCAATCACTAATAGATAGTCTTTACCATTCAAATGAAAAAGGTCCATACCAACCTTTTGCCAAGGTGCTTTTGGTAAGTCAGCTACTATCATTGGTTCCTTTGCTTGTTTGTTTTGGTGTTTCTGACATGTCTCACATTTGCCTATCATGTTCTCAATGTCCTTATTTATGCCAGGCCAATAAACAGTGTCTCTTGCTCTCCTTTTGCATTTTTCAATTCCGAGGTGTCCCTCATGAATCCTTTTGAGCATGTCTCGACGTAGAGCCTGTGGAATGACTATTCTGTTCTGTTTTAGTAATAGTCCACTTGCGACACTCAATTCTGACCTGATGTGAAAGTACTTTGGACAGGAACCTTTTGGCCAACCATGATGAATGTTCTCTATTACTGTTTGTAACGCTGTATCTTTTATTGTTTCTTCTGCTATTTGCTTTGATTTTGTGTCTGACACGGGCAGCGCAGAAGTGACCATACTCACATGAACATCCACGTCTTCTTCAGTAGAGCTCACATGACTCATTGTGGGTGCTCGGGATAGTGCATCTGCTAACACTATGTGTTTGCCTGGTGTGTAGATCAGTTCAAAGTCATATCTTTGCAGCTTCATCATGAGTCGTTGAATCCTTGGAGACATCTCATTCAGGTTCTTTTTTATGGTGGCAACCAGTGGGCAGTGGCCTGTCTCAACTGTGAAGGTGGGAAGTCCATATATGTAGCCATGGAACTTTTCTAGTCCAACTACCAAGCCTAGACATTCCTTTTCAACCTGGGCGTATCGACACTCAGAATCAGTCATAGACCTGGAGGCATAGGTTTGTGACCGATCTGAAACTGAAAGCACAGACATGTAATTTCTCTGAGCTGAAATCATCCATGATTCGTGACCAGATTGTGTTTGGTATCTGGTCACGCAGGGGTGCTGGAACTCTCCATGGAGCATGTACCACTGGCTGAGCATCCTCCTTTAGCTGGATCTTGTAAGTGAATGGTAGAACTCCAAATCCTTTGAACACATCCTGGAAATTACTCACTACAGAATCCACTGAGTCATCTGGTCTGCTTATGGCACAGTTTATACGGTAGACTCTCTTGACCAGTTCGAAGTCCTCACAAGCTTTGTCACCTAGTAGTGAATCAAGTCCTTCAGCCACAACAGAAAACATGAGATGATGCATTTTGTCTTTGACTGTCACTTTAAGTCTGCATACACCTAAGCTATCTATTTTCTGTCCATTATAGTTCTTCAGTAGTACTGACTTTTTCTGTATTTTGGGCTTTTCTTTCATATTTTTAATGTCACTCATACTGATTAAGTTTGCTTTTGCCCTAGTTTCAAAGTAACTAATGCTCCATTTACCTGCAGTGACATTATCCATTTGTCCTCTTTTACTGCATTAACTTTATGTTCAGCATTGTCCATTCCTGAGGGCTGCACATTTTCTGTATTCTTTTCTATATTGTCACATGACACCATTCCTACAAAAAATGTCTCGCTTAAATCAGTGTCCTCAATCACATTGACTTGTTGCCCTTTCTTTGTTTTTACTTTTGAAAAGCATTGTTTGGCAAAGTGATTCTTTCCATTACATTTTGTGCATGTTTTTCCAAATGCTGGGCATTGTCTTGACTGGTGCTGGTAACCACAGCGTTTACAATTAAAAATTCCATCCTCCGATTGCTTTGCATTTCTGTTCTGTCCACGTTTCTTCCCTTTGTAGGACACAGCACCGACAGCAGCACAGTCACTCATTACAGTCGCATCATTATTAATTTCACTGAAAGTCTTCATGTGCTTCTGAGCTAGCTCACTGGCATGGCATATTTTCACAGCATTCTCCAATGTTAGTTCGGTTTCGCTCAACAAACGTTCCCTGACTTTTTTATCATGAATACCAAACACAATCTGGTCACGAATATTGGATGATTTCAGTTCAGAGAAATTACATGTCTGTGCTTTCAGTTTCAGATCGGTCACAAACCTATCAATCTTAATATCTTTAGTCATCCAGAGAGCTCTAGCTTTGGATGCCCTTCCTTTCCCCCTTGGAAGAATGTGCTTAGTCTGTACCCGAACTATCTCCTCCTTGAAGGTCTCCAACTACTCATTTATTGTTATCTGCCAATCTTTGTTTCCAATCCACCTGGGCCAGATCCCTTTTCAACTCACTGAAATTAGCCCTCTTCCAGTTGAACATCTTCACCTTTGATATTTCCTTGTCCTTTTCCATAACTACTCTAAACCTAATGACATTGTGATCAAATGCTCTTCCGCTCCACTTTATTCCCCAGAACTAGTTCCAGCAATGCTTACTTCCTCATAGGGCTGGAAACATACTGATCAAGAAAGTTCTCCTGTAGGTAGTCCCAGAACTCCTCCTCCTCCTTGCCCTTTACACTGTTTGTTCCCCAGTCTATATTAGGATGATTGAAGTCCTCAATTTTCACTACTCTAATGTTTTAATGGCTTTCTAAAATTTGCTTGCAGATTTTCTCCTCCATTTCTTTCCTACTATTTGGTGGTCTATAGTATACATCTACTCCTTAACTCTAACGAAATATATTCTGGGGGGATTTTAACCCCCAAGAACGGGTGGGTTGGGATGGTGGGGTTAAAATCTTTTGAGTTTTAGAGCGGGAGCACAACCTGGCTCCAACGTGCCCACTTCCGGGTTTAATGAAGGCATGTTTAGATGCTGGCAAGAAATCTTCTCGCTGCAGTCAGGGAATTAATAATTGCAGGTGGGCGGGTAGTTATTGCTGCAATTAACATCTTTAAGAGACGTTAATGGGGTCTTTTAAAATTATTTTTAACTTGGCTCCAAATTTAACTAGTGCAGCATGGGTTTCCTGGGGCTCAGGAAACGGACCAGGGAAATGGAGGCGAGCTTGAGCAGCAGTTCAGGTGGGTATTTAAACTTGTAATTTTCCCATCTGGATAAAAGCTCACATTACAGCTGGTGTCTCAATTCCCTCTGGCAAATATTTGGCAAAGAGCGATCGCGTGGATACAGCTTTTTTCAAACTTTGAGGATTTCAAATTGACAAGATCAGGATGGGAGGTGCCTCGTTAGTGTTTGATAGTCTTCCTCTTCTGATGCGCTATCACCATCCACGGCAGTGACGACGTGCTGTGTTGGGATCAAAATGTGCACAGGAGAGAGGAGGACAGGGAGAGGGGGGCGAGGTTGAAGGAGGCATTACCCACATCACAGGGTTTACAGACAAAGGCTCAGCTTCCTTGACCTCTCTGAAGAGCAGTGCTTCCACAGGCTGAGGTTGTTATGTCAGGTGGTGGCAGACATCAGCAACTTCCTACAGGAGGACCTGTTCCCTGCTGGACCTGGTGGCCATGCATTATCAATGGCTGTGAAAGTGACCACCGCCTTCAAATTTTTTGCCTCCAAATCCTTCTAGGGTACTATTGGAGACATAACCAGGACCTCCCAGTCGGCTGCACATAAATGCATAAGGCAGGTCCCTGATGACTTGTTTGCCAGGGTCGACAATAATGTAAATTTCCTCTGTGATGACAATAGTCAGAATGAGTGGGCGCTCAGATTTGCATCTCTGGCTGGATTCCCCCAGGTACAGGGAACCATCGACTTCACACGTGGCAATCTGAGCATCGCTACCGCAACCAGGACCTTCTTGCTCAGTGCCCACATCTCCCTGTGGTAAAATGCTCTGAGACAGTACTTTGTTTGAGGAACACTATATGAATGTAAGACAATATTTTAAAAGATGGCCTTTACTCACCAAGTATACTAGCAACAATTGACACCAGTCCTGTTCCTGATCCTATTTCAATTACATTTTTATCAACGAGACTATTCTCTTTTTGGCTATGTTCCAGGTAATAACACAACACCAAGGCCTGTGTGATGCAGCAATAGAAATAGGAGTTAGTTTCTTTTATGCAGTTTAACATATTTTATTCTATGGCCGGCAGTGGTATTTTTATTTCTACTTCAAATTCACTCACTGTTAACAAAGACCTGGAAATGACTTTTGCTGACACTCATGGACAAGTGCTTTACATTTCCGAATGACATTCTTCTGCTCGCTGTTTTATCAGATGCTTAAATCCATTTAAAATAGTGGACAGAAGAATGTCATACAAACACATTAAGCATTTGGCCACTGATATCAGAAAAAGTAATTTCTAAGCCATATTGCTTTACAACAGACAACAGTGCTTACCGATGGCCATACATATGCACCATAGCAATCAGTGGCCTCTGTAATCTTGATTTCAAATCCTACAAATTGAAAGCACTCCCAGGATGTGCTTTTGAAAACATTTGGCACCCATCGTCTTCTCATGATTTCTGATGATATATGTTCATCTTCAGTCTTTTCTGAAGAAAATGAAAAATCTTAAATATTACAAAGAAAAAATATGAATGAACATTCTATGGATTGTAATTGATGCTACTTATTTAACCCCAAAGAGACATCTGGGAGTGTAAACACTAGTGAAAAATGTTAGTGTAATAAAAATGATCACTTTTCCAGTGTCAGAATTTGATTTCATTTTAATTTTGCACATCTATTTAAATCATGTATTAAAAGTCTTGCATTTAACATACACTTTCTATTTGTCACATTTGCTTCCTGCTGTCACACTTCTGACTTCACTTTTACCATCACATATGAAACCAATCTACACTTCATAAAGTAAACGAGCGACACTCAGAACTGGTGAGGCAGCTAACATATAAATCAAAAAGAAGGAAGGTTACTGGAAAATTGCCAATGAGTAACTACGACTGACTTATGGAAACAACCAGCATTCAATGAACAGTCAGGAGAACCTAACAATAATAAAAATTCAAAAGCAAAAGAAAATCACACTTTTTGAAATAATTTTCATATCATTTTTCCCCATGTCAGTTACATTTCACATGTCAAAATAAGGTTTTAAACAAAAGAAAAACAACAAACATTACACATTTCATAGTCTCTTTTTATACCTTCATTTTCTTTTCTCGAAGCCCTTAGCCTCTCCTTACATGGGGACCGATGGAACAATGCATGTGTTCCGGGCGTTGGGGTGGGGGGTGGAAGGTCCTGGGAAACACCCCGCCTTCAATGATGGCCAAGTATTGGATTGTCCAAATGCATGTGAGGGATGTGAGAGGGCCACCTGGAGTGGCACTTACACCTCTAATCACACCCAAATTATACATCCTCCCCTGGACCCCACAAACTCCAGCAGAGTCAACAAGTTATAAAAAGCATGTCCTTCAACTCACTGTGAGCAGCACCACAGCTAGTATACGTGTATATATAAAGTTAAAATGTATCCAACAACATAAATTTCTCCTTTTTGCTTTTATTAAATGTCAGCTGTGGCTCAGTGGTAGCACTTTCACCTCAGAGTCGGAAGCTTGTGGGTTCATAGTCGCACTCCAGAGACCTGAGCACAAAGCTCTAGGCGGATACTCCAGTGCAGTATTAAGGGAGTGCTGCACTGTCTGAGGTGCTGTCTTTCGGATGTGACGTTAAAACAAGTCTGCCCTCAGGTGGGCGGAAAAGATCCCATGGCACTATTTCAAAAAAGAACAGGTGAGTTCTCCCATGGCACTATATCGAAGAACAGCAGGTGTAGGGTTCTCAAAATTCCCACATTCCCTGAAGTTATGGATAAAGGGACCCTGCATGGACAAGTTATGAAAAGGACAGGGTGCCCAAAATGCTTCTGCACCCTCGCGTCCAAAAGGACAGGATTTTAAAAGCAAGGCTCTGCAAGCAGGCAGACACCTTTTTTTCAAGCCTGGAACGAAAGTTAAAATGCATAGACCTGTGAATAGACTCTGTGGGGCCAGACAGTGCAAACACAGAATATACATTCCATTCGCCTTGAAACAGATCAGGTTAGAATGGGCCGCAATCAAGGCCGGCAGGTTTCTGCATATTTAATCGGTAACAGCTCACAAGCCATCAAGTCAGGAAAACCCAATTAAGTCTCATACATAATCCAACAACCAGAACATTGAAACCATTAAAACACAGAGACAGCTATTTCAGGGTCGTTAAAGTAAATGGCTGTAATCAGTTTAAATGAGCCCGCCAAATGTTAGACAAAGGACTGACCTGATTTGGCGCGCAGGTAAGGAATGAAGAATCGGGTATAATTGTAGGCCCATCGGTAGTGATCAGTCTCTTAGCTCTCTTATCGTGCTTGCTCTGGGCTCTTAGCTCTCGTGCCCTGGCCTCGTGGCGGGCTCTCTTCTTGCTCCCCGCGCTGCTCAACACCAAGGACGCCCATTACTACACCGAGGGCCCAAACGCGAGAGGAGAATGAGACCCGAGTTCGAAACCACACAGGCCACAAATGGGCAGATGAGATGAGACGAGACGAAGAATACGGTAAACCGATAAGAGCAGAGAAGGGCAGCGAAAGATACGTTGGGGAACAAATGCCTAGTTATAAGCTGGCGTTTTGTGAATAAGTTGGCATTACATGCATGGACAGAAAACCCCAATTTGAGAATAAGCTGGTATTCGAAGAATGGGTAGCAAAATCTAGACAAACGGCCTAGTTATAAGCTGGCATTTGTCACATGGACAGTAATAGCCCAGTTGAAGAATAAGCTGGTGTTCGAAGCATGGATAGCAAAATCATTAGACGGTAAAAACCGCCAACCGACCACAGCTATACCGTCAGCGACCACCCAAAGGAGAAGGCGGCCCATCGCGACGAAGTACTCGACGACGACGTTAATGGAGAAGAAGGGAGGGTGCCTTTGCACAAACAACTTCAGCGCCACGCCCTGTGACCACGTGGTGATGGGATACCCCAAAGGACAGGACGAGCAGACCTCAAACCCCACCATTTAAAGCAACAGGTTTTGAATTGGTGAGCATGAATTCCTGGCCCCTCATAGCTTAATCTAGTTAGGTATAGGGGGTGGGATTAAGGATAAGGGGATTTTTAATGTACTTGTTTCCCTCGATGTGCCGTGTGTTCCTCATTCCTATATAAGTGTATTAACTGTTTTATGCCTGTAACTATACCAGTAATTCTCAGTAGTATTGTGTTTTATTCAGCCTTTTGATAAAATGTGGTTTTCTTGCACCAAACCACTTGTCTACTCGATTTTCTGTATCGCCGCATGTACCTAAGTCCGGTGTCTAGAACCCAGGGGGTGTGGAGCGATTCGAACCGCTCAAAGTAGTCAGAGGTGAAGCTGACACACACACACCAAAACCCCCTACACAGGGCAGTTATCCCTTGTATCCTGGCCAATATTTATCCCTCAACCAACATCACTAAAAACAGATTACCTGACTATTATCTCATTGCTGTTTGTGGGAGCTTGCTATGTGCAAATTGACTGCCGCGTTTCCTACTTTACAACAGTGACTGCACTTCAAAAGTACTTCATTGGCTGTAAAGTGCTTTGGGACATCCTGATGTCTGGAAAGGTGCTATATTCTTTCTTTTAATGCCATGGGAGAACCGTTACTCTTGTATATAGAGTGCATTTCTTGTACATGTAGCACTTAGTTCATGTCAGTAAGTACTTCATTTTTCTGTCATTTTTTGTCACACTCTGCTGATTTGTTGCTGTTTTACTTTGAACCAATCAAAACTAAAGAGGCAGGAAACATGAATCAAAGGTGAAGAAATTACTAGAAAACTACCAGTGAGAAACTATAATGGACTTTAAAAAAGTCAATTTTGAATGGCTAGTCAGGAGTATCTACGAGTAACAGAAAAGTGAAAGTAAACCAATCAAATTGTTCAAAAAATGTCCAACTCCTCTCATCCATCATTTGTTTCTCATTAATTGAAATATGTAATCTCTAAAATAAAGTTTTAAACAACATAAAAACATTTGCCCATAAAATCTCCACTGCTTTCATTAAAGTTTTTACTTCAATGCTCAACCTATTTTAAAAGCCTAGGCTTTGACTGGAGAGTGACTGACAACACACGTGCAATCTGACCACGTGCAATTTGCAGTATTTCCCTGTATGTAGGTTTCTATCAGGATTTTCCAAACACAAAATTTATCTCCTTATTCTGCAATAAAATTACCAAATGTTATAAAGCAGCTGGAGAGAGACAAAGGCTGGAATTTTCCGGGGTATGTGCGGGTGTGATCAGAGATGGGTCGGGTGGGAAAGTTAAATTTCTTGCAGTGGGTCAAAAACCCGCCCCCACGTGCCTTTCCCTCGGGAGCGTCTGTCAGCACGGCAGCAACCCAACCGGCAAAGGCGGGTGACCAAATTTAAAGGATTATTAGCTTGTCAGACCCTCAAGAGTCTTTTTAATCTTACCATTGCAATTGCACAGGCTGCCCATGGGACTCTCACTGCTTGGGGAGCACGTCTGTCAACCTGAGGTGGAAGTTGAGTGGCCATTGATCCAGCTGATTAGTTGACAGCATCAAATGTAGTATAAAAGCTCCCACCTGACAGCTGATCACATTCCTCGGACAGAAGCTATTGCTGACTGCATTCCCAGCACAGATTGAGCTTTCTGCAGGCTGCAAGTCTTTCCAGCAAAGTTGCCATCCAGTATCACCTCATTGGAAGACCCTCTCTCACCATTGACAGACTGCTTCTGTCATCTCTACTTCATATATTCCATCAACATGGGTGCCCTTTACACTGTCTTACCTTGGTCCTCAGAATCTGACCACGATTAGCCCCAACACCAGCAGCACCAACAACACCAACCTTCTCTGCAATCACCTGATGCTGCACAGGACAGAGGGCACCAGTACCCGAGCACTTTGCTACCCGGGAGGCCTGGGATGGCCTCACCATGGCCAGATTTACTTTACTTGATGCTGTACACCCTGGCTGCCATATAATGCGCCAGGTTGGCACAACCCCACACCAACACCATAAAGCATCCCTACAATGAGCAAGCTCTTTCACACTCCCCACCATTGCTGGAGGTATTGTTATGTCTCACCATTCATTGCAACTCACTAAGCCACTTCCAAATGTGCACACAAATCCATTCAAGAATGCAAAGTGTTGAAAATAAAGATTTTTATATTTGACAGCACATTAACAGAAACTTTACATAAACATTGGATAAAACACCCAAGTGACTACTCTTGTGAATCTAATTGTGTGTCATCTTTCTCTACTGTGGGCTTTTATGAGGTGCTACCCCCGTGGTTTCAGCAGAGGTAGAGGCAGCCTGCTCACTTCCCTGCTGCCAAGGAGCTGGTGAGCACCTTGCTGCACATCAGTGGGGCCATGAGGACCCACGTCTACGCTGACATCCCTCCTCGAGAGGTCTATGAGCCTCTGACATCTATGCTCCATAGGTAGCCATCTATTCTCCATAGAGACCATGTGCTCCTGTGAGTGGTGTATTAGTTGCTTCACGCAGGTGGCCATCCTTTCCATGGAAGAACCTACAGTCGCCATTGCCTGCAACAGGGTGGTACTCATGTTGGAGAAGGACTCCTCCAGGATCACCCTCTTTCTTGATGGCCCCCAAGGCTGAGCGTCTGCATGCAGCTGAGCAGAGCTGGGAGCATCCTGCGCCCTCCGGTGAGGACACTCCACTGCTGTCCCTGTCCCCACCACCTACTCTTGCTCAGTTGTGAGTTGTGAGACACCAGGTGGCAACACTACTGTATCTCGTGAGGGACCCACCCAGGTGTGCGTATCTGTGCTGGTGCTGAGTGTGCTTCTGTCTGGTGATGGTGCGCCCTCAGAGGCTGGAGGCTCCTCTGAGGAATCATCTTCCTCTTCCTCCTGGACAGTTGGGGGGGTCTCTTGATGGACCTGTGGGAGAGTAAAGAGATGAGTTAGATATGTCATGTGAAGAATAGGTACAGATACCATTATGCACAGGTTGACCATTCAATGGCTGCTGACATCAGTTCCCAAATGAGTGACTGCTGTATGCCGTGTGGCTGTATGAGATGTAATTCTGTCACCAGGTTGCTGACATGTCCCCCTCTCTCCGTCTCCCACCTCCAGCTGCTGGGTGACTCCTGATACTTCCAATGCAGCCTCCTCTGCTGTTGTAAGGTTTGCAAATGATGGAGAGCCACCCCCAGTTCCTGCCCTCTCCCTCTTTGTGCTCCCTTTTCCTGCAAGGAAGGTAAGAAGAGAGGTTGAGTGAGAGTGATGGAATGAGTGTAAGGAATGGATGGGTTGCATCTGTAGAGGGAGACTATGATGGAGTGGGGTGCCAAAGCCAAGTGGCCTCCTTGTGTGTTGTTAGTTGGTATGATTGCACTAAGATGACGGTGAGTGTAAGGCGTGATGAGTCAGATGGGGATGTGATAATGTAGCTAGAGAGAGAGGGGTGGGTGGAGGTACAAGGTATGTTAGTGTGAGTAAGGATGTGCAGGAGCAGGGTTGGGAAGGCAGAGTGATGGGGATGTGATGACAGGCACAGCAGGATGAAGTTGAGTGTGGCTTTGCACTCACCTTTCCTGATCTAATGAGATCACTGAAACGTTTACGGAACTGCACCCAGGTCCTCTTCACCACATTCTTGCTGTTCACCTCCTCTGTAATTTGGAGCCAGGCTCTTTTTGTCTGCTGGGGAGGTCTCTTCTGCCCATTGGAAGGGAGAAGGACCTCCCTGCGTGCTCTGACTCCCTCCACAACCATATGAAGGGAGTCATCGTAGAACTGGGGTGCAGCCCTCTGTCTCTCTGCTGTCATTTCCAAACTCTTTGCAGCACTCCAATGCTTTAGTGCACTGACTGCACTATTTTAGACTAGCTGGAGTGCCCGGCGGTGCCGAGGGTTTTTTGAGGGCATGTTGTCATGAAAAAGTACAAATAATTTTTGTATATATAAATGAGTTTGTCTGTCTGTGTGGGAAGGAGAGAGAGAGGGGGAAGGAGAGAGAGTGAGAGAAGGGGAGAGAGAGAGAGAGCGGGAAGGAGAGAGGGGGAAGGATAGAGAGAGAGAGAAGGATAGAGAGAGAGAGGGAAGGAGAGAGAGGGAGGGAGGGAGAGAGAGACAGAGAGGGAAGGAGAGCGAGGGAGAGAGCGAAGGAGAGAGAGGGAAGGAGAGAGAGAGGGAAGGGGAGAGAGAGGGAAGGGGAGAGAGAGGGAAGGGGAGAGAGAGAGAGACCCCTTTATATGTCACACCAGCCATCGCAAATCAGAACAACCTTGACTGTGAAATAAATAGAAGCGGTAGGGAGGTAGTGCAACTCTGCCGAGCCTTAGGCCTGTACATAGTTAACGGTAGGTTCAGAGGGGACTCCTTAGGGAGACTCACATATTCCTCAACTCTTGGGTCTAGTGTGGTGGATTATACAATCACTGACCTGGACCCCTGCGATATCAACGCATTCACTGTCAGGCAGCAATCCCCCCTCTCAGACCATAACCAAATAAATGTGTACCTTAAACTTTCTGCCCAAACTACAGACACAAAAAAGGAACCCAGTAAGCTCCATAAAATAAACCAGACATACAAATAGGCCCCAGACAGTGGAGATAAATTCATCACAGCACTAAATTCACCTGATCTCACAAGTAAAATATCAAAATTTAAAGAAAATCTATATGAGATCACCAGAGATGGTGTAAACATGGCCATAGATGATATAAATATGATCTTCCATGAGGCAGCTGTAAAAGCCGACCTTGTGAAACAGAAGAGGAAACGTTACAAAAGACAAAAAAGAGAAATGGTTTGATCACGAATGCAAAAATGCCAGAAAAGACCTGAGAAAAATATCAAACCAAAAGCATCGCCAACCAAACAATCCAGACCTACGTATTAGATACAATGAGACCCTCAAAAGATATAAACACACCATTAGGAACAAAACACAAAATTATACCCACAAAATACTCGAAGAAATTGAAAACTCCATTAATCAAAATCAATTCTGGGATATGTGGAATAACCTGAGTACAACACAATTGCAAACATTACCAATCCAAGATGGCGACATCTGGAGAACACATTTTGAAAACCTCTACAAAGACATCCCAATAAACGAAACAAACCCAAGTCAACATCATGTCACAGAAAAACTCCACACATTAGAAACAACAATTAAAGACAACCAAAACCCTCGACTCCCCAATCACTTGGAAAGAACTGGCCACAAAAACAAAATCTCTCCACCTAAAGAAAGCCTGTGGTCCAGACAACATCAAAAATGAAATGCTCAAGTTCAGCAATATGGAGATGCAGGGTGCTGTACTCAAGTTATTCAACATCATATTATGTTCAGGCTGTTTTCCCGATATCTGGTGCCAAGGACTCATCTCTCCCATATATAAAAGTGGAAACAAATCAGACCCAAATAACTACCGTGGCATCTGTGTCAACAGTTGTCTAGGGAAGTTATTCTGCAGTATTCTAAATAGTAGATTGCTGGATTTTCTTAACAAACATAATATCCTTAGAAAAAATCAAATAGGCTTTCTTCCAAAACACCGCACCACCGACCATATCTATACCCTTCACACTCTCATTGAAAAACATATACACCAAACAAAAAATGGGAAAATATTCGCTTGTTTCATTGACTTCAAGAAAGCTTTTGACTCTATCTGGCATGAAGGGCTCTATTACAAACTTCTTCAGTGTGGAATAGGGGGCAAAGTCTATGACCTTATTAAATCGATGTATCTGAAAAATAAATGCGGTGTCAAAATTGGAGACAAACGCACCGGTTTCTTCACCCAGAGAAGAGGCATCCAGCAGGGCTGCAATTTGAGCCCGACCCTGTTCAACATATACATAAATGAGTTAGCAGACATGCTGGAGCAAAGCGAGTCACCGGGTCTCTTTCTCCTAGATGGGGAAGTGAAATCCCTGTTCTATGCGGACGACCTGGTTCTGCTGTCTCCCACAGAACAAGGATTACAGCAACAATTAGACCTACTCGACAAATACTGCCAAAATTGGGCCCTGATAGTAAATCTAAAGAAAACCAACATCATGATTTTTCAAAAAAAGGCCCAGATGTCAGGAAAACAAATATCAGTTTACTCTCAGTGTTACCATCATAGGACACACTATGAGCTACACTTACCTTGGTCTAACCATCACAGCATCAGGGAGCTTCAGCATAGCAGTGAATGCACTAAAAGAAAAAGCCCGAAGAGCCCTATATGCAATAAAAAGAAAATTCTACAACATCCAAATTCCAATCAAAATCTGGCTCAAAATATTTGACAGCATAATCCTGCCGATTGTGCTGTACGGTAGTGAAGTATGGGGCCCACTCAATCACCATAGCTACACTAAATGGGGAAAAACACACAGTAGAAGCCCTACATGCAGAATTTTGCCGAAGCATTCTTCGCACCCAAAGGAAAACACCAACAAATGCATGTAGAGCCGAACTAGGCAGATACCCACTGATAATAAACATCCAAAAACGAGCACTAAACTTTCTAAATCACCTCAAATCTAGTTCCCCAGACACCCTTCATTTTAAAGCCCTCCAGACCCAAGAGCTGAACCCAGAAATGAGTCCCCTGAGTCAGCTGCTACTGAAATTAAGTACTCCTACTCAGCCGGACCCTGACCAGTCCCAGACCAACACTGCCCTCCAAACACCAATCCGAGTGAACCAAATCATTAAACAATGCAAAGAAACCTACCTGGAACATTGGAACAAAATAACCAAAGGCCAAAGCAGATTAGAATGTTACCGGGCCCTAAAAAGAGAATATAAACTGGCAGACTATCTCTCGACCATCAGAGACACAAAACAGAAACAGACCCTCACCAGGTACAGACTAAGCGACCACCAACTGGCAATTGAAAAAGGAAGATACAAGAAATCCTGGCAGCCTAGAGAGAATAGAATATGTGATCAATGTCTGGCCGGCGAGGTTGAAACAGAGATGCATTTCCTCCTAAAATGCGAAAAATTCAACACATCAAGAAACATATTATTCAACAAGCTAAGCCAAACAACCCCAGATTTCAAGGAATTGGATGACCTGTCAAAATTGAGATTAGTCCTAGGAGAAGGAGACAGACCATACCTTGGGGCCAAATATGTAACAACATGTCACAACCTGAGGACTGTTTAAAATTAATATTGAACGTACCAAATGAAGTACAAAGACTGTTTAAAATTAATATTGTTTAAAAGTAATATTGTATGTACCCAACAAATGTCAAATCGATTGACACCTACAGAATGTTTGAAAATGTACCTTTTTGCTATGTAAGCTTTGGCAATATGGTTCTCTGTAAACTTTCATGCCAATAAAGCATTTCAATTTGAATTTGAATTTGAGAGAGAGAGAGAGAGAGAGAGAGAGAGAGGGAAGGAGAGAGAGGGAAGGAGAGAGAGGGAAGGAGAGAGAGGGAAGGAGAGAGAGGGAATGAGAGAAAGACGGAAGGAGAGAGGGAAGGAGAGGGAAAGAGGGAAGGAGAGATTGAAGGAGAGAGGGACGGAGAGAGGGAAGGAGAGAGAGAGAGAGAGAGAGAGAGAGAGTCGGAAGGAGAGAGAAATTGGGAGAGAGAGGGGAAGGAGAGAAAGAAGGAAAGAGAGAGGGAAGGGGAAAGAGAGAGGGAAGGAGAGAGAATGAGGGAAGGAGAGAGAGAGAGAGAGAAGGAGAGCAAGAGAGAGGGGGCGAGAGAGAGAGAAGGAGAGAGAGAGAAGGAGAGAGAGAGAAGGAGAGAGAGAGAGAGAGAGAGGGAAGGAGAGAGAGAGAGTGGGAAGGAGAGATTAATATTGAACATACCAAATGAAGTACAAAGACTGTTTAAAATTAATATTGTTTAAAAGTAATATTGTATGTACCCAACAAATGTCAAATCGATTGACACCTACAGAATGTTGGAAAACTGTAACTTTTTGCTATGTAAGCTTTGGCAATATGGTTCTCTGTAAACTTTCATGCCAATAAAGCATTTGAATTGAATTGAATTGAATTGAATTGAGAGAGGGAAGGAGAGAGAGAGGGAGAGAGGGAAGGAGAGAGAGAGAGAACGGGAAGGAGAGTGAGAGAGAGAACGGGAAGGAGAGTGAGAGTCGGAAGGAGAGAGAGATTGAGAGAGGGAAGGAGATTGCGGAGAGAGGGAGAGAGGGAAGGAGAGTGAGAGAGAGGGAAGGAGAGAGAGAGAGAGTCGGAAGGAGAGAGAAATTGAGGGAGAGAGAGAGATTGAGAGAGGGAAGGAGAGAGAAGGAGAGAGGGAAGGAGAGGGAGAGGGAAGGAGAGGGAGAGAGAGAGAGCGAGGGAAAGAGAGAGGGAAGGAGATTGCGGAGAGAGAGAGAGAGGGAAGGGGAGAGAGAGAGGGAAAGAGGGAAGGAGAGAGAGGGGGAAAGAGGGAAGGAGAGAGAGAGGGAAGGAGAGAGGAAAGGAGAGCGGGAAGTAGAGAGAGAGGGGAACGTGAGAGAGAGAGGGAAGTAGAGAGAGAGGGGGAAGGTGAGAGAGTGTGGGAAGGAGAGCGAGAGAGAGCGAAGGAGAGTGAGAGAGGGAGGGGGAATGAGAGAGAGCGAAGGAGAGAGAGAGAGAGGGAAGGAGAGAGAGAGGGGTGGAGAGAGGGAAGGAGAGATAAAGGGAAGGAGAGAGAGAGAGAGAGGGGGGGAAGGAGAGAGGGAGAAGGAGAGAAAGTGGGAAAGAGAGAGAGAGCGAGAGGGAAGGAGAGAGGGAAGGAGTGAGAGGGAAGGAGAGAAAGAGGGGGAAGGAGAGAGAGAGAGAAGGAGATTGCGGAGAGAGAGAGAGGGAAGGGGAGAGAGGGAGAGAGAGAGAGAGTCGGAAGGAGAGAGAAATTGAGGGAGAGAGTGGGAAGGAGAGAGAGATTGAGAGAGGGAAGGAGAGAGGGAAGGAGAGGGAGAGAGGGAAGGAGGGAGAGAGGGAAGGAGAGAGGGAAGGAGAGGGAGAGAGAGAGAGCGAGGGAAAGAGATTGCAGAGAGAGAGAGAAGGGGAGAGAGAGAGGGAAGGCGAGAGAGAGAGGGAAGGAGAGAGAAGGAGAGAGGGAGAGAGAGAGAGAATGGGAGGGAGAGGGGGATGGAGAGAGGGAAGGAGAGAGGGAAAGAGAGAGGGGAAAGGAGAGCGAGAAGGAGCGAGAAGGAGAGAGAGAGAGAGGGGGAAGGAGAGAGAGGGAAGGAGAGGGAGAGAGGGAAGGAGAAAGAGAGAGGGAGGGAAGGAGAGAGAGAGGTGATGTGCCTCAATAATTCCGAGACTCGATGTTAGCGAAACAAAACAAGGCTTTTATTAACTTAGAAAGTAACACGTAAGAGAGAGAGGTATCTTCCTCCTGGAGACTGAGGCCAGCTTACAAAAGGGGCCAGGTATGGGCGGGGCCCTACACACACAGCACATTCCAATAAACAATACAATGAGGACTGGGGAAGGGAAATGACACTGAAACCGACCACAGTCACAGGCAGTGGTGAATGGAATATTTCATCACATTCACCCCTTCTATAGATTTAGTCTATTCGGGGGTTTGATAGTCCTCTGCGACCGACGTGGCTGTTGTGGTGCCGCGGGTGTCGGCTGGGTGTCCCCGGTAGTCTCCTGGGTCTCTGCCGGGGGTGCCGCCAGGGTTGTTGAAGGGGTAGTTGGTGGGGGTGCCGTTGGTCGATGTTCTTCCGGGTGTGATGAAAGAGTAGTGGGTGGGTAAGAGTTGCTGTGATCGTTGTTGCTGCTATTGCCGTGGTTGTTGTCGATGCCGGCTGGGGCGACGTCTTTTATGGACACGGTGTCCTCCCTTCCGTCGGCGTGCCGGACATATGCGTATTGGGGGTTGGCGTGGAGTAGGTGTACTGGCTCCACGAGAGGGTCCGTCTTGTGGCCCCTCACATGCCTTCGCACGAGTACCGGACCTGGGGTGGAGAGCCATGCTGACATGGATACGCCTGAGGTGGATTTCCAGGGAAAGGCAAACATTCGTTCATGAGGCGTGGCATTAGTGGCCGTACACAATAGCGACCGTATCGAATGGAGCACATCCGAGAGGACTTCCTGCCAGCGGGAGATGGGGAGGCCCTTGGTCCTTAGAGCTAGAGTGACTGCTTTCCATACTGTCCCGTTCTCTCGCTCCACTTGGCCGTTACCCCGGGGGTTGTAGCTGGTGGTACGGCTCGTGGCGATCCCCTTGGACAGCATGTACTGGCGTAGCTCTTCACTCATGAAGGACGCCCCCCTATCCGTATGGATGTAGCTCGGCATACCGAACAGGCAGAACAGGCTGTTGAGGCATTTAATGACCGTGGCGCTGGTCATGTCTGGGCAGGGGAAGCGAATGGGAACCGGGAGTATTCGTCCACAATGTTCAGGAAGTAAACATTGCGGTCGACGGATGGGAGGGGGCCCTTGAAATCTAAGCTGAGCCGCTCAAAGGGCCGTGTAGCTTTGATTAAGTGGGCTCTATCTGGGCGGTAGAACCGAGGCTTGCACTCAGCGCAAGTGCGGCAGTTCCTGGTCAGAGACCGAACTTCCTCAATCGAGTAGGGTAAGTTACGGGACTTTATGAAGTGGAACAGCCGCGTGACCCCTGGGTGGCAGAGGTCGTTGTGGCGGGTCTGTAGCCGATCCCCGGTGGCGCTGGCACACATCCCTCATGAGAGGGCGTCAGGGGATTCGTTAAGGGCCCCTGGCCGGTAAATGATGTCGTACTCGAAGGTGGAGAGCTCGATCCGCCACCTAAGAATCTTATCATTTTTAATCTTCCCCCTCGGTTTATTATTGAACATAAACGCTACCGACCGCTGGTCGGTAAGTAGGGTGAAGCGTTTGCCGGCTAGGTAGTGGCGCACTGCCTCCACGATGGCTTGGGCCTCCTTTTCCACGGAGGAGTGTCTGATCTCGGGCCCTTGGAGGGTCCTCGAGAAGAAAGCTACGGGCCGCCCCGCCTGGTTGAGGGTGGCCGCCAAGGCGAAGTCAGACGCATCACTTTCCACTTGAAATGGAGTGTTCTCGTCCACTGCCTGTAGCGTGGCCCGCTCAATATCCTGCTTAATGCTTTTGAAGGCGGCGTGGGCCTCAGCAGAGAGCGGAAAAGAGGATGCTTTCAAGAGGGGGCGGGCTTTGTCGGAGTAGTTGGGGACCCATTGGGAATAATAAGAAAATAACCCCAGGCACCTTTTCAGGGCTTTGGGAGTGTTGGGCAGGGGCAGCTCCCGTAGGGGGCGCAATCGGTCGGGGTCTGGTCCGATTTCCCCATTCTCCACCACGCTGCCTAGTATGCAGAGGCGCGTGGTGTTGAAAACGCACTTGTCCTCGTTGTAGGTGAGGTTGAGTTTTTGTGCGGTTTCCAGGAACCTCTCGAGGTTCGAGTCGTGATCCTGCTGATTGTGGCCGCAGATGGTGACGTTGTCGAGGTAGGGGAAGGTTGCCTGCAAGTGGTGGTCATCGACCATGCGGTCCATCTCCCTCTGAAAAACCGAGACCCCATTCGTCACCCCAAAGGGGACTCTGAGGAATTGGTAGAGGCGTCCGTTCGCCTCGAAGGCGGTGTACGGGCGGTCCTCTGGTCTGATAGGGAGCTGGTGGTACGCTGACTTGAGGTCGATGGTGGAGAACACCCGGTATTGGGCGATTTGGTTCACCATTTCTGATATGCGGGGTAGCGGGTAGGCGTCTAGTTGGGTGTACCTGTTGATCGTTTGACTATAGTCGATCACCATCCGTTTCTTCTCGCTACCCCTTACCACTACCACTTGGGCGCGCCACGGGCTGTTGCTGCGTTCAATAATGCGCTCTTTCAGGAGCCTGTCTACCTCGGTCGCGATAAACCGCCTGTCCTCCCAGCTGTACCTCCTGCTTTTGGTCGCTATTGGCCGGCAGTTAGGGGTAAGGTTCGCGAATAGCGAAGGCGGCTTTACCTTCAGGGTAGCCAGACCGCACACTGTGAGGGGCGGCTGGGACCCACCGTACTTGAGCATGATGCTTTGGTGGTTGCACTGGAAATCCAGGCCCAAGATCACGCTCGCACATAGGTTCTTCATGATTAATACTTTAAAATTATCGTATACAGTTCCGTTAACGCCCAATTGTACCGTGCAGTAACCCAGAATGGTCGATGTCTGGGTTTTATCAGCCATAGAGATGGTACCCTGAGCAGGGACCGCCTTTAGGGAGAGTTGCTGTGCCAGTTCAGGGTGGATAAAACTCTCCGTGCTTCCACTGTCAATTAAACATTTAACCCGGCACCCGTTTACCTCGATGTCCACCATTGATTTGGATAGCGGGTGCGGCCTGGTCTGGTCCACTGTGACCGATGCCACTGTAGGGCCCTGATCGATACAAGATGGCGTCCACGCTGTCTGCTCATAAGATGGCGGACCCCACGAGGTCGGGCAAGATGGCGTCCAAGATGGCCGCTCCCACGGCGCACACGTGGCAGTGGCGGGTTTTCCGGCGGTTGGTTTTCCGGCGGGGTTCCCTCTGCACACCTTCCTGAAGTGCCCCTTCTTACCGCACTTAAAGCAGGTGGTGCCTTTCGCCGGGCACAGGTTTCTGGTGTGTTTTGGCTGCCCGCAGAAGTAGCAGTTGGGTCCCTGACGCGTCGCGGCTGTCGTAGGGCTTCTGGGGGGAGAGCGGGGCCCCGCCGGTGTCGGGCGGGGAAGATGCCTTCCAAGATGGCGGCGCCCTCGGTGCACACGTGGCGGCGTGGACAGCGCGGGCTGAAGAGTAGGCGTCCGAGTTTCTCTGGGCCACATCCAGGGATCGCGCGGTGTCCGCAGCCTGTTTCAGGTCCAACCCCGTTTTTTCCAGCAGTCTTTGCCGGATGCAAGTGGAGCTGAGGCCTGTGATAAAGGCATCGCGAACAAGCTCGTCAGTGTACACTGCGGCTTTTACATCTCGGCACTTGCAGTCTTTGCCAAGCATTTTCAGGGTGCTTAGGAACTCCTCCACCGATTCCCCAGGTCGCTGTGCGCGAGTAGCGAGCAGATGCCTAGCATACACCTCATTCGTAGGCTGCTGGTAATGCGCCTTTAAGATGTCGCAGGCGGCCAGGTACGTATCAGCGTCTTGGATGAGGGGGTAAACCCGGTGGCTTACCCAATTCCGCAGAATTCCGAGTCTCATCCTCGCAGCGTCCGTAGCGTCTTTGACGGCTGCGGAATTGTCCAGGAAGAATTCCATACACTCAAACCAGTGTCCGAAGCGTGATGATGCGTCCGGAGCATGTTGATCCAAATCCAAACGTTCGGGTTTCAGGAGTTGATCCATAGTGTTGAAAAATAAGTTAATAAAATTGATGTGCCTCAATAATTCCGAGACTCGATGTTAGCGAAACAAAACAAGGCTTTTATTAACTTAGAAAGTAACACGTAAGAGAGAGAGGTATCTTCCTTCTGGAGACTGAGGCCAGACTGAGCTAGCTTACAAAAGGGGCCAGGTATGGGCGGGGCCCTACACACACAGCACATTCCAGCACATTCCAATAAACAATACAATGAGGACTGGGGGAAGGGAAATGACACTGAAACCGACCACAGTCACAGGCAGTGGTGAATGGAATATTTCATAGAGAGGGAGGGAAGGAGAGAGAGAGAGAGATTCTCCAACATAGAGAGGGAGATTATCCAATTCCAGGACCAGGGAAATGTGTTGATATGTGGGGACCTCAACTCAAGAACGGGCGAAGAACCAGACTTCACCAATAATCATGGGAATAATTACATATTTGGGAATAACCACTTTGATCTCCCTTCCCATCCACACAGTCATAACTGCGACAAACAGACAAATGCTAACGGAAAACAGCTCCTGCAGCTCTGTCGAAGCCTGGGTCTGTACATTGTCAATGGTAGGTTATTGGGAGACTTCCTAGGAAGATCCACCTATTGCTCACCTCTTGGCTTCAGCACTGTAGACTATATGATTACAGATCTAGACCCATACTCTTTCAGAACATTTACAGTCATACCACAAACAACACTGTCAGACCACAGTCAAATTACTGCATATCTTGAAAGGATAGAAACAACCAACACAGAAACACAACCCAGTAAACTGTACAACATTAAAAAATCTTACAGATGGGCCGAAAACAGCACGGAAAAATACCAGAAAGCAATTAGCAACCAAACAACTCAAGCTCTCTTGGACACCTTTCTGGAAAATACATACACACACAATAAAGAAGGTGTAAACCGGGCAGTGAATAACCTAAATAATATTTTTGATAATTTGGCATCAATGTCAAACTTGAAAGTTCGCAAGAACAAACCCAAAACAAAAAACTACAAAAAATGGTTTGACTCCGATTGCCAGAACATGAGGAAAAAACTCAGAAAAATATCAAACCAAAAACACAGACAACCAGAAAATGAGGAATTACGCCTTACTTATTGTCAGGCACTAACACAATACAAAAACACACTCAGAACCAAGAAAGAGCAGTATATTAAGAATACACTCATCTCCATTGAGGAATCCATTGACTCCAACTGTTTCTGGGACAACTGGAATACATTACACAAAAAACAACACGATGAATTGGCCATTCAAAATGGAGACACATGGGAAAACCATTTTGAAAAATTATACCAGAAAAACACAATAAGCCCAGAGCAATACCAAATATGCGAAAAACTGGCACAGCTAGAATTTGCCATAAAAGATAACCAAAACCCGATAGACCCCATAATATCTGAAAAAGAGCTAATTGAAAAACTCAAGGACCTGCGACCAGGAAAAGCTTGCGGTGCAGACGGCATCCTAAGCAAGATGATTAAACACACGGACGATAAAATGAAATTGGCTATACTGAAACTCTTCAACTTGGTTCTGAGTGTCGGTTACTTCCCTGATATCTGGAACAAAGGACTCATAACGCCCATATACAAAAGTGGGGACAAAGTTGACCCAAATAACTATCGAGGCATCTGTGTAAACAGTAACCTGGGGAAGGTTTTCTGCAGTATCATAAACAAAAGACTTATAAACTTCCTTGAGGAGCACAATGTCTTGAGTAAAAGCCAAATTGGATTCCTACCAAATTTTAGAACATCAGATCATATCTTCACCCTACAGACCCTAATTGATAAACATGTTCATCAAAACAAAAGCAAAATTTTTGCCTGCTTTATAGATTTCCAGAAGGCTTTCGATTCCATCTGGCACGACGGTCTATTCTTGAAACTTATTGAAAGTGGTGTGGGGGAAAAACATATGATGTAATTAAATCAATGTATACAAACAATAAATGTGCAGTTAAAATTGGAGACAAACAAACAAAATACTTCCCACAGGGGCGTGGTGTGACGCAGGGCTCGCCCATCTCACCGACACTCTTTAATATTTACATAAATGAGTTGGCAAAACTACTTGAACAATCTACAGCACCCGGCCTCACCCTATCCAAGGTTAAATTCCTCCTCTATGCAGATGACCTGGTTCTGCTGTCACCAACTAAGGAGGGTCTACAGCAGAACCTGGATCTGCTGGAGTCATTCTGTCAGACCTGGGCCCTGACAATAAACCCCCAAAAAACCAAAGTCCTTGTGTTCCAGCAAAGATCCATACATCAGGGACCCAGAATAAATTTCACACTAGGAACAACTAAAATCGAACAAACCACTAGCTACACATACTTGGGCATAAAAATCAGCTCTACGGGAAATTTTCATCTGGCTGTGAATGAACTGAAAGAGAAAGCTAGAAGGGCTTTCTATGCCATTAAAAGATCAATCCAAATAGAAATCCCAATTAGCATTTGGCTCAAAATTTTTAAATCAGTAATTGAACCAATTGCACTCTATGGCAGTGAGGTGTGGGGACCGCTAACACAACAAGAATTTGCAAAATGGGACAAACACCCAATTGAGATCCTACATGCAGAATTCTGTAAAAGTATCCTCCGGACTCAAAGGAAAACCGTAAACAATGCATGCAGGGCAGAACTAGGCCAATATCCACTAATAATTACTATCCAAAAAAGAGCCACCAAATTTTGGAAACACCTAAAAATGAGCAACCCCCACTGCTATCATTACGAAGCCTTGAAATGCCAAGAGAGGACCATAAAGAAGAATACCCTCAGTCAACTAGTCCTGGGACTCAGTGAAGCAACTACTAACAATAACCAGCCCCAGGACAGTGACATCATAGCACAGAGAATTCGACCCAACACAATTGTCACTAAGCAAAAGGAAAAATACCTGTCATATTGGGCAGAAACAACAAAAACCCAAAACAAACTCAATTGCTACTTGGCCCTAAACAGACAATACAACATGGCTGAATACATGACCATGGTAAAGGATAGCAAACTGAGAAAAACCTTGACAAGGTACAGACTTAGTGAACATAGCCTGGCGATCGAAAAAGGCAGACACAGACAGACCCGGCTGCCAAGAGAGGACAGGATATGCTCTCACTGCAGTCAGGGAGTGGTGGAGACAGAGATGCACGTCCTCACAGCTTGTGGAAAATATCAGGGCATCAGGGAGAATTTCTACCAAAAATTCTCACAAATATGCCCTGAATTCAGAAATTTGAATGACAACCAAAAACTCCCATACCTACTAGGGGAACAGAGAAACTGTGTAACCTTAGCGGCACACTATGTTACAGCTTGCCATAAACAGAGGGACAACCAGTAAACCTAAGAAAAGATTATATACAAATTATACGAATGTATATTTATACACTCAGGGATATATCTGTTTATGCACTGTATGAATAGATCTGCGTTTATGTGTTCTACCATAAATGTTTTTCGATGCTTTGGCAACATAAGATGTACCTTATCATGCCAATAAAGCGATTTGAATTGAATTCAATTGAATTGAATTGAGAGGGAGAGAGGGAGGGAGAGAGGGAAGGAGAGAGAAAGGGAGAGAGGGAAGGAGAGAGAGGGATGGAGAGAGAGAGAGGGAAGGAGGGAAGGAGAGAGAGAGTGGGAAGGAGAGAGAGAGTGAAAGAGA